>NC_069503.1:883768190-884368190 GCF_027579735.1 Bombina bombina | reverse complement strand
CATGTGACGTCTTAAGCAACATGGCGCTTTCAAAATCGTGTAAAAATGGCATTGAATCAAAGGGCTAATTTTACAGCTTTGCATGTGATGTCTTAAGCAAGATGGCGCATCCGAGATAGTGTAAAAACGTCATCCAATCAAAAGCGCATCCGAGATCGCCTAAAAACGGCATCCAATCCAAGAACTAACTTTACAGCTTGGCATGTCAATAAGAAACATATTTTTATTTTAAAAAATACTATGTGCTATATTGTTATCTATGAATGTCACTCTAGATAACGTAATACTGTGATATATGAAATATAATCCATTGTTGGTAATAAGGATATATTTCATTAGAATCGGAGGATTCAGAACTATTTAGGAAGCAGCAGGGTAGAAATGGACATGAAACCCACATTTTATGTTACACCATTATGTACGAGATTGCAATTTGAAATACCTTTTAAATTTTAATGATATTATTTAAATTTGATTCTTTCTCTTGTTATCTTTTGATGAAATGTGTTTAGAGGTAATCTCAAGAGCAGCAAAAAACCTATGTTCTAACTTCTGAGTGGTGGCTACATATATATATATATATATATATATATACATACTGATTTCATTGGTTCACCTATGTGTTCATTTAGAAACCAGTAGTGCCCTGCTGCTCCTTAAATAATTGATACAAAGAGACTGAAGCAAATTTGAGAATTTAAGAAAAGTAAAATTTTGTTGAAAATATTAGGTTATACTTAATTTATAAAATAGATTATTGTGTTTCATGTCCCTTTAAATGAGAAATAATGCTACGAGATACATTATGAAAATCTTGATTGGTTATACATTATATGTTACCTATAGCTCTGCTGTACATCTTTCTGCTTTAAAAAGGGACATATGATAAATACATATGTCAGGATGTTTTCAGATCTGTTTAAAGATTTTGGTGGAATAAGAACGATGACACATGTATTTATCATATGTGTCACTTATTTAAGTGGAAATATGGTCAGCCTATCTATAGCAATATATTGTTGGATAATTAAAGAGAAACAATAATAAGAGAAAGATATTAATCATCTAAAATATGTGCATTAAACACAGTGATTTCTTTTGTTAGACTACTACAATAAGATATAAGTGAAATTGGAATACATGTGCTGTCAACATTCAAATAATAGTCTGTTTTAAAAATATTATATGTCTATGTTGATGTAAAAAGGAAAAAAATACATTAGAAATGCATATCCATTCTGAATTGTGGTCAGCACCACTTAAAGAGACATGAAATACAAACAATTAAGTTCAGGATTCACAGAGAGGATACTATCCATCAACTTCATAATTTACAGCGATTATCTCAGTTAAATAATCTTGGGATCATTTGTTAAAGGTGCATCCATATACGAATAGTTTACAAATGAACACATTGATGAGCCAACAACAACCAATATATATATGCAACCAACAATCAACATGTAGAACCTCGGTTCTCTGCTACTCATGATCTTGCAAATATAAACCTTTCTGCAAAGTATATCAAGAAAATGAAGCAAATTAAATAAGAGATGTATATATTAAAATTTTTTAAAATTGTATTATATATCTGAATCATGAAAGACCATTTTGTGGTTTCATGTCCCTTTAAGGATTAACCACATAAAATATAGATTTTAATAAATGACATGAATAAAGAGGAAAAATACTTTCAAAAAAGGCATATTGATACATCAGCCCCATTGGAGACATCTGACAAGGGGACATAGTGCTTCACAGTCCTTGGAGGGAGTTGCCAAGGCCAAAACAGCCCCATTGTAGCCATCTGACAAGGTGCCATAGTGTATCACAGTCCTTGGAGGGAGTTGACAAGGGCAAACACAGACCCATTGGAGCCATCTGACAAGGTGCCATAGTGTATAACAGTCGTTGGAGGGAGTTAACAGGGCAAACACAGCCCCTTTGGAGCCATCTGACAAGGTGCCATAGTGCATCACAGTCCTCAGAGGGAGTTGACAAGGGCAAACAAATGCCAACACAGCCCCTTTGGAGCCCTCTGACAAGGTGACATAGTGCATCATAGTCCTTGGACGGAGTTGACAAGGCCAACACAGCCCCATTGTAGCCATCTGATGAGGTGACATAGTGCATCACAGTCCTTGGAGGGAGTTGACAAGGCCAACACAGCCCCATTGGAGCCATCTGACAAGGTGCCATAGTGCATAACAGTCCTTGGAGGGAGTTGACAAGGGCAAACAAAGGCCAACACAGCCCCATTGGAGACATCTGACAAGGTGAAATAGTGCAACAGGCACAACAACAAAACAAGAAAAGGCCAAATGGCAACAAATATAAACCCAAAAATAACAACATGTGAATGGAGTTATTAGTTCTACCTCGGGCCATCTCTGGATCCTCCACTTATGGGGCATCAGCATCACCCTCATCGTCCTGTGCATTTCCAGCTGCGGCTTCATGCGTTGTGCATTCTAGAAGCAAGCTAAGAAGCCTCAGCTGGAGACGCATGGTGTCATGCATCCTTCCCAGAAACTGAGTGTTACTGACCATGGTCTACTCTATGCGTGTTAGAGCCTCTAGCGTTAACCATGCTGAGTCACAACCTAAACAAAAATAAAAAATACAAATTAATAATTATTACAGAACATAATAAAAAGAGAGCAAAGAGACATTGTAATAATTCAAATAAAAATAAGTATAATTAAATATGCTGGATAGAAGAATGACACATTAAATATGTTCTTCAGAGATAAAACATTAAGATATTAAGACAAATCAAAACCCTATCAATCTTGATTTATTTATTTGGTTTATGGCACACTGTGAAAAGGGCAGTGATACCAAATAAAAAATATTGGCATATATACATAATAGATATCCAACATCTAGGCAATATCATTTAGATATTAGAAAATGTGGATGTTGATTTACTAAAATGAAGATCGGAAACATTTACATTAATCAAATAAAGAAGATGTTTATCAAAAACATTTTCAATTAAAATTCAATTGATATATAATTAGATCAGTATAATGTCCCTTTAAGAAAGTATGTTATAATGTGGATTTGTAATGATACTTACATCGGTGGCTGGGAAGGACAATCCAACACCCAGGACAATGAAGGTGGGGACTGGGGTAAAATTCTTGATGAAGGGGGATGTGGGGAGGAATGGGGTGGGGTGGGGGATTGGGCTGCTGCTCTGGGGGAGCGTGCACTGCTGGGGAGTCAGGGGCCTGGGGAGTTGGTGGCTGTGCAGGTGGGGGAGCTGGACGGGTGGCAAAATGGGGAGAGCGGCAAGGGGGGGCAAGGGCTCTTTTTTTGGGAGGGACAGGAGTAGGAATGGGAAGGGCCAGGAGTGGGTTCTGGCTGGGGAGGGCCGGGAGTGGGTTCTGGCTAGGGAGGGCTGGGAGTGGGTTCTGGATAGGAAAGGGGCAGGAGTGGGTTCTGGCTCGGGAGGGCCAGGAGTGGGTTCTGGCTGGGGAGGGGCGGGAGTCTGATGCCCACAAGTGGAAGGTCCATCTGAAATATATAACAAGAATATATATATATATATATATATATATATATATATATATATATATATATATATATATATATATATATACACACATATACATATACACACATATATGATAAGAAATCTGGAATCAACATTATTTAAAGTCCGGATTCTTGTTCTCCTAAAATATTTAGACAACAGTGTATCTTAATACATCATTTTTACATGTCTCAGTTCAAATACATTTGTTGGGTTCACTGCTGGACTGTAGGTATAGATGGATGATTGTATGTAACAACTGCATTTTTTCTTTTATTTAATTCTTGTTAATGTAAAACAATATTCAATAAAAATGTATATTAACTAAAATATTTAGACAAAGTCACAATAATGACTATGTTTTAAGTTATTGATTGATGTGAATCAAATATAATTAATAAGAAGATTCAATTGATCCTTTAAATGTTCACTGTTATTTTTCCTGTAACATTTCATAAATACACTACAAATCATATTTTTCTAAGTCAACATTATGTGCTAATATTTATGATTTGATACTATATTTATCTTTTGCACAATATTTTTGTATGCATGTATGCATTTGAGATTGAAATGCAATAGAGTTCTTTTAGTCACATGCCCGTGAATTTATTTGTGAAAATCCAACAATTGAATAATATGGGAGTGTGTAATATGATCAAATTTAAATGGCCACTACACATAGCCTTTGAAACCAGGTTTACACATCTATTTAAGTGATTGCTTTTGTAATCTTAAATTTACTAATTTGAAGCTTAATGCTTCAAACAATTACTTTTCTGAATATATACACAGTAGATACTACCGTTCATATTAAATATTAGAATATAATCTATATCTGATCTTAAATTTTCTTTTTTTATTGTAATCTATCTTTTATATTAGGATTAAATATATGTCATCCCAATATTACTAGACACATTCTGAAATGCATGCTTTATTTCTGAGGAATATTGTTGTTTGTTTGATTGAAATGGACAGTCTACACATAAGAATTTTGAAAAAAACATTTACATATCACACATCATATAATTAATTGAATTAATTTCAATCTGATTATGTTTGATGTATAGTTAGAAGTGGTTTTGAAGTTATAAACAATGATGACATAATGATATGGAGGCCTACTTATAAAGCCGTCAACTGTGCTGCATTCGCCGGCACCAATACGCTCGCCTATCATCTCTCCATAGTTACCAAAAAAGCTGTCAAAAAGCCACACACCAAGTACGAGGTGATGAGCAGCGGACTGTTGTTAACTAACAAACAGTCATTGATCTCTCTGCTCTTCGGCTTTTTCACAGCTTTATTTGTATACTGTCACTAAGCACACACACTGTACTAAACTGTTTAACCCCTATACCGCTGCTCCCGGACCCCGTCACAACTAAATAAAGTTATTAACCCCTAAACTGCCGCTCCCGGAGCCCACCACCACTCTAATAAACTTATTAACCCCTATTCCTCCGTTCCCGGAGCCCACCGCCACCTACATTATACTTATTACCCCTAACCCGCCACCCCCTACATAAAGTTCTTAAACCCTGTCCTCCTGCTCCCAGAGCCCACTGCAACCAAATAAATGTATTAACCCCTAAACCACCAGCCCCCCACATCGCCATAAACTAAGTTAACCTATTAACCCTTAAACCTAACAACCGCTAACTTTATATTAAATATTAACTCATCCCTATCTTATAATAAACTTAAACTTACCTTTAGATTTAAATTAAACTATATTAAACTACTAAATAACCTATTCTAACTTTTATAATAAAATTACATGAAATTATATTAAATTAAATAATTAACCTACCCTAACTATTATAATAAAATTACATTAAACTATATTAGATTAATAATGAATCTAACCTAACTTTTATACTAAAATGACATAAAACTACAAATTAAAATAACTATATTACATATTTAAACACCTAACTCTACTCAAATAATTTAAATCTACACTAAAAAATCACTAAGTTACAAAAAACTAACAACTAAGTTACAAAAAATAACAAACACTAACGGCTAGATTTAGAGTTTGGCGGCCAAAGGGGTGCATTAGCTACGCATGCTTTTTTTCTCCCGCACCTTTTAAATACCACTGGTATTTAGAGTTCACAGAATGGCTGGGTTTTCAGTGCGTTAGGCTCCAAAAAGGGAGCGTAGAGCATAATTTAACGCCACTGCAACTCTAGATACCAGTGGTGCTTACGGACGCGGCCAGCTTAAAAAACGTGCTCGTGCACGATATCCCCATAGAAAACAATGGGGCAGATTGAGCTGAAAAAAAACCTGCAAAAAAGCAGCGTTCAGCTCTTAACGCAGCACCATTGTTTTCTATGGGGAAACACTTCCTACGTCTGCACCTAACACCCTAGCATGTACCCTGAGTCTAAACACCCCTAACCTTACACTTTTTAACCCCTAATCTGCCGCCCCCACTATCGCTGACACCTGCATATATTTTTTAACCCCTAATCTGCCGCTCCGTATACCGCCGCTACCTACATTATCCCTATGTACCCCTAATCTGCTGCCCCAAACATCGCCGACCCCTATATTATATTTATTAACCCCTAATCTGCCCCCCACAACGTCGCCGCCAGCTACCTACAATAATTAACCCCTAATCTGCCAATCGGAGCTCACCGCTACTATAATAAATGTATTAACCCCTAAAGCTAAGTCTAACCCTAACACTAACACCCCCTAAGTTAAATATAATTTTTTATCTAAATAAATAAATTAACTTTTATTAAATAAATTATTCCTATTTAAAGCTAAATACTTAGCTGTAAAATAATCCCTAATATAGCTACAATATAAATTATAATTATATTGTAGCTATTTTAGGATTAATATTTATTTTACAGGCAACTTTGTATTTATTTTAACCAGGTACAATACCTATTAAATAGTTAATAACTATTTAATAGCTGCCTAGTTAAAATAATTACAAAATTACCTGTAAAATAAATCCTAACCTAAGTTACAATTAAACCTAACACTACACTATCAATAAATAAATTAAACTACCTACAATTATCTACAATTAAACCTAACACTACACTATCAATAAATAAATTAAATACAATTCCTACAAATAAATACAATTAAATAAACTAACTAAAGTACAAAAAATAAAAAAGAACTAAGTTACAAAAAATAAAAAAATATTTACAAACATTAGAAAAAAATTACAACAATTTTAAACTAATTACACCTACTCTAAGCCCCCTAATAAAATAACAAAGACCCCCAAAATAAAAAAAATGCCCTACCCTATTCTAAATTACAAAAGTTCAAAGCTCTTTTACCTTACCAGCCCTTAAAAGGGCCCTTTGAAGGGCATGCCCCAAAGAATTCAGGTCTTTTGCCTGTAAAAAAAAACATACAATACCCCCCCCAACATTACAACCCACCACATACATACCCCTAATCTAACCCAAACCCCCCTTAAATAAACCTAAAACTAAGCCCCTGAAGATCTTCCTACCTTGTCTTCACCATGCCAGGTATCACCGATCGTTCCAGGCTCTGAAATCTTCATCCAAGCCCAAGCGGGGGCTGGCGATCCATAATCCGGCGGCTGAAGAGGTCCAGAAGAGGCTTCAAAGTCTTCATCCTATTCGGGAAGAAGAGGCGATCCGGACCGGTAACCATCTTGATCCAAGCGGCATCTTCTATCTTCATCCGATGACGACCGGCTCCATCTTGAAGACCTCCACCGCGGACCCATCTTCTTCTTCCGACGACTTCCCGACGAATGACGGTTCCTTTAAGGGACGTCATCCAAGATGGCGTCCCTCAAATTCCGATTGGCTGATAGGATTCTATCAGCCAATCGGAATTAAGGTAGGAAAATTCAAATTGGCTGATGGAATCAGCCAATCAGAATCAAGTTCAATCCGATTGGCTGATTCAATCAGCCAATCAGATTGAGCTTGCATTCTATTGGCTGTTCCGATCAGCCAATAGAATGCGAGCTCAATCTGATTGGCTGATCGGATCAGCCAATCAGATTGAACTTGATTCTGATTGGCTGATTCCATCAGCCAATCAGAATTTTCCTACCTTAATTCCGATTGGCTGATAGAATCCTATCAGCCAATCGGAATTTGAGGGATGCCATCTTGGATGACGGTCCTTAAAGGAACCGTCATTCGTCGGGAAGTCGTCGGAAGAAGAAGATGGGTCCGCGGTGGAGGTCTTCAAGATGGAGCCGTTCGTCATCGGATGAAGATAGAAGATGCCGCTTGGATCAAGATGGTTGCCGGTCCGGATCGCCTCTTCTTCCCGGATAGGATCAAGACTTTGGAGCCTCTTCTGGACCTCTTCAGCTGCCGGATTATGGATCGCCAGACCCCGCTTGGGCTTGGATGAAGATTTCGGAGCCTGGAACGATCAGTGATACCTGGCATGGTGAAGACAAGGTAGGAAGATCTTCAGGGGCTTAGTGTTAGGTTTATTTAAGGGGGGTTTGGGTTAGATTAGGGGTATGTGTGTGGTGGGTTGTAATGTTGGGGGGGGGGTATTGTATGTTTTTTTTTACAGGCAAAAGAGCTGAATTCTTTGGGGCATGCCCCGCAAAGGGCCCTTTTAAGGGCTGTTAAGGTAAAAGAGCTTTGAACTTTTGTAATTTAGAATAGGGTAGGGCATTTTTTTATTTTGGGGGTCTTTGTTATTTTATTAGGGGGCTTAGAGTAGGTGTAATTAGTTTAAAATTGTTGTAATTTTTTTCTAATGTTTGTAAAAAAAATTTTTTTTGTAACTTAGTTCTTTTTTATTTTTTGTACTTTAGTTAGTTTATTTAATTGTATTTATTTGTAGGAATTGTATTTAATTTATTTATTGATAGTGTAGTGTTAGGTTTAATTGTAACTTAGGTTAGGATTTATTTTACAGGTAATTTTGTAATTATTTTAACTAGGTAACTATTAAATAGTTATTAACTATTTAATAGCTATTGTACCTGGTTAAAATAATTACAAAGTTACCTGTAAAATAAATATACATCCTAAAATAGCTATAATATAATTATAATTTATATTGTAGCTATATTAGGGTTTATTTTACAGGTAAGTATTTAGCTTTAAATAGGAATAATTTATTTAATAAGAGTTAATTTATTTCGTTAGATTTAATTTATATTTAAATTAGGGGGGGTGTTAGGGTTAGGGTTAGACTTAGCTTTAGGGGTTAAAAAATTTATTAGAATAGCTGTGAGCTCTGGTCGGCAGATTAGGGGTTAATGTTTGAAGTTAGGTGTCGGTGATGTTAGGGAGGGCAGATTAGTGGTTAATACTATTTATTATAGGGTTATTGAGGCGGGAGTGAGGTGGATTTGGGGTTAATAAGTGTAGGCAGGTGGAGGCGACATTGAGGGGGCAGATTAGGGGTTAATAAATATAATATAGGGGTCGGCGGTGTTAGGGGCAGCAGATTAGGGGTACATAAGTATAACGTACCTTGCGGCGGCGTGCGGATGGCAGATTAGGGGTTAAAAAATTTAAATAGAGTGGCGGCAATGTGGGGGGACCTCGGTTTAGGGGTACATAGGTAGTTTATGGGTGTTAGTGTACTTTAGAGCACAGTAATTAAGAGCTTTATAAACCAGCGTTAGCCCAGAAAGCTCTTAACTACTGACTTTTTTCTGCGGCTGGAGTTTTGTCGTTAGATTTCTAACTCTCACTTCAGACACGACTCTAAATACCAGCGTTAGAAAGATCCCATTGAAAAGATAGGATACGCAATTGACGTAAGGGGATCTGCGGTATGGAAAAGTCGCGGCTGGAAAGTGAGCGTTAGACCCTTTAATGACTGGCTCCAAATACCAGAGGGCAGTAAAAACCAGCGTTAGGACCCTCTAACGCTGGTTTTGATGGCTACCGCCCAACTCTAAATCTAGGCCTAAGTTACACAAAAAAATAAACACTAAGTTACAAAAAATAAAAAAGAAATTATCAAAGCTTTAAACTAATTACACCTAATCTAAGGGCCCTATGAAAATAAAAAAGCCCCCCCCAAAATAAAAAAAACCCCTAGCCTTCAATAAACTACAAATAGCCCTTAAAAGGGCCTTTTGCGGGGCATTGCCCCAAAGTAATCAGCTCTTTTACCTGTAAAAAAAAAATACAAATACCCCCCAACAGTAAAACCCACCACCCACACAACCAACCCCCCCAAATAAAATACTAACTAAAAAAACCTAAGCTCCCCATTGCCCTGAAAAGGGAATTGGTTGGGCATTGCCCTTAAAAGGGCATTTAGCTCTATTGCAGTCCAAGTCCTAATCTAAAACTAAAACCCTTCCAATAAACCCTTAAAAATCCTAACACTAACCCCAGAAGATTTACTTACAGTTTTGAAGATCCGACATCCATCCTCCAAGAAGCCGGGAGAAGTCCTCAACAAAGTGGCCGAAGTCTTCATCCAAGCCTGCAGAAGTCTTCATCCAGACTGCATCTTCTATCTTCATCCATCCGGCGCAGAGAGCGGCTCCATCTTTAAGACATCTGATGCGGAGCATCCTCTTCTTTCCGACGACTACCGACGAATGAAGGTTCCTTTAAATTACGTCATCCAAGATGGCGTCCCTTAGATTCCTATTGGCTGATAGAATTCTATGGGGGATTTGCGGTTTAGGGGTTAATACATTTATTTAATTGTGGTGGGCTCCGGGAGCGGCAGGATAGGGGTTAATAACTTTATGTAGTTAGGTGTAAATGTTACTTTATTCTCCCATAGGAATCAATGGGATATCGGGCAGCAGCGAACATGAGCTTTCGCTGCTTTCAGACTCCCATTGATTCCTATGGCATCCGCCGCCTCCAGGGCAGCGGATTGAAAACCAGGTACACTGGGCCGGAATAGTGGCGAGCATACCTGCTAGAACTTTGATAACTAGCAAATGTAGTCATATAGTGCCTTATGTGTATTCGGAACATCTGTAATGATGTAAGCATCGATCTGTGTTGGACTGAGACCAGCGGATCGTATGTTATGTCACAAAATTCTACTTTTGCAAGTTTGTAGGCTTTGATAAATGAGGCAAATCAAGCTCTTCACAATTACGCTGCGGAATTCCAGCGTATTTGCGATTGACTGCTTGATAAATAGAGGCCATGGTCTGCATCTATGCACTCAGATGAATAGAAATGACTGTCTGTACAATCAGAAGATGCTTATTAGAGGTTTGCATGGAATATGTATGTGACATCATGATGTCTGTCATTAATTGCAAATCATACATAAATTAAAAAAAAAAAACATATGTTCATGCTGCATGATATAGAAAGGGGGGCAGTATGGTACTGAAAAATAATGGAAGAATATATTTTAAAGGGACAAAGCTGTAGACTTTATTTTTTGTCAAGAGTATGATTTGTAAACAATAATACATGTTCGATACCTGTTATATATATTTGACGTACCATCAGACTCCGAGGGAGCCACTTCCTCCTCCATCTCACATGTTGTTACAGCAATCTCTGTAAAACATAATATGTTGTGTAGATGTTAAAATCAAATATTATAACATATGTTACTGGTGCTCAAGGACACACATCAATGTTGCATTAAAGAGATACTGAACCAAAGTTAGGAATTACATCATTTTGATGGAGCATGAATATGAAATAAGATTTGTAATTATCGCTGAGTAATAATTGGGCTGCTGCTCTGGGGGAGCCTGCACTGCTGGGGAGTCAGGGGTCTGGGGAGTTGGTGGCTGTGCAGGTGGGGGAGCTGGACGGATGGCAAAATGGGGAGAGTGGCGAGGGGGGGCAAGGGCTCTTTTTTTGGGAGGGACAGGACAGGAGTAGGAATGGGAAGGGCCGGGAGTGGGTTCTGGCTGGGGCCGAGAGTGGGTTCTGGCTGGGGAAGGCTGGGAGTGGGTTCTGGATGGGAAGGGCCGGGAGTGGGTTCTGGATGGGAAGGGCCGGGAGTGGGTTCTGGATGGGAAGGGCCGGGAGTGGGTTCTGAATGGGGAGGGGCGGGAGTCTGATGCCCACAAGTGGAAGGTCCATCTGAAATATATAACAAGAATATATATAGATATATGATTAGAAATCCGGAATCAACATTATTTAAAGTCCGGATTCTTGTTCTCCTAAAATATTTAGACAAAGTCACAATAATGACTATATTTTAAGTTATTGATTGATTTGAATCAACTATAATTAATAAGAAGATTCAATTGATCCTTTAAACTCTGAATGTTCACTGTTATTTTTCCTGTAACATTTCATAAATACACTACAAATCACATTTTTCAACATTATGTGCTAATATTTATGATTTGATAATATATTTATCTTTTGGACAATATTTTTGTATGCATGTATGCATTTGAGATGGAAATGCAATAGAGTTCTTTTAGACACATGCCCGTGGATTTATATGTGAAAATCCAACAATTTAATAATATGGGAGTGTGTAATATGATCAAATTTAAATGGCCACTACACATAGGCTTTGAAACCAGGTTTACATATCTATTTAGGTGATTGCCTTTGTAATCTTAAATTGACTAATTTGAAGCTTAATGCTTCAAACAATACTATTCTGAATATATACACAGTAGAAATATTAGAATATAATCTTCTATATCTGATATTAAATTTTCTTTTTTTTATTGTAATCTATCTTTTATATTAGGATTAAATGTATGTCATCCCAATATTACTAGACACATTCTGAAATGCATGCTTTATTTCTGAGGAATATTGATGTTTGTTTGATTGAAATAGACAGTCTACATATAAGATTTTTGAAAAAACATTTACATATCATACATCATGAAATTAAATGAATTAATTTCAATATGATTAAGTTTGATGTATACTTAGAAGTGGTTTTGAAGTTATAAACCATGATGACATAATGATATGGAGGCCTACTTATCAAGCCGTCAACTGTGCTGCATTCGCCGGCACCAATACGCTCGCCAATCATCTCTCCATAGTTACCAAAAAAGCTGTCAAAAAGCCGCACACCAAGTACGAGGCTATGAGCAGCGGACTGTTGTTAACTAACAGTCATCGATCTCGCTGCTCTTTGGCTTTTTCACAGCTTTATTTGTATACTGTCACTAAGCACCCACACTATACTGAACTGTTTACCCCTATACTGCTGCTCTCGGACCCCGCCGCAACTAAATAAAAGTTATTAACCCCTAAACTGCCGCTCCCGGAGCCCACCGCCACTCTAATAAACTTATTAACCCCTATTCCTCCGCTCCCGGAGCCCACCACCACCTACACTATACTTATTAACCCCTAACCTGCCACCCCTTACACCACCACCACCTACATAAAGTTCTTAACCCCTATCCTCCCGCTCCCGGAGCCCACCGCAACCAAATAAATGTATTAACCCCTAAACTGCCAGCCCCCCACATCGCCATAAACAAAGTTAACCTATTAACCCCTAAACCTAACAACCCTCTAACTTTATATTAAATATTATCACATCCCTATCTTATAATACATATAAACTTACCTTTAGATTTAAATTAAAATATATTAAACTACTAAATAACCTATTCTAACTATTATAATAAAATTACATTAAACTATATTAAATTAAATAATTAACCTACCATTACTATTATAATAAAATTACATTAAACTATCTTAAATTAATAATGAATCTAACCTAACTTTTATACTAAAATGACATAAAACTACAAATTAAAATAACTATATCACATATTTAAACACCTAACTCTACTCAAATAATTTAAATCTACACTAAAAAATTACTAAGTTACAAAAAAACTAACAACTAAGTTACAAAAAATAAACACTAACACCTAGATTTAGAGTTTTGCGGCCAAAGGGGTGCGTTAGCTACACGTGTTTTTTTTCTAGCGCTGCTTCTAAACAACGCTGGTATTTAGAGTTCTCTGAAGGGCTGCGTTAGGCTCCAAAAAGGGAGCATACAGGCATATTTACCGCCACTTCAATTCTCAATACCAGTGTTGCTTTCGGTAGCGGCTAGATGAAAAAACGTGCTTCTGCACGATTCCCCCATAGGAAACAATGGGGCAGTTTGGGCTGAAAAAAACCCTAACACCTGCAAAAAAGCAGCGTTCAGCTCCTAACGCAGCCCCATTGTTTCCTATGGGGAAACAGTTTCTAAGTCTGCACCTAACACCCTAACATGTACCCGAGTCTAAACACCCCTAATCTTACACTTATTAACCCCTAATCTGCCGCCCCCACTATCGCTGACACCTGCATTATACTATTAAGACCTAATCTGCCGCTCTGGACCCCGCTGCAACCTACATTATACTTATGTACCCCTAATCTGCTGCCTCTAACATAGCCGACACCTACATAATATTTATTAACCTCTAATCTGCCCCCCCCAACGTCACCGCTACCTTACCTACACTTATTAACCCCTAATCTGATGACCAGACCTCGCCGCCACTCTAATAAATGTATTAACCCCTAAAGCTAAGTCTAACCCTAACACCCCCTAAGTTAAATATAATTTTATTCTAACAAAATAAATTAACTCTTATTAACTAAAGTATTCCTATTTAAAACAATATACTTACCTGTAAATTAAACCCTAATATAGCTACAATATAACAAATAATTATATTGTAGCTATTTTAGGATTTATATTTATTTTACAGGCAACTTTGTATTTATTTTAACTAGGTACAATAGCTATTACATAGTTATTAACTATTTAATAGCTACCTAGTTAAAATAATTACAAAATTACCTGTAAAATAAATCCTTACCTAAGTTACAATTAAACCTTACACTACACTATCAATAAATTAATTAAATAAATTAACTACAATTACATACAATTAAATAAACTAAACTAAATTTCAAAAACAAACAAACACTAAATTACAAAAAATAAAAAAAGATTACAAGAATTTTAAGCTAATTACACCTACTCTAAGCCCCTTAATAAAATAACAAAGCCCCCAAAATAAAAAAAAATCCCTACCCTAATCTAAATTAAAAAAGTTAACAGCTCTATTACATTACCAGCCCTTAAAAGGGCTTTTTGCGGGGCATGCCCCAAAGAAATCAGCTCTTTTGTCTGTAAAAAAACCCACAATACCACCCCCAACATTACAACCCACCACCCACATACACCTACTCTAACCAAACCTCCCCTTAAATAAACCTAACACTACCCCTTGAAGATCTCCTTACCTTGAGTCATCTTCACCCAGCCGAGCACCGATGGACCAAAAGAAGTCATCTTAAGTGGCAGAAGTCTTCATCCTATCCGGGCAGAAGAGGACATCCTGACTGGCAGACATCTTCATCCAAGTGGCATCTTCTATGTTCATCCATCCGACGAGGAGCGGCTCCATCTTCAAGACCTCTGGCGCGGAACATCCTTCTTCAACGACGACTACCCAGCAAATGAAGGTTCCTTTAAGTGACGTCATCCAAGATGGCATCCCTCAAATTCCGATTGGCTGATAGAATCAGGAATTAAGGTAGGAAAAATCTGATTGGCTGACTCAATCAGCCAATCAGATTCAAGTTCAATCGGATTGGCTGATCCAATCACCCAATCAGATTGACCTTGTATTCTTGCATTCTAAAAGTAACCAGCTTTTTTACCAGTATTTTAAATAGGAATACTTTAGTTAATAATATTTAATTTATTTTGTTAGATTAAAATTATATTTAACTTAGGGGGGGTGTTAGGGTTAGGGTTAGAGTTAGCTTTAGGGGTTAATACATTTATTAGAGTAGCGGCGAGGTCCAGTCGGCAGATTAGGGGTTAATACTTGAAGTTAGGTGGCGGTGATGTTAGGGAGGGCAGATTAGGGGTTAATACAATTTATTATAGAGTTTGCGAGGCGGGAGTGTGGCGGTTTAGGGGTTAATACATTTATAATAGCGGCGAGGTCCGGTCAGCAGATTAGGGGTTAATACTTGAAGTTAGGTGGCGGCGAAGTTAGGGAGGGCAGATTAGGGGTTAATACAATTTATTAATGGGTTTGCTAGGTGGGAGTACAGCGTTTTAGGGGTTAATACATTTATTGTAGTAGCGGCGAGGTCCAGTCGGCAGATTAGGGGTTAATAAGTGTAGTTAGGTAGCGGCGACATTGGGGGGGCAGATTAGGGGTTAATAAATATTATGTAGGTGTCGGCGATGTTAGGGGCAGCAGATTAGGGGTTCATAGGGATAATGTAGGTGGCAGCGATGTGCGGTCGGCAGATTAGGGGTTATTATAGTGGCGGCGATATGGGGGGACCTCGGTTTAGGGGTACATAGGTAGTTTATGGGTGTTAGTGTACTTTAGAGCACTGTAGTTAAGAGCTTTATAAACCGGCGTTAGCCCAGAAAGCTCTTAACTACAGCCTTTCCATGGGCAGTAGGAGTCTTGTCGGTAGAGTTGTAACGCTCACTTCAGCCAAGACTCTAAATACCAGCGTTAGGAAGATCCCATTGAAAAGATAGGATACGCATAGGATAGGATAGGATAGGATAGGGGATCTGCGGTATGGAAAAGTCGCGGCTTGAAAGTGAGCGGTACACCTTTACCTACGTGACTCTAAATACCTGCGGGCAGCAAAAAGCAGCGTTAAGACCCCTTAACGCTGCTTTTGACAGCTAACGCAGAACTCTAAATCTAGGCGATAGTTAGTGTAGGTTAATGATTAATTTAATATAGTTTAATGTAATTTTATTATAATAGGGTAGGTTAATTATTAATTTAAAATAGTTTAATACAATTTATTATAATAGTTAGAATAGGTAATTAATAGTTTAATATAGTTTAATTCTAAAGGTAAGTTTAAATTTATTATAAGATAGGGATGAGTTAATATTTAATATAAAGTTAGCGGGTTGTTAGGTTTAGGGGTTAATAGGTTAATTTAGTTTATGGCGATGTGGGGGGTTTGCGGTTTAGGGGTTAATACATTTATTTAGTTGTGGTGGGCTCTGGGAGCAGCAAGATAGGGGTTAATAACTTTATGTAGGTGGCGGTGGTGTAGGGGGCAGCAGATTAGGGGTGTTTAGACTTGGGGTACATGTTAGGGTGATAGGTGTAAACGTTACTTTTTTCTCCCATAGGAATTAATGGGATATCGGGCAGCAGCGAACATGAGCTTTCGCTGCTTTCAGACTCCCATTGATTCCTATGGCATCCACCGCCTCCAGGGCGGAGGATTGAAAACCAGGTACACTGGGCCGGAATAGTGGCGAGCGTACCTGCTAGAACTTTGATAACTAGCAAATGTAGTCATATAGTGCCTTATGTTTATTCGGAACATCTGTAATGACATAAGCATCGATCTGTGTCGGACTGAGACCAGCAGATCGTACTAGAAGCCTGCAAAGACAGGTCAACATCGGTGCTGGATCCCTCTGTGCTCGTCACAATAACTACTATTAATTATATAAAAACATATTAGTGAACACAGTTTGGAGATCACTAAATCACATTAGTCTAAATTCTTCCAAAAAATATACGTTGAAATGTGAAGATTAGAACACTAATATGAACAATACATTTATAAGTTCATGAAGGTGATTGTAAAGAAAATTATGTCTTTCACATATGTTGGAGTTCTTACTACATTAGACAGCCAATTCTTCTCATATGAATCTATGACATATCTAAATATAACTATTGATCCCTGTTTTAAAAATAATACACACACACAACACTTTGAATAACAACTGTTGACAAATAGAACCTAATCCATGTGTCACATAGATTCATTTCTGCAATGTACAGTAATCTGTTTTAGGACACAACACATATTGATCACAATGCAAAACCTAAGATATTTGTAAAACTATGTCATCATGGTGCTGCTAGAATATGCTTTTATATATATATATATATATATATATATATATATATATATATATATATATATATATATATATATATATATATATATATATATATATATATATATAAAGGTAGTCCAGGAGTGAAAGATGTGATTTATGTATCAATATTGTTTCATCAAAACAGGGTAAGGATTAATGAAGATATTTTTTTATTAAAAGGGACACTGAACCCAAATTTGTTCTTTCGTGATTCAGAATAGAGCATGCAATTTTAAGCAACTTTCTTATTTACTCCTATTATCAATTTGTCCTCCTTATCTTGCTTTCTTTCTTTGAAAAATAAGGCAGCTAAGCTCTTTTTTGGTTCTGAACCATGGAAAGCACTTGTTTATTGGTGGGTGAATGTATCCACCAATCAGCAAGAACAACACAAAAATGGTCCGGCATCTAAACTTACATAGTTGCATTTCAAATAAAGATGCCAAGAGAATGAAGAGAATTTGATTAGAGGAGTAAATGATAAAGTTTACTAACATTACATGCTCTATCTGAATCACAAAAGACAAATTTTGTGTTCAGTGTCCCTTTAATATTAAATATTAAAATATATTTGTTTGACAATGTCACTGTTAATGAATTGTCTGGTCCATATGTTGATGTAATAAATGGGATTGGGCATGCAATTACAATCAAATATATAATTTCATGATAGCATCAAGAATCTTTAATTATCCTTCTCTCTTAAAGGGACATGAAACTCTAAATGTGTAATTGTATTAATTTTCATGATTCAAATCCAGCCAGTGATTTAAAAAAGCTTCCAAGTATACTTTTTTCTTCTATTTTGCTTCATTGTATTAGAATCTTTTTTTAAAGGAGCAATTATGCACTACTGTTATCTGAAGACATGTGTTGAACCAAAGAAAATAGGCAATTTTGTGCAGTAACCAATCAGCAGGTTACTCCCAGTAATGTATAGATGCTCCTGAACCTACCTAGATATGCTTTTCAACTTATGATAAGAAGAAACTATCAAAGCATATGAGATAGTGCCTTATGTTTATTCGGAACATCTGTAATGACATAAGCATCGATCTGTGTCAGACTGAGACCAGCAGATCGTATGTTACGTCACAAAATTCTACTTTTGCCGGTTTGTAGGCTTTGATAAATGAGGCAAATCAAGCTCTTCACAATTACGCTGCGGAATTCCAGCATATTTGTGGTTGACGGCTTGATAAATAGAGGCCATGGTCTGCATCTATGCACTCAGATGAATAGAAATGACTGTCTGTACAATCAGAAGATGCTTATTAGAGGTTTGCATGGAATATGTATATGACATCATGATGTCTGTCATTAATTGCAAATCATACATAAATTTTAAAAAAAACATGTTCATGCTGCATGATATAGAAAGGGGGGCAGTAGGGTAGGGAAAAAATATATTTTAAAGGGACAAAGCTGTAGACTTTATTTTTTGTCAAGAGTATGATTTGTAAACAATAATACATGTTAGATACCTGTTATATATATTTGATGTACCATCAGACTCCGAGGGAGCCACTTCCTCCTCCCATGTTGTTACAGCAATCTCGGTAAAACATAATATGTTGTGTAGATGTTAAAATCAAATATTATAACATATGTTACTGGTGCTCAAGGACACACATCAATGTTGCATTAAAGAGATACTGAACCAAAGTTAGGAATTACATCATTTTGATAGAGCATGGATATGAAATAAGATTTGTAATTATCAATGAGTAATAATTTGATTTTAGTGTCTGTATTTAGAAAATATTCACAAAAGATGAGTACCTGGAACATTTAAGAGTTCTCATGTGTATATCACGTAATGATTGTTGTCTAAATATATACTAAATATAAACATGTGCTAGCCATGTTCAGAAGCACAAAGGTGTAGACTAAGAATCTTTGAGATCTTAATCTTAAAATAATAAAAAGATTATATATAATCATGAGAGGAGTATATTATATTTTTAATTCAAATGGAATGCTTCATCAGAATCATGATCATAATATTATTGAACAATACACCTTTAGTGACATATGAATGAGTCAATTGACTTACTAGAAGCCTGCAAAGACAGGTCAACATCGGTGCTGGATCTCTCTGTGCTCGTCACAATAACTACTATTAATTATATAAAAACATATTAGTGAACACAGTTTGGAGATCACTAAATCACATTAGTCTAAATTCTTCCAAAAAATATACGTTGAAATGTGAAGATTAGAACACTAATATGAACAATACATTTATAAGTTCATGAAGGTGATTGTAAAGAAAATTATGTCTTTCACATATGTTGGAGTTCTTACTACATTAGACAGCCAATTCTTCTCATATGAATCTATGACATATCTAAATATAACTATTGATCCCTGTTTTAAAAATAATACACACACACAACACTTTGAATAACAACTGTTGACAAATAGAACCTAATCCATGTGTCACAGATTCATTTCTGCAATGTACAGTAATCTGTTTTAGGACACAACACATATTGATCACAATGCAAAACCTAAGATATTTGTAAAACTATGTCATCATGGTGCTGCTAGAATATGCTTTTATATATATATATATATATATATATATATATATATATATATATATATATATATATATATATATATATATATATATATATAAAGGTAGTCCAGGAGTGAAAGATGTGATTTATGTATCAATATTGTTTCATCAAAACAGGGTAAGGATTAATGAAGATATTTTTTTATTAAAAGGGACACTGAACCCAAATTTGTTCTTTCGTGATTCAGAATAGAGCATGCAATTTTAAGCAACTTTCTTATTTACTCCTATTATCAATTTGTCCTCCTTATCTTGCTTTCTTTCTTTGAAAAATAAGGCAGCTAAGCTCTTTTTTGGTTCTGAACCATGGAAAGCACTTGTTTATTGGTGGGTGAATGTATCCACCAATCAGCAAGAACAACACAAAAATGGTCCGGCATCTAAACTTACATAGTTGCATTTCAAATAAAGATGCCAAGAGAATGAAGAGAATTTGATTAGAGGAGTAAATGATAAAGTTTACTAACATTGCATGCTCTATCTGAATCACAAAAGACAAATTTTGTGTTCAGTGTCCCTTTAATATTAAATATTAAAATATATTTGTTTGACAATGTCACTGTTAATGAATTGTCTGGTCCATATGTTGATGTAATAAATGGGATTGAGCATGCAATTACAATCAAATATATAATTTCATGATAGCATCAAGAATCTTTAATTATCCTTCTCTCTTAAAGGGACATGAAACTCCAAATGTGTAATTGTATTAATTTTCATGATTCAAATCCAGCCTGTGATTTAAAAAAGCTTCCAAGTATACTTTTTTCTTCTATTTTGCTTCATTGTATTAGAATCTTTTTTTAAAGGAGCAATTATGCACTACTGTTATCTGAAGACATGTGTTGAACCAATGAAAATAGGCAATTTTGTGCAGCAACCAATCAGCAGGTTACTCCCAGTAATGTATAGATGCTCCTGAACCTACCTAGATATGCTTTTCAACTTATGATAAGAAGAAACTATCAAAGCATATGAGATGTATATTTCTATAATCTGCACATACCTGTATATAAAAATGTGTTAGTGTTGTCTAATTGTAGTCAAAAACAGTCAAGCACTTCCCAGGGGCAGAATAAAACATGGGCATGACCCTAAGATTACATTAAAATGAAGATATCAAGAATAGAAGGAATAGCTTCAAATACTCATAAATTGAGATTTGTATTACAATGGAATCCCAACTCTGATTTGTGATTCTTATTTTAAAATAACAAGTAAAGATAATTAGAGTATCCATATTAATATAGATCAATGTGAATGTATTATGTAATGTTATGTCAAAGTTTGTAAGAGAAAGGTAAATTAAAATAGAAGAAAAAAGTATATTTGAAAGCTTTTTTTAAATCACAGGCTGGATTTGAATCATGAGAATTAATACAATTACACCTTTGAAGTTTCATGTCTCTTTAAGAGAGAAAGATAATTAAAGATTACATCAACACATGGTGCATCTCATGTTTACTTCACCATATAAGAGTCCATTACACGTTGCCTTTTTTGTCAGTTCTCCAATGCCTGCTGGCACATATATATATATATATATATATAATATTATTAAACCTAGCAGGCATGACATCTCCCAGGTTCACACGTTCAGAAAGTGTGGCACTGGTCAACGCTGTCGAGGAGTTTTATCCGCAGCTGTTTGGGAACAAGAAGAAGTCGACAAAGCCAAAAATTAGGAGGGCCCTCTGGTTGTCTATCACCGAAGATGTTAAATTGGTGTGTGACATCTAGAGGACCCCAGATCAAATTATTCGGCTATTCGGGGATATGAGGTTGCAGCTTCGCAATAAAGTCCGTCAAATGAAGTAGTGGGTAAAAGACCCCCAAAAAAGTTGGAGGGATAGAAAAAAGGATCCACCCCCACGGAAACTATATCTGCAAGCTCACAAGGAGACTTTATGCACCCTCTTCAATCTCCGTTTCCCCAGCAGATCTGCTTCAAAACGCTCCTCGACTTTTTCACAATCCTCAGTTGCTGGCTCTGACATCAAGACCCGGAGGCCAGTGCAGCAGCTTCTCCAATCGTTGACCTGGGAGAAGAAAGTCGAGAGGCTGAACCAGGTAAATATCAGACTTCACAGAATATTTTAATATTTGAGTAGATATTTAAAGGGACAGTCTATACCAAGTACAACATTTTAATAATGTATTAGTGCATACCAGAGAAGCATCCTTCAACTGGTCACACAGCTATAAACTTGTAAGAAGTATATAAAATATTTAAATACTTATCGTTTTTTAGACTCCTAAAATGGTCGCTAAGCTCCGCCCACTACTGCATATATGTTTTGGTACATTATCTTTTTCCAATCACAGTCGACTCGTAAATAACTTTTCCTGCTTGCACACAGTGATTTTGAACATGCGCAGTTTATTCAAGAAAGTGTTACAGGCTAATTATTCCCCAATGCTCTTTCTCCTCATTTTCATTCCGGATGTAATTGTGCACTGCTCTGCATACTGTTATGTTTGTATTTTGCGGGCAGGGTGAAATACTTGTAGCAGGCATCGTACTCTGAGAATAGCAGCATGAGAGGATCTGTCTGTACACACACAGCACCACTGTATTATAGAAGTGCTGTGTTAGAGCAGCGATGTAGAGGTATGTTTTGTGAGAGCTGTGGGGGCATATTTTATTAGTAGGACAACACTGCTGCTTGTAATTTATGCCGGAGTGTGCACATCTTCCTGACAAAGAGACTTTGAGCCTGTCATAGTGCCTCATCTACTTTCAGTCTGCTGGCTAATTTTTTACTGTATTAAAATGCAGCTCTAACTTTCTCTTCGAAGGTGCAGGGGAACTATTTTTTTCCCACAACAGCACACAGCATTCTCTCTCTGCGCTTAGGTTTAAACAAACAAGCATGGATCTTTCAGTCCAGTCCTGTTCCCTGTTGTTAATCTTTAACCCCACCCTCCCTTCCTTTATGACCTCTTTCTAATCAGAAGTAGAAGAGAGGCAGCACTCCGCTCACCAGTACTTTTGCCGGTATGTGTGTGAAGTGATTTATTTTACATTGGGTGTTGGGGCTTTCAGGAGTGCTTCAGAGTCTGTCATTTTTGTTTTCTTAAGCAGTATACTGCTTTCTTTTTAACCTATGAATAATTATACAGCTAACAAATGCACAGAAACTGCAACTTCTGTCTTTATTTTATTGGAGCCAAAAGAAGGGACTCTTAAGCAGAACAAAAATGTCTGTCTGTGTGTGTGAGACACTGTGTGTGTGAGACACTGTGTGTGTGTGTGAGACACTGTGTGTGTGTGTGTGAGAGAGAGACTGTGTGTGACTGTGTGTGTAACTGTGTGTGTGTGAGACTGTGTGTGTGTGTGTGACTGTGTGTGTGTGTGACTGTGTGTGTGACACTGCGTGTGTGACACTGTGTGTGTGAGAGACACTGTGTGTGTGACACTGTGTGTGTGTGTGTGAGACACTGTGTGTGTGTGTGTGAGACACTGTGTGTGTGTGTGTGAGACACTGTGTGTGTGAGACACTGTGTGTGTGTGTGAGACACTGTGTGTGTGTGTGTGTGAGACACTGTGTGTGAGACACTGTGTGTGTGTGTGAGAGAGAGAGACTGTGTGTGACTGTGTGTGACTGTGTGTGTGTGACTGTGTGTGTGACACTGTGTGTGTGACACTGTGTGTGTGTGACACTGTGTGTGTGACACTGTGTGTGTGTGTGAGACACTGTGTGTGTGTGTGAGACACTGTGTGTGAGACACTGTGTGTGTGTGTGAGAGAGAGACTGTGTGTGACTGTGTGTGTGTGTGACTGT
The DNA here is from genome assembly GCF_027579735.1 of Bombina bombina. Classification (NCBI taxonomy): domain Eukaryota; kingdom Metazoa; phylum Chordata; class Amphibia; order Anura; family Bombinatoridae; genus Bombina; species Bombina bombina. The sequence continues at coordinate 884,344,429 of NC_069503.1, read as the reverse complement.
GTGTGTGACACTGTATGTGTGACACTGTGTGTGTGAGACACTGTGTGTGTGAGACACTGTGTGTGTGAGAGACACTGTGTGTGTGTACAAATTAGAAGAAGTGATTCAAATCCGAGGTAGGTAAAATAAGAAGGCTTTATTGATATACATCCATTAAAAACACATGTTAGAGTAGGACTAACAGGTTTTACGCGTTTCGGCTGGGTGCCGTATTCATAAACCTGTGGGTGCACTAGCTGACAAAGTTTAAAAAGCATGCTCTAAGAGGTAATTGGTTGGTGTAAACACACCTACCAAAAAGTATTAACTCCTACCACACCAATAGTACAATTGCATATATATACATATATAAAATTTTCAAGAACAGGGCTTAAATTCGTAATGAAACTTGAGAGAATATGTTACAGCATATTGAATTAGAACATGTAAATTGAGGATTATACAATATAATATAGTATGTTACCTTAATTACACACTTCAAAAAACATTAATTGTATATGAAAAGACAGCAATGTTCCGTAATGTAAAGTTTAAGACCCTTAGCAAGTTAATATACAACAATACATAGCGTTTTAATATACAAAACGTATTAATAAACAAAACAATACATATACGCCTGTATATATACACACAACAAATACCTTGAATGTGTAGTATATATCATGTAATGGGTATATGAATGTGTATGCGCATATATACAGGGAGTGCAGAATTATTAGGCAAATGAGTATTTTGACCACATCATCCTCTTTATGCATGTTGTCTTACTCCAAGCTGTATAGGCTCGAAAGCCTACTACCAATTAAGCATATTAGGTGATGTGCATCTCTGTAATGAGAAGGGGTGTGGTCTAATGACATCAACACCCTATATCAGGTGTGCATAATTATTAGGCAACTTCCTATCCTTTGGCAAAATGGGTCAAAAGAAGGACTTGACAGGCTCAGAAAAGTCAAAAATAGTGAGATATCTTGCAGAGGGATGCAGCACTCTTAAAATTGCAAAGCTTCTGAAGCGTGATCATCGAACAATCAAGCGTTTCATTCAAAATAGTCAACAGGGTCGCAAGAAGCGTGTGGAAAAACCAAGGCGCAAAATAACTGCCCATGAACTGAGAAAAGTCAAGTGTGCAGCTGCCAAGATGCCACTTGCCACCAGTTTGGCCATATTTCAGAGCTGCAACATCACTGGAGTGCCCAAAAGCACAAGGTGTGCAATACTCAGAGACATGGCCATGGTAAGAAAGGCTGAAAGACGACCACCACTGAACAAGACACACAAGCTGAAACGTCAAGACTGGGCCAAGAAATATCTCAAGACTGATTTTTCTAAGGTTTTATGGACTGATGAAATGAGAGTGAGTCTTGATGGGCCAGATGGATGGGCCTGTGGCTGGATTGGTAAAGGGCAGAGAGCTCCAGTCCGACTCAGACGCCAGCAAGGTGGAGGTGGAGTACTGGTTTGGGCTGGTATCATCAAAGATGAGCTTGTGAGGCCTTTTCGGGTTGAGGATGGAGTCAAGCTCAACTCCCAGTCCTACTGCCAGTTTCTGGAAGACACCTTCTTCAAGCAGTGGTACAGGAAGAAGTCTGCTTCCTTCATGAAAAACATGATTTTCATGCAGGACAATGCTCCATCACACGCGTCCAAATACTCCACAGCGTGGCTGGCAAGAAAGGGTATAAAAGAAGAAAATCTAATGACATGGCCTCCTTGTTCACCTGATCTGAACCCCATTGAGAACCTGTGGTCCATCATCAAATGTGAGATTTACAAGGAGGGAAAACAGTACACCTCTCTGAACAGTGTCTGGGAGGCTGTGGTTGCTGCTGCACGCAATGTTGATGGTGAACAGATCAAAACACTGACAGAATCCATGGATGGCAGGCTTTTGAGTGTCCTTGCAAAGAAAGGTGGTTATATTGGTCACTGATTTGTTTTTGTTTTGTTTTTGAATGTCAGAAATGTATATTTGTGAATGTTGAGATGTTATATTGGTTTCACTGGTAAAAATAAATAATTGAAATGGGTATATATTTGTTTTTTGTTAAGTTGCCTAATAATTATGCACAGTAATAGTCACCTGCACACACAGATATCCCCCTAAAATAGCTATAACTAAAAACAAACTAAAAACTACTTCCAAAATTATTCAGCTTTGATATTAATTAGTTTTTTGGGTTCATTGAGAACATGGTTGTTGTTCAATAATAAAATTAATCCTCAAAAATACAACTTGCCTAATAATTCTGCACTCCCTGTATAAGGGTATAGGAAGTGTGTATGTTGGTAAGTTTAAAGGTAATAAGTCACAAGGATAATTTATCAAAGAATGACTTCCTGGGAGTATCTATGTGTGTGTGAGACACTGTGTGTGTGTGTGTGTGAGACACTGTGTGTGTGTGTGACACTGTGTGTGACACTGTGTGTATGTGTGGCACTGTGTGTGTGTGTGTGAGACACACTGTGTGTGTGTGAGACACTGTGTGTGTGTGTGTGAGAGAGAGGCTGTGTGTGACTGTGTGTGTAACTGTGTGTGTGTGTAACTGTGTGTGTGTGAGACTGTGTGTGTGTGTGACTGTGTGTGTGTGTGTGACTGTGTGTGTGACACTGTGTGTGTGTGTGTGAGACACTGTGTGTGTGTGTGTGTGAGACACTGTGTGTGTGTGTGTGTGAGACACTGTGTGTGTGTGTGTGACACTGTGTGTGTGACACTGTGTGTGTTTGTGTGTGACACTGTGTGTGAGACACACTGTGTGTGTGTGTGAGACACACTGTGTGTGTGTGTGAGACACTGTGTGTGTGGAACACTTTATGAGTGGGACACTGTGTGTGTGAGACACTGTGTGTGTGTGTGTGTGTGAGACACTGTGTGTGTGAGACACTGTGTGTGTGTGTGAGACACTGTGTGTGTGTGTGAGAGAGAGACTGTGTGTGACTGTGTGTGTAACTGTGTGTGTGTGTGAGACTGTGTGTGTGTGTGTGTGACTGTGTGTGTGACACTGTGTGTGTGAGACACTGTGTGTGTGTGAGAGACACTGTGTGTGTGACACTGTGTGTGTGTGAGACACTGTGTGTGTGTGAGACACTGTGTGTGTGTGTGACACTGTGTGTGTGTGTGACACTGTGTGTGTGTGTGTGACACTGTGTGTATGTGTGTGTGAGAGAGAGACTGTGTGTAACTGTTTGTGTAACTGTGTGTGTGTGTGAGACTGTGTGTGTGTGACACTGTGTGTGTGTGTGTGACTGTGTGTGTGACACTGTGTGTGTGTGAGAGACACTGTGTGTGTGACACTGTGTGTGTGTGTGTGTGTGAGAGAGACACTGTGTGTGTGTGTGAGACACTGTGTGTGTGTGTGTGTGACAGAGAGACTGTGTGTGACTGTGTGTGTAACTGTGTGTGTGAGACTGTGTGTGTGTGTGTGTGACTGTGTGTGTGAGACACTGTGTGTGTGTGAGAGACACTGTGTGTGTGACACTGTGTGTGTGTGAGACACTGTGTGTGTGTGTGACACTGTGTGTGACACTGTGTGTGTGTGTGACACTGTGTGTGTGTGTGAGACACTGTGTGTGTGTGTGTGTGAGACACTGTGTGTGTGTGAGACACTGTGTGAGAGACACTGTGTGTGGAACACTATGTGAGTGAGACACTGTGTGTGTGGAACACTTTATGAGTGGGACACTGTGTGTGTGGAAAACTATGTGAGTGGGACAGTGCGTGTGTGTATATGACATGAAGTATGTATAATAAAATGAGTTAAGGAAACCTATGGGACCTATAAAACCACAAGTAAGGTGATAAGCAGTGAGTGACCTTACAGGATACACAAAATTTAAAAAAGGTGAGGGAATTGCCTGATTTGTATTCATTTTTTAAAAGCTTTGTTTAAACTTCTAATTTAGCCTAATTGAAATATGCTGTGTGTGTTTTTTCTGTTATACATTTTAATTTTACTGCATCATAGTATATGTTAATATTTTAATAGACAACAGCATTCTAGACTAAGGCCTAGATTTGGAGTTTGGCGGTAGCCGTGAAAACCAGCGTTAGAGGCTCCTAACGCTGGTTTTAGGCTACCGCCGGTATTTGGAGTCACTCAAAATAGGGTCTAACGCTCACTTTTCAGCCGCGACTTTTCCATACCGCAGATCCCCTTACGTAAATTGCTATTCCTATCTTTTCAATGGGATTTTTATAACTCCGGTATTTAGAGTCGTTTCTGAAGTGAGCGTTAGACATCTAACGACAAAACTCCAGCCGCAGGAAAAAAGTCAGTAGTTAAGAGCTTTCTGGGCTAACGCCGGTTTATAAAGCTCTTAACTACTGTGCTCTAAAGTACACTAACACCCATAAACTACCTATGTACCCCTAAACCGAGGCCCCCCCCACATTGCCGACACTCGAAAAAAATTTTTAACCCCTAATCTGCCGACCGCCACCTACGTTATACTTATGTACCCCTAATCTGCTGCCCCTAACACCGCCGACCCCTGTATTATATTTATTAACCCCTAACCTGCCCCCCACAACGTCGCCTCCACCTGCCTACACTTATTAACCCCTAATCTGCCGACCGCAAAGCGCCGCCACCTACGTTATCCTTATGTACCCCTAATCTGCTGCCCCTAACACCGCCGACCCCTATATTATATTTATTAACCCCTAATCTGCCCCCCTCAACGTCGCCTCCACCTGCCTACACTTATTAACCCCTAATCTGCCGACCGGACCTTAGCGCTACTATAATAAAGTTATTAACCCCTAATCCGCCTCACTAACCCTATAATAAATAGTATTAACCCCTAATCTGCCCTCCCTAACATCGCCGACACCTAACTTCAATTATTAACCTCTAATCTGCCGACCGAATCTCGCCGCTATTCTAATAAATGTATTAACCCCTAAAGCTAAGTCTAACCCTAATACTAACAACCCCCAAGTTAAATATAATTTAAATCTAACGAAATTAATTATCTCTTATTAAATAAATTATTCCTATTTAAAGCTAAATACTTACCTGTAAAATAAATCCTAATATAGCAATATAAATTATAATTATATTATAGCTATTTTAGGATTTATATTTATTTTACAGGTAACTTTGTATTTATTTTAACCAGGTACAATAGCTATTAAATAGTTAAGAACTATTTAATAGCTAAAATAGTTAAAATAATTACAAATTTACCTGTAAAAGAAATCCTAACCTAAGTTACAAATAAACCTAACACTAGACTATCAATAAATTAATTAAATACATTACCTACAATTACCTACAATTAACCTAACACTACACTATCAATAAATTAATTAAATACAATTGCTACAAATAAATACAATTAAATAAACTAGCTAAAGTACAAAAAATAAAAAAGAACTGTTACAAAAAATAAAAAAATATTTACAAACATAAGAAAAATATTACAATAATTTTAAACTAATTACACCTACTCTAAGCCCCCTAATAAAATAACAAAGCCCCCCAAAATAAAAAAATGCCCTACCCTATTCTAAATTACTAAAGTTCAAAGCTCTTTTACCTTACCAGCCCTGAACAGGGCCCTTTGCGGGGCATGCCCCAAGAAATACAGCTCTTTTGCCTGTAAAAAAAAACATACAATACCCAAGCCCCCCAACATTACAACCCACCACCCACATACCCCTAATCTAACCCAAACCCCCCTTAAATAAACCTAACACTAAGCCCCTGAAGATCATCCTACCTTGTCTTCACCTCACCGGGTATCACACCGATCCGTCCAGAAGAGCTCCTCCGATGTCCTGATCCAAGCCCAAGCGGGGGGCTGAAGAGGTCCATGATCCGGCAGAAGTCTTCATCCAAGCGGAGTAGAAGAGGTCTTCCATCCGATTGAAGTCTTCATCCAAGCGGCATCCATCCGGAGCGAAGCGGCAGCATCCTGAAGACCTCCACCGCGGAACATCCATCCTGGCCGACGACTGAACGACGAATGACGGTTCCTTTAAATGACGTCATCCAAGATGGCGTCCCTCGAATTCCGATTGGCTGATAGGATTCTATCAGCCAATCGGAATTAAGGTAGGAATATTCTGATTGGCTGATGGAATCAGCCAATCAGAATCAAGTTCAATCCGATTGGCTGATCCGATCAGCCAATCAGATTGAGCTCGCATTCTATTGGCTGTTCCGATCAATTATAACTCAATTATAACTTTCGTGATCATTGCACAATTATTCAAAGCGTAATTGCGCATCAGTGATTTGACCAACATGTCTAAAGTAATGCCACTTTTACAGCAAACACATGTTCACATGTGTGCGCAATTATATATTTCGTGATCATTGCAAATTGCGGAATTGCGCATCCATGATTCTGAATTGATTTGGATATAGTAGTGTGATGAGTATCATTTGTAAAGACTTTAAATATATTTGCAATTGGGTGTATTACGAGATTACAATAGTATATTTGTTTAGATTGAATGATACCAATAAATATTTATAACTTTAGTATCATTCGATATTAAATGTGTTGTCTATACTTGTTCCCTCTATGTTAGAATAAACAGTGCTGCTGTTTACTTCTTTTTCAATATTCAATGCATGAAATGGCGGATGATAGGGATTTCACAGATGCGCAATACCATTTTATCTCTGTGACGCATATTCTGGAGAGCGCAAGAAACATCATTCCTATTTCATGTGTGACAAATCTAAATTCATATATCTTAAAGTGAAGGTTAAGTTTTAGCATTCTTATGTCTGATTTATAATTGTTTTCCAATGTAAAATAGAGTCTCTATATTTGTTATAATATTTGTTATTTATATATATTTCGACTTTGTTTTTCATTACCGTTCCCTTATGAATCTCCTCCCATTTCATATTTCCTGGTTTCTGATAGAGTGACGTATAGAGCGGTCCCACCCGCTTTATTTGTGTCTACTAAGCTTGTGCACATAGAATATGAAAAACCTGCGCATGAGCATCATTATCTCACTATCATCTTTGTGCATGCGGTAATCCCATTCATTGCCCTTTGCAGCTCATGCGTCATTCCTCTGCAACATAGTATTGAATGAGTAACATGATTCATTCAATACTATATTTTACAAGACAGGGAGTAGCTGTGTTATTAGCGATCCTTCATAACATTGGAAATGCGCATGTGCGAAACGTGGACGCGCTCGCCTTGCCACTGTGAACACAAACAAGTTATGCATGCGCATATTGTCCCAGAAAATGCTGACGTCAATTGACGGCCGCCTAACGGCCAAAGAATCAATTGTCTGTCTAAACAACGTGATCGTCGTTTATAAAAAAAAAAAAATTAAACAGGTTGATTTTCAGATGCACAATGCGCAATGGATTAGAAAAAGCCCCTATATCGAAGGTAAGTAAATTTATAAGTATTGATGAATGAAAGTGCTATTAATTTTGGTTGATAAATTTAGTAATTCATTATAAACTATATTAGTTTACTTTCACTTTAACATCATATGTAGCATGTGTTGTGAGATCTATATAGGTTGAATATATGACTATATACAAATTTCTTAAATATCTACTCAAATATTAATATATTCTGTGAAGTCTGATATTTACCTGGTTCAGCCTCTCGACTTTCTTCTCCCAGGTCACCAATTGGAGAAGCTGCTGCACTGGCCTCCGGGTCTTGAATGTCAGAGCCAGCAACTGAGGATTGAGAAGAAGTCGAGGAGCGTTTCAAAGCAGATCTTTTCGGCTTCATTGACTTCTTCTTGTTCCCAAACAGCTGCGGATAAAACTCCTCGATGGCGTTGACCAGTGCCACACTTTCCAACCGTGTGAACCTGGGAGACGTCATGCCTGCTAGGTTTTATAATATTATATATATTGTAGGGGGTAGGGGGATTTAAATTGTAGGCAAAAGAGCTGATTACTTTGTGACAAAGCCCCACCAAAAGCCCTTTTAAGGGCTGGCAAAAGAGCAGTTTACTTTGGGGTAATGCCACGCAAAAAGCCCTTTTCAGGGCTATTTGTAGGGTTAGACTTAGGTTAGTGGTAGGGATAGTTTAGTATTTTAGGGGTTAAATAATTTAATATAAATGGCGGCGGGGTAGGGGCTCACTTTAGGGGGTTATAGATTTAATATAGCTGGCGGGGGTCCGGGAACGGAGGTTTAGGGGTTAATAACTTTATTCGGTTGCGGCGGGGTTTGGGAGCGGCGGTTTAGGGGTTAATACATATTTTATTGTTAGGATAGTGAGGGGGGATTGCGGATAGAGGGTTAGACGTGTCGGGCTATGTTAGGAAGGCATGTTAGACAGTGCGGGTGATTTCATACTTTAGTCAGGTTTTGTAGGCGCCGGCAGTTTCTAACGTGGCGTAAGTCACTGGCGATGCCAGAAATTTGTACTTGCGCAGATTTCTGGACATCGCTGGTTTATCCGACTTACGGCACGTTAGCATCTGACGGCGCCGTATATTGGATAGCTCGAGATGCGAGCTGAAACTGCGGGCGGCGCGGGTTCCATCGCTTGCGCCGCAAACTATGCCGTATATCGGATCGCGCCCGAGATGCACCATGGGACATGGTATCTGTACATCTGATTGGATGAAATATTGAAATTTTGTTATCATGTCTGTGAGGCCATACTGACTCAAGTTATGTTTGTGTGATGAACTCTGATTGGCCGTTCCTTAATGTTTCATATCTTTGTAACATCCATACACATAACTCCTGGGGTGCTGTTACTACATTTTGCATGTAGACTTATTTGTAATTTATGGGACTATTGTGCGTATATGTGTGACGCAGATTTAATAGACGTGATCCGTTAAATATTAATATATTAAGTTTACATTTGATCTCGCTTTGATTTTTATCACGATAGTAAATACAATCCAGTCACATTAGTAAATGTTTTACACATTTCGATGTTTAATATTGATCATGCTATTTTATATAAATATATTTTATTATAAAAAGTAAACATTGTATTTATTTATTGTTTATTAAATAAAAATTGTGACTCACTGTGAAGTATTGACATTGATTCATTAAATGTATTTACAATCCCAACAATGCACATCGATTGTGTGCTAGTGCGTGACATTATAATCACATTTTTAAAGATGCAAATCTCATGTTGCAAGATACATTTACCACGCTATATTTCTGAAATGCGTTATTTGTATTTATAATGGACGGAACTTGGATCAAATATTTATAAATGTTAAAATCCACATTTCTTCATTATTATTAAATAAACCTCTAGCTTGTATTGGTCTGAACTGATCACATATTTTATTGGGCAATGGTGTCTTTATTCTTAAAGGGACATTACACACAAATATTTTATTTCCTGATCCAGAGAGAGACTACAATTTTATAAATTAAAATGTAACTCAATCTATTTAGCTTATTTTTTACATATCCTTTACAGAAGAAATAGCAATGCACATGGTTGAGCCAATCTCAACAAGGCATTTCTGTGCATCCACCAATCTTCAGCTACTGCATATCTAGATATGGTTGTAAAGAAAAGTATATCAAAAGAATGATTGTAATTAGATCATAGAAGTACATTTTAATGTTTAAAATTATATTTTGTTTAGGAATCATGAAAGAAATGATTTTCAATTAATGTCCCTTTAATGAGCTAATATGCAATCTTTAAATGTATCTAAAGGCATATGTCTAAACATTGTAAATATGCATTGTTGACCACCCACAAATAAGTAGATATTTCCCAGTAATGCTTTGCTAATCATAAACCTATGCATCTCATTTTTTAAAACTTATGATAACATGATAATCAAGCATATTTGTATTACCTTATGTATTGTATGCCCACTGTGAATGAAATATCTTCCATGGCTGTATTTATACAACTTTACCTTAAAGGGACATTAAACAAGAATATTTTCTTTCCTGATTTAGATGGATAATACAATGTTAAAAATATATTTCAAATTTATTTCTATTATCTCATTAGCTTTTATCTCTTGTTATTATTTCCAGAAAAGCATATCTAGATAGGCTCAGGTGCTGCTGATTGGTGACTGCACATAGATGCCTTGTGTAATTGGCTAACCCATGTGCATTTCTATTTCTTTAACAAAGGTTATCTAAAGAATTAATCTAATTAGATAATAGAATTAAAGTTGAAAGGTCTTTAAAATTGTATTCTCTGTCTGAATCATGAAATAACATTTTGTGTTTAATGTCCCTTTAAGGACAAAACCATTAGGAATATGTGGATTTAACATTGGATAAATAAACTAAAATAAAGGGTAACGAAAATACCTATAGATATGTGATATCTATCCAACAGGTAAAGAGTATAATTGTTAGAAATTCTATTTTTATATATCTATAGTTAACTGACCCTTCAAATGACTCCACCAGAGTGAAAAGTCTTCAATATGGCATGCAATAACTAGCTTAGTATGAATGTGAAATTAACTTACGTTTTATTTAAAGATAATTTCAAATATATTACCTTGCTAATAATTAAAGCATAATAACCTATATTTATTGTAAGAATGTTTTTGGATACCTAAGAAAGATTATAGAGATTAGAATGTAAATATAACATTAACTTCTTACATTGAAGTGACAGTGTAGTTTAAATACTTTCATTTCTTAAAAGTGAAATGATCAAAGTTGTTATGTATAATTTATACTACATATCCTCGTCATAAACATTTGATTATTTTAACATCTATAAATCACACAATCAAATCATAGATGGCTGTATCTAACTCCACATTAAATTTTGTAAGATACTTGACTTTAACATTATCTGAATAAGCTGTGTTGATATTTTTAATTCAATACATTAATCAAAATGATTAGGTTTGATATCAGGCATGTGCTTGTAAAATAGATACTTTAAAAGGGACAGTATACACTCATTTTCATATAACTGCATGTAATAGACACTACTATAAAGAATAAGATGCACAGATACTGATATAAAAATCCAGTCTAAAATGGTTTAAAAACTTACTTAGATGCTTTCAGTTTAGCTCTGTTGAAAAGGCAGTTGGAAAGCCCACTGCAAGGGGGAAATAAGACACTCCCCCCTCCCCCTTCTTTTGCTTATGAAAAGACCCTTTACACAAACAGGAGCAAGCTGGAGAAGGTAGCTGACGGTATTCAAATAAAACTTTGGGGCTTGGTTAGGAGTCTGAAAATCAGAGCAATGTTATTTAAAAATAAGCAAAATTATACATTTAAAAAAAAAACAAAAACTTTATGGGCTTTATAAATAGATCATCTACAAAACATTTATGCAAAGAAAAAAATGAGTGTATAATGGCCCTTTAACAGTCATGGGACTAATATTTTGTTTACATGTCAGAATATTAGAGGGATGTATTTCTTCTTATCTTACTGTGAAAGAGATATGTCGCAAATAATATGTATTTCAAAAAATAAAATGGAAAAATATACACCTAGATTACGAGTTTTGCGTTAGAGGCTATGCGGTGCTAACGAGCAGTTTTGTCTCACTGCTCACTTACCTGCAGTGCTGGTATTACGAGTTTTCAGAAACCCGTCGTTAAAAGGCAAGAAGTGAGTGTTGAGCAAACTTTTGCTCATTACCGCACTCCAATATCAGCGCTGCTTAAGTCAGCGGTGAGCTGGTGTAACGTACTCGTGCACAATTTCCCCATAGTAATCAACGGGGAGAGCCGGCTGAAATAAAGTCTAACATCTGCAAAAAAGCAGCGTAAAACTCCTTAACGCAGTCCCATTGATCCCTATGGGGCAATACAATTTATGTTTACACCTAACACCCCAACATAAACCCTGAGTCTAAACACCCCTAATCTTAACACTTATTAACCCCTAATCTGCCACCACTGACATCACCGACACCTACATTATATTTATTAACCCATAATCTGCCACCCCCAACGTTGCCACCACTATAATAAACATATTAACCCCTTAACTGACGCACAAACATTAGTTAAATATTATTAACCCCTAATCTGCCGGCCCTAACATCGACGTCACCTACCTACATTTATTAACCCCTAATCTGCCACCCCCAACGTCGCTGCCACTATACTAAATGTATTAACCCCTAAACCTAAGTCTAACCCTAAACCTAACACCCCCAAACTTAAATATAATTTAAATAAATCTAAATAAATATTCATATCATTAACTAAATTATTCCTATTTAAAACTAAATACTTACCTATAAAATAAACCCTAAGCTAGCTACAATATAACTAATAGTTACATTGTATCTAGCTTAGGTTTTATTTTTATTTCACAGACAAGTTTGTATTTTTTTTTAACTAGGTAGAATAGTTATTAAATAGTTATTAACTATTTAATAACTACCTAGCTAAAATAAATACAAATTTACCTGTAAAATAAAACCCACACTAATACCTAACACTACACTACCATTAAATAAATTCCCTACATTAAATACAATTAAATAAATTAAATTAAATTAGCTAAAGTACAAAAAAAACAAACAGTAAATTACAGAAAATAATAAACAAATCACAGAAATTTAAACTAATTACACCTAATCTAATAGCCCTATTAAATTAAAAAGCCCCCCCAAAATAAAAAAAACCCTAGCCTAAACTAAACTACTAATAAACCAACTACCTGTAAAAAAAAATACAAACAACCCCCCCAACAGTAAAACCCACCACCCACACAACCAACCCCCCAAATTCCAAATGTTCCAATCAGCCAATAGAATGCGAGCTCAATCCTATTGGCTGATTGGATCAGCTAATAGGATTGAACTTCAATCCTATTGGCTGATTGCATCAGCCAATAGGATTTTTTCTACCTTAATTCCGATTGGCTGATAGAATTCTATCAGCCAATTGGAATCTAAGGGACGCCATCCTGGATGACATCACTTAAAGATACCTTCATTCTGTTTTAGTTGTTGGATGAAGAAGATGCTCCGCGTCGTATGTCTTCAAGATGGACCCGCTCTGCATCGGATAGATGAAGATATAAGATGCCGTCTGGATGAAGACTTCTGCCCGTCTGGAGGACAACTTCTGCCTGGCTTGGATGAAGACTTCTGCCCATACTGGAGGACCACTTCACCCGGCTTGGATGAAGACTTCTTCCGGTAAGTTGATCTTCAGGGGGTTAGTGTTAGTTTTTTTTAAAGGTGTATTGGGTGGGTTTTATTTTTTAGATTAGGGTTTGGGCGGCAAAAGAGCTAACTGCCCTTTTAAGGGCAATGCCCATCCAAATGCCCTTTTCAGGGCAATGGGGAGCTTAGGTTTTTTTAGCTAGTATTTTATTTGGGGGGTTGGTTGTTTGGGTGATGGGTTTTACTGTTGGGGGGTTGTTTGTATTTTTTTTTTTACAGGTAAAAGAGCTGATTACTTTGGGGCAATGCCCAGTAAAAGGCCCTTTTAGGCTAGGGTTTTTTTTTTATTTTTTTTTATTTTAATAGGGCTATCAGATTAGATGTAATTAGTTTAAATTTCTGTAATTTGTTTATTAGTTTCTGTAATTTAGTGTTTTTTTTCTCCGTACTTTAGCTAATTTAATTTAATGTAGGTAATTGTATTTAATTTAGTTAATTTATTTAATTATAGTGTAGTGTTAGGTGTTATTGTAACTTAGGTTAGGTTTTATTTTACAGATAAATTTGTCTTTATTTTAACTAGGTAGTTATTAAATAGTTAATAACTATTTAATAACTATTGTACCTAGTTAAAATAAATACAAACTTGCCTGTAAAATAAAAATAAATCCTAAGATAGCTACAATGTAACGATTAGTTATAGTGTTGCTATCTTAGGGTTTATTCTACAGGTAAGTATTTAGTTTTAAATAGGAATAATTTAGTTAATGATAGTAATATTTATTTAGATTTATTTAAATTATATTTAAGTTAGGGGGTGTTAGGTTTAGGGTTAGACTTAGGTTTAGGGGTTAATAACTTTAATATAGTGGTGGCGACGTTGGGGGCAGCAGATTAGGGGTTAATAAATGTAGGTAGGTGGCGTTGATGTTAGGGCCGGCAGATTAGGGGTTAATAATATTTAACTAATGTTTGCAAGGTGGGAGTGCGGCGGTTTAGGGGTTAATATGTTTATTATAGTGGCGGCGACGTTGGGGGCAGCAGATTAGGGGTTAATAAGTGTAGGTAGGTGGAGGCAAAATGGGGGACGGCAGATTAGGGGTTAATAAATATAATGTAGGTGGCGGCGATGTTGGGGGCAGCAGATTAAGGGTTCATACATATAATGTAGGTGGCGGCGGTGTCCGCAGTGGCAGATTAGGAGTTAAACATTTTTATTTAAGTATTTGCGATGCAGGAGGGCCTCGGTTTAGGGGTTAATAGGTAGTTTATTGGTGTTAGTGTACTTTTTAGCACTTTAGTTATGAGTTTTATGCTACAGCGTTGTAGTGTAAAACTCATAACTACTGACTTTTAAATGCGTTAGGTCTCTTGACGGGGTAGGGTGTACAGCTCACTTTTTGGCCTCCCAGGACAGGCTCATAATACCGGCGCTATGGAAGTATCATAGAAAAAAACTTTATGAAGTTTACGTAAGTCGTTTTGCGGTCTGGCCAAAGAAGTTTGCGGTGACCCTAAACCTTCATGACTCGTAATACCAGCGGGCGTAAAAAAGCAGCATTAGGACCTCTTAACGCTGCTTTTTTACCCTAACGCACAACTCGTAATCTAGCCGAATTTATGTAAATAAATTTATTTAAAACAAAAAAAAAGTTTGGGAATTCATCAAAAATGAAAATTTGAAAAAGAAAGAAAATAAATATTAAAAACATTAGTCATTTCGCTTATTTTATGAACTCTTAAAATATTCCTTAAATCGAATAATTGTAAATTCATCTTCTGTCTGTGCTCTAACATGTATTTTTTGTCTTGATATTAAAAACAGGTTCATGCTGGAAATCTATATCTATCCATATTTTGTAACTAATCACATTACATTGTCTAATCAATATTTGAATAAAACATATTAGCATTTAAAATTAAACAAAATAATCCATATCAAATTTTTAAAAACAAATTATTCTATTGTATGAGGGACATAATTGAATGTAATATTTCATGTCCCTTCAAATAATAATATACCTAAATGTCAACTATAAAATGTATCCCTATGTCTGATTGTTCAGAATCTGAGTCCTCTCTAGCCCTAAGTAGGGGTAATGTATATAAAATAAACATATTCTAAAATAGGACATGTATATATTCAGAATTCTTTGAACATTCTTCCTCCTATGATTCTTAAATAGCATGCATTGTGCAAACTAACCTGGATGTATGGTCTTTGAAAGGCAATTCTCTTCAAAATATCAGTTTATCTTCATTAGGTGTCCTATTCAACATTAAAACCCCCCACCCACACACCCAACCCTACTCTAAAACCCACTTAATTTCGCCTTAATGAAACCTAAGACTAACCCCTTGAAGATCACCCTACCTTGAGAAGTCTTCACCCAACCGGGCCGAAGTCCTCAATGAAGCCGGGAAGAAGATGTCCTCCAGACGGGCAGAAGTCTTCATCCAGGCGGCATTATCTATTTTCATCCATCCGGCGTGGAGCGGCTCCATCTTCAAGACATGCGACATGGAGCATCCTCTTCAAACGACGTCCAACTGAAAAATGAAGATTCCTTTAAATGACATCATCCAAGATGGAATCTCTTCAATTCCAATTGGCTGAGAGAATTCAGCCAATCGGAATTAAGGTAGAAAAAATCCTATTGGCTGATGCAATCAGCCAATAGGATTGAGCTTGCATTCTATTGGCTGACGCCATCTTGGATGATGTCATTTAAAGAAACCTTCATTCTTCAGTTGGACGTCGTTTGAAGAGGATGCTCAGCGTCAGATGTCTTGAAGATGGACCCGCTCCGTGCTGGATGGATTAAGATAGAAGATGCCGTCTAGATGAAGACTTCTGCCCGTCTGGAGGACCTCTTCTGCCTGGCTTGGATGAAGACTTCTGCCTGTCTGGAGGACCACTTTGCCCGGCTTTGTTGAGGACTTCGACCCGGTTGGGTGAAGACTTCTCAAGGTAGGGTGATCTTCAAGGGGTTACTGTTAGGTTTTATTAAGGGAGGATTGGGTGGGTTTTAGAGTAGGGTTGGTTGTGTGGATGGTGGGTTTTAATGTTGGGGGGTTATTGTACTTTTTTTTACAGGTAAAAGAGCTGATTATGTTGGGGCAATGCCCCACAAAAAGCTCTTTTGAGGGCCGGATGGATGAAGATAGAAGATGCAGTCTGGATGAAGACTTCTGCCCATCTGGAGGACCTCTTCTGCCCGGCTTGGATGAAGACTTTTGCCCATCTGGAGGACCACTTTGCCCGGCTTCGTTGAGGACTTCGACCCGGTTGGGTGAAGACTTCTCAAGGTAGGGTGATCTTCAAGGGGTTAGTGTTAGGTTTTATTAAGGGAGGATTGGGTGGGTTTTAGAGTAGGGTTGGGCATGTGGGTGGTGGGTTTGTACTTTTTTACAGGTAAAAGAGCTGATTACTTTGGGGCAATGCCCCTCAAAAAGCCCTTTTATGGGCTATTTGTAATTTAGTATAGGGTAGGGCTTTTTATTATTTTGGGGGGCTTTTTTATTTTGTTAGGGGGATTAGATTAGGTGTACTTAGTTTAAAAAAACTTGTAATTATTTTATTATTTTCTGTAATTTAGTGTTTGTTTTTTTCGTACTTTAGATAATTTTATTTAATTGTATTGTAGTTAATTTAGGGAATTAATTTAATTAATAGTGTAGTGTTAGGTGTAATTGTAACTTAGGTTAGGTTTTATTTTACAGGTAAATTCGTCTTTATTTTAACTAGGCAGCTATTAAATAGTTAATAACTATTTAATAACTATTCTACCTAGTTAAAATAAATACAAACTTGCCTGTAAAATAAAAATAAATCCTAAGCTAGCTACAATGTAACTATTAGTTATATTGTAGCTAGCTTAGGGTTTATTTTATTAAGTATTTAGTTTTAAAAAGGAATAATTTAGTTAATTGTAGTAATTTTATTTAGATTTATTTAAATTATATTTAAATTAGGGGGGTGTTAGGGTTAGACTTAGGTTTAGGGGTTAATATAGTGGCAGCGACATTGGGGGCGGCAGATTAGGGGTTAATAAATGTAGGTAGGTGTCGGCGATGTTAGGGACGGCAGATTAGGGGTTAATAAAATGTAACTAGTGTTTGCGATGCGATAGTGCAACGGTTTAGGGGTTAATATGGTTTTCATAGTGGTGGCGATGTCCGGTTCAACAGATTAGGGGTTAAATATTTTATTTTAGTGTTTGCGATGTGGGGGGGCTCGGTTTAGGGGTTAATAGGTAGTTTTTGGGTGTTAGTGTACTTTTTAGCACTCTAGTTAAGAGTTTTATACTACGGCGTTAGCCCATAAAACTCTTAACTACTGACTTTAAAATGCGGTACCAGGCTTGACAGGAGAGGGTGTACCACTCACTTTTTGACAGACTCGTAATACCGGCGTTAGGCAAATCCCATTGAAAAAATAGGATACGCAATTGACGTAAGTGGATTTGCGGTATTATCTGGCCAAAAAAGTGAGCGGTGAGCCTGTCATTTCAAGACTCTTAATACCAGCGGGCATTAAAAAGCAGCGTTGGGACCTCTCAATGCTGCTTTTTAAGGCTAATGCAAGACTCGTAATCTAGTCGATAGTATTGCTAGAGTGTCCCTTTCTGATTATCTAAAAATCTAGTAATGTGTAAACTAAATACTACATTTAAAATTGTATGCCATATGATGGATCATTGTGCAAAATCCCCCCCCCCCCAGTCCATACATTGGGTATACTTACCATCTGATGTTGTCTTTGAAAATCAGGTGGCAGAGTCATTACAGGAGCCAATGCCAGAATCATCTGAAGTATAAATTACCTATGATAAGAAAAAGATCAAATTAAATGTTGATTATCATTTGTTGAACAATCCTAACATGTTTTCACAATTCTATACTTCTCATTTCCCTAAATTTCACACATATTCACAATGATCCTATATAACTTCTAGTATTTACCGTCTGAAGTTGCGGTTGATGATGTTGTCTCTGACATTAAAACCCTTGTCCCAGAATGGCCCATCTAGAACAGGGTCGTCCTCCTCATCTTGGAGGAGGACTTGGGATGCCTGGACGGCCTGCAGCATCCCAACCTGCTGAGCTATGTTATGCAGGGCGCTGCAGACTATAACGATCTTTGCCACGTTACTAGTGCTGCATTGGAGGGCTCCTCCAGACCTGTCTAGGCATCATAACCACATTTTGAGGAGCCCAAACATCCTCTGCACTACAGCCCTAGTTCGCTTGCGCGCCTGATTATAGTGCACCTGGGCCTCGTCTGTGGGGTTACGTATAGGCGTAATGCGCCAAGGCCAGCTCATGTAACCCGAATCACCTATAAATAATGAACATAACAAAATGTCAAATATTTAAAATATCGTTAAAATTATTATCTTAAAATACAATGCATTTGCGTACACAAGAATCCCCTAAACTAGATATTTGCCGAAATAAATAAATGGTTAAATCGCATCCTATATCTGCACATTTAAGGTAGGACATGCTACAGATGCGTATTTCACATAAACGAGACATTTTCTAAAAGAAACAGAAATGGTTACATTGCATCCTATAGCTGCACATTTAAGCTAGGACATGCTACTTATCTGTTTGGAGCTAAAACTAGACATTTGCTAAAAGAGACAACGCATCCTATAGCTGCACATTTAAGCTAGGGCATGCTACATATGGGTATGTCGCATAAACGAGACATTTGCTAAAAGAGACAGAAATGGTTAAATCATCCTATAGCTGCACATTTAAGCTAGGACATGCTACATATCTGTTTGGAGGTAAAACTAGACATTTGCTAAAAGAGAAATAAATGGTTAAATTGCATCCTAGAGCTGCACATTTAAGCTAGGACCTGTTACATATCTGTTTGGTGCTAAAACTAGACATTTCCTGAAAAATACAATTAAATGGTTAAATTGCATCCTATAGTTGCACATTTAAGGTTGGACATGCTACATATGCGTATTTCGCATAAACGAGACATTTGCTAAAAGAAACATAAATGGTTACATTGTCTCCTAGAGCTGCACATTTAAGCTAGGACCTGCTACATATCTGTTTGGTGCTAAAACTAGACATTTGCTGAAAGAAAAATAAATGGTTAAATTGCATCCTAGAGCTGTACATTTAACCCCTTAATGACCGGAACATTTTTCAATTTTCTTACCCTTAATGACAATGGCTATTTTTACATTTCTGTGGTGTTTGTGTTCAGCTGTAATTTTCCTCTTACTCATTTACTGTACCCACACATATTATATACCATTTTTTTCGCCATTAAATGGACTTTCTAAATATACCATTATTTTCATTATATCTTATAATTTACTATAATTTTTTTTATAAAATATGAGGAAAAAAATGGAAAAAACACACTTTTTCTAACTTTGATCCCCAAAATCTGTTACACATCTACAACCACTAAAAAACACCCATGCTTAATAGTTTCTAAATTTTGTCCTGAGTTTAGAAATACCCAATGTTTACATGTTCTTTGCTTTTTTTGTAAGTTATAGGGCAATAAGTACAAGTAGCACTTTGCTATTTCTAAACCACTTTTTTTTCAAAATTAGCGCTAGTTACATTGGAACACTGATATCTGTCAGGAATACCTGAATATCCATTGACATGTATATATTTTTTTTTAGAAGACATCCCAAAGTATTGATCTAGGCCCATTTTGGTATATTTCATGCCACCGTTTCACCGCCAAATGCGATCAAATTAAAAAAAATGTTCACTTTTTCACACATTTTGTCACAAACTTTAGGTTTCCCACTGAAATTATTTACAAACAGCTTCTGCAATTATGGCACAAATGGTTGTAAATGCTTCTCTGGGATCGCCTTTGTTCAGAAATAGCAGACTTATATGGCTTTGGGGTTGCTTTTTGGTAATTAGAAGGCGGCTAAATGCCGCTGCGCACCACACGTGTTTTATGCCCAGCAGTGAAGGGGTTAATTAGGGAGCATGTAGGGAGCTTGTAGGGTTAATTTTAGCTTTAGTTTAGTGTAGTAGACAACTCCAAGTATTGATCTAGGCCAATTTTGGTATATTTCATGCCACCATTTCACCGCCAAATGCGAGCAAATAAAAAAAAACCTTTACATTTTTCACAATTTTAGGTTTCTCACTGAAATTATTTACAAACAGTTTGTGCAATTATGGCACAAATGGTTGTAAAAGCTTCTCTGGGATCCCCTTTGTTCAGAAATAGCAGACATATATGGCTTTGGCGTTGCTTTTTGTTAATTAGAAGGCCGCTAAATGCTGCTGCGCACAACACGTGAATTATGCCCAGCAGTGAAGGAGTTAATTAGGTAGCTTGTAGGGTGCTGGCAGGGTTAATTTTAGCTTTAGTGTAGAGATCAGCCTCCCACCTGACACATCCCACCCCCTGATCCCTCCCAAACAGCTCTCTTCCCTCCCCCACCCCACAATTGTCCCCGCTATCTTAAGTACTGGCAGAAAGTCTGCCAGTACTAAATAAAAGGAGTTTTTTTTATTTTATTTTTTTTAAAAATGTATTCTGCTGTAATGGAGCCCTGCCTTAGCCCCCAACCTCCCTGATCCCCCACCAAACAGCTCTATAACCCTCCCTGCTACTTAATTGCCGCCATCTTGGGTACTGGCAGCTGTCTGCCAGTACCCAATTTGCCCCCAAAAATATTTATAAACTTTTGCCCCCAAAAATATTTATAAACTTTTCTGTAGTGTAGCAGCACCCCCCTCAAAACCCCCAACCCCCCCGATCCTTTTATATATATATATTTTTATTTTATGTTTTGAACTTTTTATTTTTTCCATTGGTGTCAGTGGCTAATATGCGCGTGCGCCCCCACGTGCACACGCACGCGCGCCCCCACGTGCACACGCACGCGCGCCCCCACGTGCACACGCGCGCGCCCGCACGCTGCCGCCTCCTTGCTTCCCTTCCCCCCGGAACACAGCACCATTGTTACCGGTGCAGAGAGGGCCACAGAGTGGCTCTCTCTGCATCGGAGGCTTGTTAAAAGGTATTGCAGGATGCCTCCATATCGAGGCATCACTGCAATACCCTGAGAGCTGCTGGAAGCGATTGCGATCGCTTCCAGCACTCTCTTAAACAACTGACGTACCAGGTACGTCCATTGTCACTAACTGCTAGTTTTTGCAGGACGTACCTGGTACGTCAGTTGTCATTAAGGGGTTAAGCTAGGACCTGTTACATATCTGTTTGGAGCTAAAACTATACATTTGCTAAAAGAGAAAAAAATGGTTACATTGCATCCTAGATCTGCACATTTAAGCTAGGACCTGCTACATATCTGTTTGGAGCTAAAACTACACATTTGCTGAAAGAGACAATTAAATGGTTAAAGCGCATCCTATAGCTGCACATTTAAGCTAGGACATGCTACATATGCGTTTTTTCACATAAACAAGACATTTGCTAAAAGAGACAGAAATGGATCAATTGCATCCTAGAGCTGCACATTTAAGCTAGGACCTGCTACACATCTGTTTGGAGCTAAAACTAAAGAAAAAGAAGAGGCAGTGGATCCCACTTGAAGATGAATAAAAAAGTTTCTTTATTAAACAAAAAAAGTTTAAAAAGTTGTGTTCAGGGGCAACAGAGAGTGTGCAAAAAGTAAGACACCAAATGGCTTACATGTTTCGGCACTCAGCCGTAATCATAGCCTGTTCATCGCCCCCGGTTGGGTGAACCTTCCTTGGATAGGGGTGAGTGGGTTTTCTGGACGGTAGTCCCGGGACCAACTGAAATCTCTGACAAGAGTGTTGTTTGTATTGCTGATTCATATTGTGTTACCATCCTCCTCCTTATATCTGGAGCTAAAACTAGACATTTGCTAAAAGAGAAAGAAATGGTTAAATCGCATCCTAGAGCTGCACATTTAAGCTAGGACATGCTACATATCTGTTTGGAGCTAAAACTAGACATTTGCTAAAAGAGAAATAAATGGTTAAATTGCATCCTAGAGCTACACATTTAAGCAGTTGTTACCCCCGCAGTTTAAAAAGCCCTCCTTTCATTTCGATTGGTCAATGAATATTCTGTTTTGATAGGTGTATTTTTTTAAAGGTAAATGTCACTGGTTTCTATAAGGTGGAATATTTTTGCTTCCTTTTCTGTTATTTTGTATAAGGTTTAGGTGTCTCATACTTGCGGTTTTTGAAAGCAATATCAACATTATCTAAATTTAGAATTTATGTGGTGGGATTACCGCTCCTTGTACTTTATATCATGATTATAACTATAAAAAGCATAGATTCGTTTTTATTATACTAAACTATATGTATATATATAGAAAAAATAACGGTCCATATTGGAGAGATATTGAACTTATAATTCACTATTCTTAGTATGATGTTTAACATATATACATTTTTAAACAGAGCTAATTCACTCTTATGTTTCATTAGTGACATGTGTGACACATTATTCTCTGATATTACATAGATATTTATATAGTAGTAAATTATTTTATCTTCGTTTTCTATATTTCTCCACTTTTCATAATATGTATTTATTTTCTTATCTATTTGTTTATCTCTTCATAGATCACTTATTATTAAAAAAAAAAAAAAAATACAAAATAATAATAATGGCAGTGATAATCATCAGAAAGTGTTTGATCTATAATGTCCTTTCTTTTCTATGTTTTTCTTATATTCTATTTTCTGTTAATGAATTAAGGTTTATGATAAGAGGAAAGGGGACAGATCTAATTCTGAGTTTAATCCTGAAGGATAGAGGGTTTGCATATTGTAAATTAACTCTGCTTCTGTTCTTAAGAGTTTTTCTTCAAAATTACCCCCTCTCCATTCAGGTTTGAGCTTTTTTATGCCCCAAAAAGTAAAGTTTTTTAGATTATTATTATGTATTTCCCTAAAATGAGTGTATAAATGTGTTTCTAGGTTTCCTCTGTCTATGCATGATAAATGCTCACGTATGCGTTCCCTTAGGGTCCTGGTGGTCTCCCCTATATATTGTAATTTACATGTACATTCTATGATGTAAATTACACCCTTATCCTGACTTCTTATGGTTTCTTTTATGTGATGGATTAGACCGTTTTTATTTGATTTGATTTTTTTTACACTTGCTATTGAATTTGCAAGTCCTACAGCGAAAGCAGGGATAGAAGCCAGCTAGTTTGTTGCCTAGTAGATCTTTTTCTAGTGTAGGATTCGTTTTAGTCTGTCTGAACTCACTGGGAGCTAGTATTTTCTTGAAATGTTTTGCTTTTTTGAAAATGATTTTTGGGTTATCTGTCATTTTTTCCCCTATAAGGGGATCTGTTTGGACTAGATGCCAGGGTTTTTTCATTATTTTTTGTAAAACATAGTGATCACAATTATAGTCAGTTATTAATGCAACATTGAATTTATTTTCTTTCTCTTCTTTATTATCCAATTTGTCAGGGTTTGTATTTTTATATGTGAGTAGACTATTTCTTTCTTTTTGATCAACCTGTTCTTTTGCCTTTCTTATTGTCTCTATATTGTATCCTCTGTCAATAATTTTTTTCTCAAGTATCTCAATTTGTTCTAGATAATCTGAAGTTTTTGTACAGCTGCGCTTTATTCTGAGGTACTGACCTTTGGGGATATTTTCCTTCCATTTATTTAAATGGCAGCTATTGAAATGTATTAGGTTGTTGGCATCTACTTTTTTAAAGTGTATTTTGGTAATTATTTCCCTTTCAACAATCTCAATATCCAGATCTAGGAATGTTATTTTTTCTTTACTGATGATACGTGTGAAATTAATTCCTATATCATTTTTATTCATGTCTGAAATGAATTTGTCTAGCTCTATAGATGTATCTTTCCATACAAAGATGATGTCATCAATGTACCTCTTATAGAGCACAATATTGGGGATGAACTCTTTTTCCCATTTTCCCAAAAATAAATTTGCATAGCTCGGCGCAAATCTCGTGCCCATATCGGTTCCCCTTGACTGAATATAGAATCTATTATTAAAAGAAAAGTAATTCTGGTTCAAAATAAAATTAATACCTTTGAGTATAAAATCTCTTTGTTCTTGATTTAATGTTTTGTCCCTAGTCATGTACATTTCTGCTGCTTTTATGCCTAAATGATGTTGTATGCTCGTGTATAAAGATGAAACATCGTACGTGCCAATCAGATAATTCTCTTTCCATTCTAGATTATTAAGATTTTGTAATATGTCCGTGGTGTCTTTAAGGTAAGAAGGTAGAGTTTTTACATATTTTTGCAAGAAATTGTCAATGTATTGTGATAAGTTTGCAGTTATAGACCCTATTCCAGATATTATAGGCCTGCTAGGTGGATTAATGAGATCTTTATGTAGTTTTGGCAGGTAATAGAACACAGGTATTTTTGGGTATTTAGGACAGAGAAACTCAAATTCCTTTTTATGAATTATATTTTGACTTTGGGCATCTTTTAATATGTTTGTTATTTTATTCAAAAATTTTTTTGTTGGATCCATTTTAATTTCTTTGTAGGTATCTGTGTCTCCTAGGAGTCTGTTGGCCTCATTGATATAACTTGCTGTGTCTAAAAGGACTATGCCTCCTCCCTTATCCGCAGCCTTAATTGTCAGTTCTTTATCTTTTTGTAAGTTTTGTATTATTGTATTTTCTTTTCTGGACATATATTTATTATGTTTTAATTTTGCAATATCATTTTGCACATTACACAAACACAACTGTTTTGAACAGTGGCAATTGTCTAACTACTTAACCATGTTGTGCACAAGTACTCACCAATGAGCCACCCATGGGGAAACTGTCTGCCCTCAAACTGCCGCCATTGGGACGACTGCCTGAGGATGCGGGCATCAGGACAAGTCCTGCCGAAATTCGTACACACCTGCATAATCCACACCCGTGCCTCGCAAACAAACTGCACGTTCAGACTATGGAAGTGTGTGATTTCAGAAGGGCAGGTCATCTGCAGGAGCACGCAGCGCAATGTGGGTGCAATCTATTACTCCCAAGACATTGGGAATTCGAGCTATTGCATAGAATTCCCTCTTCAGGTGCCTCCAATCACCATAATTTTGAGGGAATCCTATATAACGCTTACTGACTCGTACCATGGCATCCAGAAAGTTGTCAAAAACCACAGAGAAGGTACCCTGAGACAGCCCATGCATGTACCCCTCTCTGGATTGAAAACTTCCGGAGGCCAGGACGTGTATGCAACTTAGCATCTTGGTCATGCCAGGTATTGCAGTCCGCATACATCTACGTGGCTCCAGATGAGGTTTAAGTACATTGTAAAGGCTAATGAGCTGATCGCGATTGAGCCTATACTTGTCATAAACCTTGAAGTCGCTCATGTTATCCAAGGTGGGCCTCACCCTTTCAACCTGAGGACCTCTAACCAGAAATCACAATAACAATGAAGATCTTCCAAACTCTCATTTACATATATGTAGTATTGAGTGAGAAACTGGTGAAAGGGGTGGTACAGTCCTAATGTTGTAATCTGTATGGTTGAAGCTTAGAATGACATCATCATATTAGCAACCTGCCTGTCTCATTTGCAAATCTTCATTATGTTGTTGTATTTTACAACATTCTTCTTGTGTGCTGATTAAAAAGATAAATGTGTGCTTTGGTCTTGTGTGATATATGTTATGTACATCTGTGTATGTATTGTGATTCTCTCCCACATATGCTGATTTATATAAAGCAGCATAGCATAGCAAAAGTGACAGCTCTAATCTGTTCTAATGATCTGTTATTATTGTACGTAATTCCTAATGGTATATTATGAGTAAATCGGGATGTTAAAGGGACACTAAATCCATAATTGATGTTTCGTGATTCCGAGCGAGAATCCAATATTAAACAACCTTGCAATGTAGTTGTATGATATAAATGTGTTCATTGTTTATATGTGTTATTTTGCCTGAATATCAATGCACATGTATGAGTCAATAGCAAAAGGCATGTATGTGCATCCATCAATCATCATGTGTTGAGCCTATGTAGATATACTGTTCATCCAAGCATGAGTTGAATAAATGAAATGCTATAATAGATGTAAATGAGACGTGTTTACAATTGGTCACTGTTTGTGAATAATAAAATGTATAAAATAATTTTCTCTCCGTTTAAATATGATTTAATTTTTAAAACCGATTTCGTATTGGTGATGGTGATTTGTATCTGATGTAATGTAATTTCATTTAAAAATTTGATGTTGTAGTAAATTTCACACAAGTAAAAGCCGTAAGTCCATAGGGAAATAGTAATTTCTTGATCTATTTGTCATAGTGGGACTAACGCAAGAATGAATGAATTAGCGCCACAATTGTAACGCTGGTATTACGAGTTTTCAAGTCTACACATTTTGCGTGCGTTAGGTAAATCTGCCGGTCGCATGCACGAGCACGTCTTCCCCATAGAAGTCAATGGAGGAGAGAAATTTGAAGAGAAATAAAATCCAACACTTGTGTTGAGCGTAAAGTGAGTGACGTCATGTTTTTCAAACACCCGAGATCTCGTAACTTTGATCTGTTCTATTTTTACATTAAATATTTTATTTTGAAAAATAAATATAGTGGAGTGTTTGTATGAGTGTAAGTGTTCTTTGTGTAATGTTTTTGAGGTGATTCGTGAATGTTTTTGTTAGCTGTATATGATTAACTACTGGGTTTGGGTTTACGTTATGGATTTGAGCGTAGATGGTGATTTTTGTGGCGTTACGGAAACTTGTAATACCAGCGGTAGGGAAAAAGCAGTGCTATGAGGCTTTTTCACGCATAACGCAAAACTCTTATTTCTAGCCACTTGATTGCAAAAAAAAATTAAACAAAATTATCCAAAATAAAAAAATTAAACATAATACCCCTAAAAAAACAAAAAAGCCACCCCAAAATAAAAAAAACCCCTAATCTAACACTAAACTACCAATAACCCTTAAAAAGGCATTTTGTAGGGCATTGCTCTAAAGTTTAACAGCTCTTTTACTTTAAAAAAAATACTAAGTTCCCCCTAACAGTAAAACCCCCAAACCCTCCCATCCCCCCAAATAAAAAAAGACATAACTCTAAAAAAAACTAAGCTACCCATTGCCTCTAAAGGGGCATTTGTATGCGTATTTAGTGCCCATTAAAAAAAACAAAAACAGCCCTAATCTAAAAAAAGAAAACTAACACTAACCCCAAAATAGGTACTCACCATTCCTGAAGTCCGTCGAGGAAGGTCTTCTTCCAGGAGGATCCATTTTCATCCAGCGCGGGGCCATCTTCTTTCTTCAACCCAGTGGTGTGGAGCAAAGGCGGCATGGAGCGGAGCTGGAACGGTGGCCGTGCGGACATCCAGCATGGAGGATCCTCTTCATGTGATTGTCTGCTGCACACTGAAGATTGAATGCAATGTACCCGTTTTATATTGAGGTACCTTACATTCCTATCAGCCAATAGGAGGAGAGCTGCTTAAATCCTATTGGCTGTTTTGAACAGCCAATAGGATTTAAGCAGCTTTCATCTTATTGGCTTATTTGAATATTTATATATGTATATCTATTTAATAACCATATAGTGCTACAGCAAACAGGATTCACTGGAAATGCTAGAAAATGGAAATCTCAAACGCAACTTAAAATATTGTTTCGCTATCTTGTTCTTAAAAAGTTTGTTTTTACTTAACACACATTTTTGTGATATTAAGTGGTAGTACTTTATCTTTTTAAATGTGTCATCTGACAATAACGTTGTTGAGAATGAGATGTTAATTATACATATTATAAGCATAATTAATTTGTTGAGTGCCAACTGTTTCTGCTAAGTAATCTGCTATTACAAGGTTTGTGGGTTTTTTAAATTTATTTATTTCTTTCACAATAATTTAAAAAAAGTCACTGCATTTTTTTTTAATAAAAGTGGATGCAAAATTAAAAATAAAACCCATAATTCTAATTTCATGCATGTACACATAAAAATGAGCATATGTACATACTCACACCCCACATACTATATTCATTTTCAGAGGTACTTGTTGGTGTTTTTTTATATAGTTTTTTTGCATATCATCTCTCCATTGCTTATATCTTATGGCTTAACGGTTTTCAACAATGCTGCAAAAATACTGGGCCTAAATAACTATGAGGGTGATCATAATTGTGTGCTTGTTTTTGACAGATAATGATATCTAAAATGTGGCTTATATTACCATTACCTTCCTAAAATGACACAAAATAGTGATATGCTTTGTTAATCTCCTGATTTCAAAATCCAGAAACCATGTGTGCAATTAATGATAAACAAAATAGCAATTCTATCACAGGTTAAGGTATCTGTAGGTTGATTGACTCCTTTTTATAGTGTTTACTGAATATAATAGGTTCACATGTAGCATTATACTTACCTTCCCATTTGCTGGAGAGCAGCACTAACCCTAATCCTTCTTCTCCGAGCCCATACTGTGCAAATAGTAGGCGTTGCACAGTGGATTCCAGGGCCTGAATTAAAGACCTTCTCCTTTAAAACAAGCTCTGGGATCCGCCATGCTAAGCCTCCTATTAGCGCGACCTGGGGCTCTGAGAAGAAGGATTGTTTTAGCGCAGCTTCCCATGGGGTTAGAGGTGAGTATTTAACCCCGTAAAGGTAATTTAAAGAAAAATAATGAATGCTGAAAAAAAATAATCAGTTTTTATTTTCATTTTCTTTTAATTTCGCTGGTGCATTTCATGAAAACAAAACAAATATCCATTTTCCATTATGAATTTGCAATTGTAACAAAACAAAAGCACACCTCTACTCCATAGTTTATGAAGTCCTTTAGCTCTTGACTTTGATAAGGGAAAAATGGTCCAGTAAATGTTTGGTTGAGTATTGAGAATTTAAATTGCGATCAGTGCTGGCATATGTCAAGTATAGTGCTGCTGAAAACATTGAAAATGGCTGACTGAGATTGAGTCAACCGAGAAAACAGCTCATCTGCAGCCATTAATCCCTTAACGACCGACGACGTATGGGGTATGTCCTCCAAAAAAATACAGTTAATTACCGAGGACGTACCCTGTCGTCGGCTAAACTGAGCGCTGGAAATGATTGAGATTGCTTCCAGATGCTCTAACAGTATTGCAGCTAGGGTCACCCAATCTGAGCCTTCCACACAAAAAAAAATATAATAAAATATAAATTTGTCTGATCATGTCAATATTTGTAAATTATGGGGGGTAGTTATCAACGTATCTATTTTACCTGTCTTCACCGGCCCAATACGCCCGCCTAAGCTCGCCTCACATCACCGCCGCGGACCTGCAAAAATTCGCCTAAGTTATCAAAAAAGCTGTCGAAAAGCTGCGCACCAAGTACGGGGCGATGAGCAGCGGACTGTGATAGTTATCACTCATCCGATCTCGCTGCTCTTCGGCTTTTTTACAGCTTTCTTGCTAGCCTGTCACTAAGCACCCACACTAACTACACTGTTCTACCCCCTATACCGGCGCCCCCCGCAACTAAATAAAGTTACTAACCCCTAAACCGCCGCTCCTAGACCCCGCCACAACTCTTATAAATGTATTAACCCCTAAACCGCCGCTCCTAGACCCCGCCACAACTCTTATAAATGTATAAACCCCTAAACCGCTGCTCTTAGACCCCGCCGCAACTCTTATAAATGTATTAACCCCTAACCCGCCACTCCCGGACACCGCTGCCACCTACATTATACCTAGTAACCCCTATCCTGCCCCCCCTATACCGCCGCCCTCTATAATAAAGTTATTAACCCCTATCCTGCTGATCCCGTACCTCGCCACAACTAAATAGTTTAACCCCTAAACCGCCGCTCTCTGACTCCGCCGCAACCTATATTAAATTTATTAACCCCTATCCTGCCCCCCTACACCGTCGCCACCTATAATAAATTTATTAACCCCTATCCTACCCCCCACTACACCCGCCGCCACTGTAATAAAATTATCAACCCCTAAACCTAAGTCTAACACTAACCCTAACACCCCCCTAACTTAAATATTAATTAAATAAATCTAAATAATATTTCTATTATGAACTAAATTAATCCTATTTAAAACTAAATACTTACCTAATATAGCTACAATATAAATAATAATTATATTGTAGCTATCTTAGGATTTATTTTTATTTTACAGGTAACTTTCAATTTATTTTAACTAGGTACAATAGCTATTAAATAGTTATTAACTATTTAATAGCTTACCTAGCTAAAATAAAGAGTAATTAACCTGTAAAATAAATCCTAACCTAAGTTACAATTACACCTAACACTACACTATATTTAAATAAATTATTCCTATTTAAAACTAAATACTTACCTGTAAAATAAACCCTAAGATAGCTACAATATAATTAATAATTACATTGTAGCTATCTTAGGATTTATATTTATTTTACAGGTAACTTTGTATTTATTTTAGCTAGTTAGAATAGTTATTAAATAGTTATTAACTATTTAATAACTACCTAGCTAAAAGAAATACAAAATTACCTGTAAAATAAATCCTAACCTAAGTTACAATTAAACCTAACACTACACTATCATTAAATTAATTAAATAAATTACCTACAAATAACTACTATTAAATACAATTACATACACTAACTAAAGTACAAAAAATAAAAAAAGCTAAGTTACAAAAAATAAAAAAAATAAGTTACAAACATTTTAAAAATATTACAACAATTTTAAGCTACTTAAACCTAATCTAAGCCCCCTAATAAAATAACAAACCCCCAAAAATAAAAAAATGCCCTACCCTAATCTAAATTAAAAAGTTGAAAGCTATTTTACCTTACAAGCCCTTAAAAGGGCCTTTTGTGGGGGCATGCCCCAAAGAATTCAGCTCTTTTGCCTGTAAAAGAAAAATACAACCCCCCCAACATTAAAACCCACCACCCACATACCCCTAATCTAACCCAAACCCCCCTTAAAAATAACCTAACACTAATCCCCTGAAGATCATCCTACCTTGAGTCGTCTTCACTCAGCCGAGCAGCGATGGAACCGAAGAGGAGACCCGGAGCGGCAGAACTTATCCTCCAAGCGGCGCTGAGGAAATCTTCCATCTGATGAAGTGATCCTCCAAGCGGCGCTGAAGAAGTCTTCCATCCGGGCGATGTCATCTTCCAAGAGGCGCTGAAGAAGTCTTCTATCCGGGCGATGTCATCTTCCATGCGGGGTCTTCAATCTTCATCCCGCCGACGTGGAACATCCTTCTTTACCGACGGACTACCGACGAATGAAGGCTCCTTTAAGGGACGTCATCCAAGATGGCGTCCCTTCAATTCTGATTGGCTGATAGGATTCTATCAGCCAATCGGAATTAAGGTAGGAAAAATCTGAATCAGATTCAAGTTCAATCCGATTGGCTGATCCAAACAGCAAATCAGATTGAGCTTGCATTCTATTGGCTGTTCCGATCAGGAATCCCAGCGTATTTGAGGTGGACGGCTTGATAACTAGGCCCCATTGACTCTGATCAGTGTGGATCTCCCTCCCTCTCCTCACTTGCGTTTTTGTTGGAGAGAGACCTGTGTTTAGGAGAGAGAAATGTATTTAATTTATTTGTTAAAAATTGCGAGACTCAAACGCTCTTTTCAGAGCCATTAAATCACCGGCAGTAGCATAGCTGCACTTTTTTGCTGCCTGTGCATTTTAATAGGGGTTCATTTTTGTTGTTGTAATTTTTTGAGAGACCCAAAGCCTCTTTTCAGAGCCATTTAGCTAATTTCATTTAATTTTCTGAGCCATTAACCCCTAGCTTTCCAGTGATCGCTAGAAATCACTGGCAGTAGCATAGCTGTACTTTTTTGCTCTCTGTGCATTTTTTTAGGGGTTCATTTTTTTGTTGAGCCATTTAGTTAATTAATTAAATTTAAATTTTGTGTGGATTTTTTTTTAGTATTTTTTTTTCTGTGACAGATGCAATAATGTCACATAAATCATATAGTGCTGAGGAGACGTATGCCATCCTTGCGTCAGAGTCAGATGCCTCTATGTCTGACTCAGACCTCAATTTTAACCCTGCCATATGCTCAGATACATCATTAGATGCAGTCTCAACTGATAGTGATGTATATGTGGCTGCTAGCCCCCTGCCAGAAGGAGGCATGCTGCTGCAATTGCCGCTGAAGAGTGGGTAACGCCTCCTTCACAGCAAATCCTGGCATAAATATAGATGTTGCAGGTTTTAGCCCCCAACAGTTTCTGGAGGTGTTTCTGGGTGATGATGTATTGGGGTACATTGTTGCCCAAACTTATTTATATGTCCATCAGTTCAGTGCTGCAAAGCCTGAAACATATTTGGCAAAGCAGCAATGGGCCCCCATCAATGTGCCATAATTTAAAAATTACTGGGCATTGACTATGCTGATGGACATCATAAAGAAACCCTCCAGTCGCTCCTACTGGAGCAGTAGCCCCATCTGCTCAACCCCCATTTTCTCCCAGAGTATGTCGAGGAAGAGTTATGAAATGATTCTGCATTTCATGCACTTCAGCGACAACAGCCTGTGCCCCCCTAGGGAGCATCCACAATTTGGACTTTTCTGCCAGGTTTGCAGAGGCTTATACACCTAGAAGGAATATATGCGTTGATGAATCCCTGATGAAGTATAAGGGAAGGCTGGGATTCAAGCAGTATATTCCTTCCAAGCGCTCCAGGTATGGGGTAAAGGTGTATAAGCTCTGTGAGAGCGAGACTTGGTATACTCAGGCCTTCCAGGTGTATGGGGGAAAGGATAGCCACCTTGACCCTCCAGCTTGCCCAGAACATATGGGAACCACTGGCAAGATTGTCTGGGACCGGATATTACCTACCCCTAATTAATAAAGGGTATCACTTATACTTAGGCATTTTTTATACAGGTGTCCTTTTGTTCAAGCTACTGTATTGCTTTGATACAGTAGCTTGCGGTACACTTAAAAAGAATCGCACAGGTTTCCCAGGACAATTTGCACGCACCTGGCTACGAAGGGGGGAGACCTCAGCTCTGCGCCAAGAGGAGCTGTTGGCACTTAAGTACTGAGACAAGAAGGATGTATACCTTCTTGCCACCATCCACACAAAGAGGATGGTGGCAGTCTCTGTACGTGGCAGAGCTGAGATCATAAGAAAGCCATTGTGCATCAAGTCTTATAACCGGCATATATCTGGCAGATCAGCTGCTGCAGCCCTACCTAATTATGCGGAAGACAAGGGCCTGATACAAAAAGGTTGCAATTTACCTAATGCAAATTGCAACCCACAACGCTTTTTTGCTGTTCAAAAAAGCAAATCCCGGAATGAAACTGACTTTTTTACAGTTTCAGCTCCAGAACATTTAGGGGATTTTGTACCAAGATGTACCTGCTCCCCAAGCGGTGATGGGAGAGAGCAGAGTTGGGGCTACCCATTTTATTTTTAAAATCCCCCTACTGCCGCAGAAAACACACAAAAAATGCAGAGTTTGTACCAAGAGGGGGCAGAGAAGGGACACCATATATCACTGTCCTGATTGCCCTGGACAGTCTGGACTCTGCATTGGGGACTGCTTCAAGCGGTACCATACAATGGTCCATTTTTAAAAAAATAAATAAATGTGCTGATTTTTTTTTTGTTATATTTACTGTTAGATTTTTTTTAGTTGTTTTTTTTACTTTTACATTTCAATTTCTAAAACTGGGGGCTGTTTTCTTTGTTTGTTTTTTTTTTACCAAAACCCTATCAAACCTATGCATGAGGGACATAGATGTTCTCAGGGTGCCTTGCAGAAAACAACCTGGAGTGATTTTTTGCAGTAACTTACAACAGCCTCTCCTAATCATAGTCAAAAAGCAATGTGTGTGTAAAAATTAAAATAGAAAAATTACCACCATACACTTTCTCCAATTTTTTTGGCTAAAAACGGTTGCTTCAAAGGCATCAAAGCACACCATATACAATACCCTGGGGTGTCAGCATTTCAAAATATATGCAATAAATAAAACTGGGGTATGCGATAGCCCCAAAAAGATTGGCCTATCAGAAGAAATACTCTCACTTTTAATAACTAAAAAAAAAACTAAAATTACACGTCATAAAACTGTAACAACCTTCCTAAAATCCTGGCAAACCTATGCATGGGGGACATAGGTGTACTCTCCTAAATCATAGTCAAAAAAGCAATGTGTGTGTAAAAATTAAAATTGAAAAAATTACCATCATACAATTTCTCCAATTTTTTTGGCTAAAACGGTTGCATCAAAGGCATCAAAGCACACCATATACAATACCTTGGGGTGTCAACATTTCAAAATATACACTTTCATGCAATAAATAAAAATGGGGTATGTGATAAACCCCCAAACTAAAGATAGACCTATCAGAAGAAATACTCTAATTTTTATTGAAATTTACAAGTCATAAAATTGGAACCAAACCTTACCAAAATCCTGGCAAATCTATGCATGGGGGGCATAGGTGTACTCAGGAGTAGTGATGTCCCGAACTGTTCGCCCACAAACAGTTCCCGGCGAACATAGCTTTGCGTTCGCCGCTGCGGGTGAACATATTTGATGTTCGATCCGCCCCCTATGTTGTCATAATTGAGGAAAGTTTGACCCTGTATGTCACAGCCTTCTGACACATTTGTGCCAATCAGCAGCAGACACTCCTTCACAGACCCTCCCCAGCTCCTTGACAGCAGCCATTTAGACTCATTACGATCTTGCTTCCTTAGTGAGAGGAGCTTTTATTGTTGCTGCTGCTGACATAATAGAGAAATAGATAGCTAGGCTAGTGTATTTAGTGTCCACTACAGTCCTGAAGGACTCATCTCTGCTGCAAGGACAGCACCCCAAAAAGCCCTTTTTAGGGCTATAACTTCAGTCGTTTTTTTTTTTCTTTGTATTTTTATTTGCATTTGCCTGGCTTTCAGCCTGTGTGTGAGGCTCACAGCATATACAGTGATTAGTGCCACCACTGATATCTGCTTAACTTAGGTTTAAATTTAACCAACAAAAATTTGAAATTATTTTGCTAGTGTAATTTATTTTCATTTCTCTCAGGCTCACACAGCATATACTGTGGTTCATTGCTCTGTGCCAGCCACCACTCATATCTGCTTATAACATTATTTTAAATTAAAAAAAAAAACCTTTAAATCATTTTGCTAGTGTAATCTAATATTATTTTCTATCAGGCCTGTGTGTTTCTGACTTACAGAGCATACTGTGGTTAATTGCTGTCCTATCAGCAGCCAGCCACCACTCATATCTGCTTAAAATTATTTTAAAGTTAAAAAAAACCTTTTAAATCATTTTGCTAGTTTTAATCTAATTTCATTTTCTATCAGGCCTCTGTGTTTCTGACTTACAGAGCATACTGTGGGTTAATTGCTTGCCCTAACCTAGCAGCCACGACTCATAAGTGCTTAACATTTTTTTCAATAAAAAAAAAAAACCTTTAAATCATTTTGCTAGTGTAATCTAATTTTATTTTCTATCAGGCCTGTGTTTTTCTGACGTACAGAGCATACTGTGGTTAATTGCTGCCCTACCTAGCAGCCAGCCACCACTCATATCTGCTTAACATTATTTTAAATTTAAAATAAAAACTTTTAAATTATTTTGCTAGTGTAATCTAATATCATTTTCTATCAGGCCTGTGTGTTTTTCTGACTTACACAGCATACTGTGGTTAATTGCTGCACAACCTAGCAGCCAACGACTCATATCTGCTTAACATTATTTTAAATTTTTCAAAAAAAACCTTTTAAATCATTTTGCTAGTGTATTCTAATTTCATTTTCTATCAGGCCTGTGTGTTTCTGACTTACAGAGCATACTGTGGTTAATTGCTGCCCTACCTAGCAGCCAGCCACCACTCATATCTGCTTAACATTATTTTAAAGTAAAAAAAAAACCTTTAAAATCATTTTGCTAGTGTAATCTAATTTCTTTTTCTATCAGGCCTGTGTGTTTCTGACTTACAGAGCATACTGTGGTTAATTACTGCCCTACCTAGCAGCCACGACTCATATCTGCTTAACATTATTTTAAATTTTTCAAAAAAAACCCTTTAAATCATTTTGCTAGTGTAATCTAATTTTATTTTCTATCAGGCCTGTGTTTTTCTGACTTACAGAGCATACTGTGGTTAATTGCTGCCCTACCTAGCAGCCAGCCACCACTCATATCTGCTTAACATTATTTTAAATTTAAAATAAAAACTTTTAAATTATTTTGCTAGTGTAATCTAATTTCATTTTCTATCAGGCCTGTGTGTTTCTGGCTTACTCAGCATACTGTGGTTAATTGCTGTCCCATCAGCTGCCAGCCACCACTCATATCTGCTTAACATTATTTTAAAGTTAAAAAAAACCTTTTAAATCATTTTGCTAGTGTAATCTATTTAATTTTCTATCAGGCCTGGTTGCTTCTGACTTACAGAGCATACTGTGGTTAATTGCTGCCCGCTACCTAGCAGCCACGACTCTATGTGCTTAACATTTTTTCAATTAAAAAAAAAAAAACCTTTAATCATTTTGCTAGTGTAATCTAATTTTATTTTCTATCAGGCCTGTGTTTTCTGACTTACAGAGAGCATACTGTGGTTAATTGCTGTCCTACCTAGCAGCCACGACTCATATCTGCTTATCATTATTTTAAGTTTTTTAAAAAAAAAACATTTAAATTATTTTGCTAGTTTAATCTAATTTCATTTTCTATCAGGCCTGTGTGTTTCTGGCTTACTCAGCATACTGTGGTTAATTGCTGTCCTATCAGAAGCCAGCTACCACTCATATCTGCTTAAAGGGACACTGAACCCAAAAAAAAAATGTTTTGTAATTCAGAAAGAGCATGCTATTTTAAGCAACTTTCTAATTTACTCCTATTATCCTTTTTTCTTTGTTCTCTTGCTATCTTTTATTTGAAAAAGAAGGCATCTATGCTTTTTTGGGTTCAGTACTCTGGACAGCAATTTTTTATTGTTGGATGAATTTATCCACCAATCAGCAAGGACAACCCCCCAAAGGTTGATCAACCAAAAATGGGCCGGCATCTAAACTTACATCTTGCATTTTAAATAAAGATACCAAGAGAATGAAGAAAATTTGACAATAGGAGTAAATTAGAAAGTTGCTTAAAATTTCATGCTCAATCTGAATCATGAAAGAATTTTTTTGGGTACAGTGTCCCTTTAACATTATTTTAAAGTTAAAAAAAAAAAACTTAAATCATTTTGCTAGTGTAATCTAATTTCATTTTCTATCAGGCCTGTGTGTGGCTTGTGTGTTTCTGACTTACAGAGCATACTGTGGTTAATTGCTGCCCTACCTAGCAGCCACGACTCATATGTGCTTAACATTTTTTTCAATTTTTAAAAAAAACCTTTAAATCATTTTGCTAGTGTAATCTAATTTTATTTTCTATCAGGCCTGTGTGTTTCTGACTTACAGAGCATACTGTGGTTAATTGCTGTCCTACCTAGCAGCCAGCCACCACTCATATCTGCTTAACATTATTTTAAATTTAAAATAAAAACTTTTAAATCATTTTGCTAGTGTAATCTACTTTCATTTTCTATCAGGCCTGTGTGTTTCTGACTTACACAGCAAGCATACTGTGGTTAATTGCTGCCCTACCTAGCAGCCACGACTCATATCTGCTTAACATTATTTTAAATCTTTAAAAAAAAAAACGTTTAAATCAATTTGCTAGTGTAATCTAATTTCATTTTCTATCACGCCTGTGTGTTTCTGGCTTACTCAGCATACTGTGGTTAATTGCTGCCCTAGCAGCCACAACTTATATCTGCTTTACATTATTTTAAAGTTAAAAAAAAATTGTTTTAAATAATTTTGCTAGTGTAATCTAATTTCTTTTTCCATCAGGCCTGTGTGTTTCTGGCCCACATCATATAGTGTGACACTGATTAATAGCTCTTTTTTTCCAACACTTATATCTGGTGTAACAACATTTGTGTAAAAAAAATTTTTAATTTTTTTTTTTTACACCAGTCCTCTTCTAGTGTTATTTAATTTTATTTGCCAGGCCAGCCTGGCTGCCATTAGTGCCAGCCTGTGCGTCAGGCTGCCAGCATATACTGTGCCTACTTCCATCCTCAGTGCCAGTCCACGACTCCTATCTGGTGTAACATTATATAAAAAAAAAACTTTTACATCAGTCTTCTAATGTTATTTAATTTTAGTTTACAGGCCAGCCTGCCACCTCTAGTGCCAGCCTGTATGTCAGGCTGCCAGCACATACTGTGCTAGTTCTATCCTGAGTGCCATTACACCTATCTGTTGTAACATTTTTGTAACTTTTTTTAAAAACAAACTGTTACATCAGTCTGCTATTGTTATTTAATTAAAGTTGCCTGTCTGCCAGCATGTGTGCCAGGCCCACTTTCCAACTAGTGCCACAAATCATATTGTTATAACAGTAGTGTAAATTATTTTAAAATAAAATCTTTGACTGTGAATCATCAGCCTGCTAGTGCAATTGAATTGCAGTTGCCTGCCTGCCAGCGTGTGTGCCAGGCCCACTTGCCAACTAGTGCCACCAATCAAATTTGTTATAATAGTAGTTTAAATATTAAAAATAATAATTTTTTACTCTGAAAGATCAGTCTGCTAGTGTAACTAATGCAGTAGCCTGCCTGCCAGCATGTGTGCCTAGGCCCACTTGCTGCCAACTATTGCCACCAATCATATTTGTTCTAACAGTATTGTAAATATTTAAAAAAAAAATTCTTAGAATTGTGAATCATCAGTCTGCCTAGTTGCCATTGAATAGCAGTTTCCTGCCTGCCAGCGTGTGTGCCAGGCCCACTAGCCAACTACTGCCACCAATCATATTTGTTGTAACAGTATTGAAAATATTTTAAATCATAACTTTTTGACTGTGAATCAGTCTCCTAGTGCCATTGAATTGCAGTTGCCTGCCTGCCAGCGTGTGTGCCAGGCCCACTTGCCAACTAGTGCCACCAATCATATTAGTTCTAACAGTATTGTAAATATTTAAAATAAAACATTCTTAGACTGTGAATCATCAGTCTGCTAGTGCCATTGAATTGCAGTTTCCTCCTGCCTGCCAGCGTGTGTGCCAGGCCCACTAGTTAACTACTGCCACCAATCATATTTGTTGTAACAGTATTGAAAATATTTTAAATCATAACTTTTTTGACTGTGAATCATCAGTCTCCTAGTGCCATTGATTTGCAGTTGCCTGCCTGCCAGCGTGTGTGCCAGGCCCACTTGCCGACTAGTTACACCAATCATATTTGTTGTAACAGTATTGTAAATATTTTTTTAAAAAATTCTTAGACTGTAAACCATGTCTGCTAGTGCCATTGAATTGCAGTTTTCCTCCTGCCTGCCAGCGTGTGTGCCAGCCCGCTAGCCAACTACTGCCACCAATCATATTTGTTGTAACAGTATTGAAAATATTTTAAATCATAACTTTTTTGACTGTTAATCATTAGTCTCCTAGTGCCATTGAATTGCAGTTGCCTGCCTGCCTAGCGTGTGTGCCAGGGCCCACTTGCCGTTTCCAACTAGTGCCACCAATCATATTTGTTCTAAGAGTATTGTCAATTTAAAAAAAAAAAAAAAAATTTGGACTAAGAAGCATGACTCAGCTAGTGTAATCTAATTGCAGTTGCCTTCCTCCCAGCGTGTGTGCCAGCCAGGCCCACTTGCCAACTAGTGCCACCAATCATATTTGTTGTCACAGTACTTTTAATATTTAAAAAATAAACATTTTTTACTTTGAAACATTATTCTTTTTTTTGTTGTCAGGCTCACAGCGTATACTGTGCCCACTTGCCCAGTGCCACCACTCATAATTTGTTTAATTGTATTGTAAGTGTACATTTTAAAAAAAAATGACAGGCAGAGGCAGGCCAACCCGCAGGTTCCGTCGTGGTCATGGTGCTGTGATTCCTTTAGACCCTACAAATATGCACATTGTTCAGACGCTGGGTGCCAGGGGGGACATGAAAAGTTCTGAGGAGGACCTAGTTGAATGGCTAACACAGGACACCCAATCTTCTACAGCTTCCGCTCCTAGTCCTCCTAACCTTGACACACCATCTACGTCCAGCTGTGCTTTGGTCACCTCTCAAATGACCAGTGCCACTCACCCTCCTGTCGCCACCACCAACACTAGCACCACAGCCGCTTCACTTGATCTGTCACAGGAGTTATTGACACATCAGTTGCAAGAAATGAGTGATGCGCAACCATCATTGACAGAGGATGTAGATAACAGTGATATGTCTCAGTCAGGCAGCATTACAGACATGGAGGTACGGTGTGATGATGATGATGCTGCTGCTGATGATGATGATGTTGTACCCACTGCTGCTTCCTTTCTTGATGTGTCAGATACAAGTGAAGCGGTTGATGATGATGTGTCGGTGGATGTCACGTGGGTGCCTGCTAGAAGAGAAAAAGAAGAGGGGGAAAGTTCAGATGGGGAGACAGAGAGGAGGAGACGAGTTGGAAGCAGGGGGAGGTCGTCGCAAGGAGCTAGTGGCACAGTCAGACAGCATGCATCGGCACCCGGGGTCAGCCAGACAGCACGCCGACGCCAATCAACGCATGCTGTTGCCACCACCAGAATGCCGTCATCGCAGAGCTCAGCAGTGTGGCATTTTTTGTGTGTGTGTGCCTCTGACAACAGTGATGCCATTTGCAACCTGTGCCAAAAGAAACTGAGTCGTGGGAAGTCCAACACCCACCTAGGTACAACTGCTTTGCGAAGGCACATGGTCTCACATCACAAACGCCGATGGGAAGAACACATGAGTAGAAGCAGCACACAAACTGAAAGCCGCCCTCCTCCTCCTGCTCCAGCATCTTCAGCCACGTCAACCACTGATGTCCTCCTTGCCCCCTCTCAACCGTCCTCCACTGAGTCTCTCTTACGTAGCAGTAACTGGTCATCTGCACACAGTCAGGTGTCTGTCAAGGACATGTTTGAGCGTAAGAAGCCAATTTCTCAAAGTCACCCCCTTGCCCAGTGTCTGACAGCTGGCTTGTCTGAACTCTTAGACCGCCAGCTTTTACCATACAAGCTGGTGGAGTCTGATGCTTTCAAAAAATTTGTATCTATTGGGACACTGCAGTGGAAGGTACCTGGCAGAAATTTCTTTTCACAAAAGGCAATCCCAAACCTGTACTCTGTTGTGCGAAAGGAAGCAAATGGCATGTCTGGCACACAGCGCTGGGGCAAGGGTCCATATGACCACGGATAGCTGGTCTGCAAAGCATGGTCAGGGCAGGTATATCACCTACACTGCGCATTGGGTAAACCTGCTGACTTCTGACAAGCATGGAATGCGTGGCTCTGCAGAAGAGTTGGTGACACCGCCACGACTTGCAGGCAGGCCTGCTGCTACCTCCTCTACTCCTCCTACTCCATCCTCTTCCATAACCTCTTCCTCGGCTGGGTCCTCTTCTGCTTCTGCGTCTTGCTCCACATCAATGGCACCCCACCCAGCTCCCCAGGTACTATTCAACATCCCGGATACGGCAGTGCCACGCCGTCTTGGGGTTGACTTGCCTGAAAGCGGAGAGTCACACCGCACCAGCCCTCCTGACCGCCCTGAATGCACAGGTGGATCAGTGGCTGACTCCACACCAACTGGAGATTGGCAAGGTTGTTTCTGACAATGGAAGTATTTTGGTGGCGGCATTGAAATTGGACAAGTTGACACATGTGCCGTGCATGGCACATGTGTGTAATCTGAATGTACAACGTTTTGTGCATAAGTACCCAGGCTTACAGGACGTCCTGAAGCAGGCCAGGAAGGTGTGTGGCCATTTCAGGCATTCCTACACGGCCATGGCGCACTTGTCTGATATCCAGCGTCGAAACAACCTGCCAGTGAGGCGCTTGATTTGCGACAGCCCAACACGGTGGAATTCAACACTCCTAATGTTCGACCGCCTGCTCCAACAAGAAAAAGCTGTTAATGAGTATTTGTATGACCGGGATGCTAGGACAGCCTCTGGGGAGCTGGGGATTTTTTTGCCAAATTACTGGATGCTCATGCACAATGCCTGTAGGCTCATGCGTCCTTTTGAGGAGGTGACAAACCTTGTCAGTCGCACCGAAGGCACCATCAGCGACATCATACCATTTGTTTTCTTCCATTCTTTCATTCTTCAATCATACCATTTGTTTTCTTCGCGTGCCCTCCGAAGAGTGCTGATCAGGCCGTAGATGAGCATGAAGAGGAAGAGTTGTGGTGTCCATCACCACCAGAAACAGCCTTATCAGCATCGCTTGCTGGACCTGCGGCAACGCAGGAAGAGGATTGTGAGGAAGAGGAGTCAGAGGAAGTAAGTGGCTTTGAGGAGGAGGAGGAAGACCAAGCACAACAGGCATCCCAGGGTGCTCGTTGTTGTCACCTCTCTGGTACCCGTGGTGTTGTACGTGGCTGGGGGGAAGAAGATACCCTCAATGACATCAGTGAGGACGAGGTATGGGACATGATTAGCTCAGCATCCAACCTTGTGCAAATGGGGTCTTTCATGCTGTCGTGCCTGTTGAGGGACCCTCGTATAAAAAAGCTGAAGGAGAATGACCTGTACTGGGTGTCCATGCTACTAGACCCCCGGTATAAGCATAAAGTGCCTGAAATGTTACCAAATTCCCGCAAGTCGGAAAGGATGGAGCATTTTAAAAATAAATTAAAAACTATGCTTTACACAGCGTATAAGGGTGATGTCACAGCACAACAGGAATCTAACAGGGGAAGATATGAAAGTAATCCTCCTCCTCCTCCCACGACCACGGCGGCAAGGACGTCTTGTTGATGGAGGACATGTGGACCTTTTTAACTCCTATGCATAGCCAGAGCCTTTCGGGATCCAGCCTCAGAGAAAGACTCAACCGACAGGTGGCAGACTACCTAGCATTAACTGTGGATCTCGACACTCTGAGGAGTGATGGACCCCTTGACTACTGGGTGTGCAGGCTTGACCTGTGGCCTGAGCTATACCAATTTGCAATTGAACTTCTGGCCTGCCCCGCTTCAATTGTCCTGTCTGAAAGGACCTTCAGTGCAGCAGGAGGTTTTGCCACTGAGAAGAGAAGTCGCCTAGGTCAAAAAAGTCTTGACTATCTCACCTTTATTAAAATGAATGAGGGATAGATCCCGAAGGGACTGACATTGGGCGATACATTTGAGTAAAAAAGGCCAGATGATGAGATGAGCTGCCTTGGGCTACAAATGGTACACACGCTGGCTTTTTTTCTTATAATGCAGGATACTTGCATGACTTATCCGCCAACAACTAGTGTTCAAAGCCTCAAGGTTTTAGGGCACTTTCTAACTGTTTTACAAACATCAATTTTTCTGGCCGCTGCTACAGCAGTGGCTGCAACAATACCGAATTTTTCAGGCATTTGTACATGCCTAATTTTTCTGGCCTCTGCTGCTGCACTGTGGCTACAAAACTCAAAGCAAAAAAAACCCCACATAACAGTGATTAAACTGTTAAGAATAGTACTACTTAACACACCACTCATATCTGGGTGGCACAGTAGATTGCACGCACAGTGCCCCAAATTTGAAGGAGGAGGACCGACCAAGCCATCTTTATCCATCTCTTGGTTCCTCTAGAATTATCTCCGGTTCCATCTATGCCATACCTGTACTCTATTGTGCAAAAGGATGGCATATGTGTTGTTTCATGCTGTTTGTGCCTGTTGAGGGTCGTGGCCCATCGATAAAAAGGCTGAAGGAGAAAGACCTGTACTGGGTGTCCAAGCACATTTTTTGTTCACTATTCCCGGTTCCCTCTAAATTATCTCCAGGTTCCTCAAATCAATGCTGTACCTGTACACTATTGTTCAAAGGATGCCATATGTCCTCTTTCCTGCTGTTGTTTCTGTTGAGGGGTCCTGGGGAGCCTCTTATAAAAAGGCTGAAGGAGAACGAAGTGTACTGGGTGTCCAATAATTTTTTTGTTCAATTTCCCGTTCCTAAAAATTATCTCCATGTTCCTAAAATCAATGCCATACCTGTACTCTATTGTTCAAAAGGATGGCATATTTCTCTTTCCTGCTGTTGTTTCTGTTGAGGGTCCGGGACCCCTCTTATAAAAAGGGCTGAAGGAGAACGACATGCACTGGGTGTCCAATCATGTTTTCTTTTTAAA
Organism: Bombina bombina; assembly: GCF_027579735.1. Taxonomy (NCBI): domain Eukaryota; kingdom Metazoa; phylum Chordata; class Amphibia; order Anura; family Bombinatoridae; genus Bombina; species Bombina bombina. The sequence continues at coordinate 884,300,213 of NC_069503.1, read as the reverse complement.
TTTCCCGGTTCCTAAAAATGATCTCTGTGTTCCTAAAATCGATGCCATACCTGTACTCTATTGTTCAAAAAGGATGGCATAGGTGTGTTTCCTGCTGTTGTGTCTTGTGGGAGGGGTCCTGGACCCTCATCTACAAAGGCGGAAGGGAGAACGACCTGTACTGGGTGTCCAAGCATGTTTTTGTTCAATATTCCTGGTTCCTCTAAATTATCTCTGGGTTACGCAAATCAATGCCATACCTGTACTCTATTGGTGAAAAAGGATGGCATATGTGGGTGTTTCATGCTGTTATGGCTGTTTGAGGGTCGTGGGGCCATCGTATAAAACGGCTGAAGGAGAACGACCTGTACTGCCTTGCTGCTCCTTTTAGGCAGGCCATCTCTTTGCATACATGCCCACAAGACTCTGTAATCAGATGCCTCTTTTATGGGGAGAGGTGCAGCCATAATGCAGGGTCAGAACCTCTGTCTGCAGACTGGGTAAACTTGATTGTGCAAAAGGAAGTAACCTTACCATGGTTCCCTGACCGCACGTCTTGTTGTTATATTTTGGTGAGAGGTAATCATGATGGCCATGCAGACCTCCCCCCGAGAGGTCTGGAAGTAACAGGGATGAAAGTGCTAAGAATAGTACTACTTTACACAACCAAGTTAGCCATGGGTCCCAGTCCAAGAATGCATGTCTTGTTGTTTTATTTGGACTAATCATGCAGGCCATAGAGACCTCCCACCATTAGGGGTTGTAACAGGTATTAAATTAATAAGAATCAGTATTTCCGAAATAAACCTAATTAACATGGTTTCAAGAGCCAAGGTTGTTATTGTTTTGTTTGGTGCAGTCTAATCATGCAGGCCATATAGACCTCCCACCATTAGGGTGTTGTAACAGGTATTAAACTAATAGGAACAGTACTACCAAAATACAGCCAATTAACAGGCTTTCAAGAGCCCAGGTTTTTATTGTTGTACTTTGTTAGGCTAATCATGATGGCCAAGTAGACCTCCCCCGAGAGGTCTGGAAATAACAGGGATGAAAGTGCTAAGAATATTACACTTTTACACAACTGAGGTTAGCCATGGGTCTTAGTCCAAGACCGCATGTCTTGTTGTTTTGTTTGGAGGCGGCTAATCATGCAGGCCACATAGACCTCCCACCATTATGGGGTTGTAACAGGTATTAAACATAATAAGAACAGTACTACTTAACACAACCTAGTTACCATGGGTCCCAGACCGCATGTCTTATTGTTATATTTTGGTAAAGGTAATCATGATGGCCATGTAGATCTCCCCCGAGAGGTCTGGGAAGTAACAGGGATGAAAGTGCTAAAGAATAGTACTACTTTACACAACTGAGTTAGCCATGGGTCTTAGTCCAAGACCGCATGTCTTGTTGTTTTGTTTGGTGCGGCTAATCATGCAGCCACCATAGACCTTCCCACCATTAGGGGTTGTAACAGGTATTAAACAAATAAGAACAGTACTACTTAACACAACCTAGTTACCATGGGTCCCAGACCGCATTCTTATTTGTTATATTTTGGTAAGGTAATCATGATGGCCATTGTAGACCTCCCCCGAGAGGTCTGGAAGTAACAGGGATGAAAGTGCTAAGAATAGTACTACTTTACACAACCAAGTTAGCCATGGTGGTCTTAGTCCAAGGCCGCATGTCTGTGTTTGTTTTGTTGTGTGTGCTAATCATTGCAGGGCCATATAGACCTCCCACCATTAGGTGTTGTAACAGGTATTAAACTAATAAGAACAGTACTACCAAAATACAGCCAATTAACAGGCTTTCAAGAGCCCAGTTTTATATGTTGTACTTTGTTAGGGGCTAATCATGATGGCCATGTAGACCTCCCCCGAGAGGTCTGGAAGTAACATGGAAGAGAAAGTGCTAAGAATAGTACTACTTTACACAACCGAGTTAGCCATGGGTCCCAGTCCAAGACCGCATGTCTTGTTGTTTTGTTTGGCGCAGCTAATCATGCAGGCCATATAGACCTCCCACCATTAGTGGGTTGTAACAGTTATTAAACTAAGTAAGAACAGTACTCACTTAACACAACCAGTTTACCATGGGTCCCAGACCGCATGTCTTGTTATTATATTTTGTAAGGGTAATCATGGAGGCCATATAGACCTCCCCCTGATAAGGGTGAGTAACAGGTATTATAAGTTGCTAAGAACAGTACTAACTTAACACAACCTTACCATGGGTTCCCAGAGCATATGTTTTATTATTAGATTTTGTAAGGGTAATCATGCAGGCCATATAGACCTCACCCGATAGGGGGAGTAACAGGGATTAAAGTGCTTAGAATAGTACAACTTAACACAACCTAGTTAACATTAACAGTGGTTTCCCAGACCGCATGTCTTGTTGTTAGATTTTGTCAGGATTATCAGGCAGGCCATATAGACCTCCCACATAGGAAGGAGTTTACAGGGATTAAAGTGCTAAGAATAGTAAAACTTAACATAACCTAGTTACAGTGGTTTCCCAGACCGCATGTCTTGTTGTTAGATTTTGCCAGGATAATCAGACACGCCATATAGACCTTCCCTGATAGGAGGAGTTACAGGGATGAAAGTGCTAAGAATAGTACTACTTAACACAACCTAGTAACCATGGTTCCCAGACCGCATGTTTAATGATTATATTTTGTCAGGGTAATTATATATCTAAGAAATCTATCTATTTATCTTCTATCGATTCTATCTAACTATCAATCTATGTATATCTATCTATCTATCTATCCTTTCTATCTATCTTATGTCCGGACTGTTTTGAGACAGCCACTTGTGTTTTTGACAAATTTGAAGTAGGAGGACAGACCAATAACAGGGATTAAACTGCTAAGAATAGCAATACTTAAGAAAACCTAGTTATACCAGTACCACCATGGGTCCCAGACCGCATGTTTGGTTGTTATACGTTGTCAGGGTAATCATGCAGGCCATATAGACCTACCTTGATAGGGGGAGTAACAGTGTTTAAAGTGCTAAGAATAATACAACTTAACACAACCTAGTTAACACTGGTTCCCAGACCGCATCTAAATATCAATCTATGTATATCTATGTATCCTATCTATCTATCTCATGTCCGGACTGTTTTGAGACAGCCACTTGTGTTTTTGACAAATTTGAAGTAGGAGGACAGACCAATCACAGGGATTAAACTGCTAAGAATAGTAATACTTAAGAAAACCTAGTTATACCAGTACCACCATGGGTCCCAGACCGCATGTTTGGTTGTTATACTTTGTCAGGGTAATCATGCAGGCCATATAGACCTTCCTTGATAGGGGGAGTAACAGGGATTAAAGTGCTAAGAATAGTACTACTTAACACAACCTTACCATGGGTCTCAGAGCATATGTTTTATTTATTATTATATTTTGTAAGGGTAATCATGCAGGTCATATTGACCTCCCACGATAGGGGGAGTAACAGGGATTAAAGTGCTAAGAATAGTACTACTTAACACAACCTTACCATGGGTCCCAGAGCATATGTTTTATTATTATATTTTGTAAGGGTAATCATGCAGGCCATATAGACCTCCCCCAATAGGGGGGAGTAACAGGGATTAAAGTGCTAAGAATAGTACAAACTTAACACAACCTAGTTAACATTAACAGTGGTTCCCAGACCGCATGTCTTGTTGTTAGATTTTGTCAGGATAATCAGGCAGGCCATATAGACCCCCCCCCCCCCCGATAGGGGGAGTAACAGGGATTAAAGTGCTAAGATTAGTAAAACTTAACACAACATAGTTAACAGTGGTTCCCAGACCGCCTTTCTTGTTGTTATATTTTGCCAGGATAATCAGGCACGCCATATAGACCTCCCCCGATAGGAAGAGTTACATGGATGAAAGTGCTAAGAATAGTATTACTTAACACAACCTGGTTACCATGGTCCCAGACCGCATGTTTAATTATTATACTTTGTCAGGGTAATTATATATCTAACAAATCCTATCTATTTATCTTCAATCGATTCTATCTATCTAACTATCAATCTATGTATATCTATCTATCCTATCTATCTATCTTGTGTCTGGACTGTTTTGAGACAGCCACTTGTGTTTTTGACAAATTTGAAGTAGGAGGACAGACCAATCACAGGGATTAAACTGCTAAGAATAGTAATACTTAAGAAAACCTAGTTATACCAGTACCACCATGGGTCCCAGACCGCATGTTTGGTTGTTATACTTTGTCAGGGTAATCATGCAGGCCATATAGACCTCCCTTGATAGGGGGAGTAACAGGGATTAAAGTGCTAAGAATAGTACTACTTAACACAACCTTGTTACCATGGGTCCCAGACCGCATGTTTAATGATTATATTTTGTCAGGGTAATTATATATCTAACAAATCTATCTATTTATCTCTATCGATTCTATCTAACTATCAATCTATGTATATCTATCTATCCTATCTATATATCTTGTGTCTGGACTGTTTTGAGACAGCCACTTGTGTTTTTGACAAATTTGAAGTAGGAGGACAGACCAATCACAGGGATTAAACTGCTAAGAATAGCATACTTAAGAAAACCTAGTTATACCAGTACCACCATGGGTCCCAGACCGCATGTTTGGTTGTTATACTTTGTCAGGGTAATCATGCAGGCCATATAGACCTCCCTTGATAGGGGGAGTAACAGTGTTTAAAGTGCTAAGAATAATACAACTTAACACAACCTAGTTAACACTGGTTCCCAGACCGCATGTCTTATTGTTATATTTTGGTAAGGTAATCATGCAGGCCATATAGACCTCCCCCCGATAGGAGGAGTTACAGGGATGAAAGTGCTAAGAATAGTACTACTTAACACAAGCTAGTTACCATGGGTCCCAGACCGCATGTTTAATTATTATACTTTGTCAGGGTAATTATAAATCTAACAAATCTATCTATTTATCTTCTATCGATTCTATCTAAATATCAATCTATGTATATCTATCTATCCTATCTATCTCGTGTCCGGACTGTTTTGAGACAGCCACTTGTGTTTTTGATAAATTTGAAGTAGTAGGACAGACCAATCACAGGGATTAAACTGCTAAGAATAGTAATACTTAAGAAAACCTAGTTATACCAGTACCACCATGGGTCCCAGACCGCATGTTTGGTTGTTATACTTTGTCAGGGTAATCATGCAGGCCATATAGACTTCCCCTGATAGGGGGAGTTACAGGGATGAAAATGGTAAGAATAGTACTACTTAACACAACATAGTTACCATGGGTCCCAGAACGCAGGTTTTGTTGTTATACTTTGTCAGGTTAATCATGCAGGCCATATAGACCTCCCCCGATAGGGGGAGAAACAGGGATTAAAGTGCTAAGAATAGTAAAACTTAAAGGGCCATAATACCCAAATGTTTAAACACTTGAAAGTGATGCAGCATAGCTGTAAAAAGCTGACTAGAAAATATCTCCTGAACATCTTTAGGTAAAAAAGAAAGATATTTTACCTCAAAAGTTCCTCAGTAGCCACCTCCCATTGTAAAGGATTTCTAAGCAGCATTTTAGTGTGTCTGTCCTAGGACAGCTGAAAGGATGAGCCTCGTGAACTCTCATATTATTTCACCAATCAGGTAAAGGAAGCTTACTATGAAATCTCATGAGAGTTAAGTCAAATCTCATGAGATCACAGTAAGAGTTCATTACCTCAGCACTGCTGATTGGCTGCTGTTCATTTCTTCATTTTTTTTTATTTTTACCTGCAGCTGGGAGCAGGTGAAGTATAACTTTTTACACAGAACTTACTCTGCTGAGCTGAGGAGATTGTGAGGTAAAATATCTTCCTTTTTTACATAGAGATGCTCAGGTGATATTTTACTGTCAGCTTTTTACAGTTATACTGCATCAGTTTCAAGTGATTTAGCATATGAGTATTATGTCCCTTTAACACAACCTAGTTAACAGTGGTTCCCAGACCGCATGTCTTGTTGTTATATTTTGCCAGGATAATCAGGCACGCCACATAGACCCCCCCCGGTAGGGGGAGTAAAAGGGATTAAAGTGCTAAGAATAGTACTACTTAACACAACCTAGTTACCATGGGTCCCAGACCTCATGTTTTGTTATTATACTTTGTCAGGGTAATCATGCAGGCCATATAAACCTCCACCGAAAGGGGGAGTAAGAGGGATTAAACTGCTAAGAAAAGTTTTACTTAACACAACCTAGTTACCATGGGTCCCAGACCGCGTGTCTTGTTGTTATACTTTGTCATGGTAATCATGCAGGCCATATAGAACCTCCCCCGATAGGAGGAGTTACAGGGATGAAAGTGCTAAGAATAGTACTACTTAACACAACCTAGTTACCCTGGGTCCCAGACCGCATGTTTAATTATTATACTTTGTCAGGGTAATTATATATCTTACAAATCTATCTATTTATCTTCTATCGATTCTATCTAACTATCAATCTATGTATATCTATCTATCCTATCTATCTATCTTGTGTCCGGACTGTTTTGAGACAGCCACTTGTGTTTAGGCCAAATTTGAAGTAGGAGGACAGAACAATCATCTTCTTCCATCTCCCTGTTCAAAAAATGCAGCCCATATAGACCTCCCCCCGATAGGGGGAGTAACAGCTAGTAAACTGCTAAGAATAATATTACTTAACACAACCTAGTTACCACGGGTCCCAGACCGCATGTCTTATTGTTATACTCTGTCAGGGAAATAATATATCTTTCAAATCTATCTATTTATCTATCAAATCTATCTAACTATCAAACGTATCTATCAAATGTATATTTCATCTATTGATCGATGTAATTCGTATCTATAGAATGTATATTGCATCTTTTGATTGATGTAATTCGTATCTATCAAATGTATATTGCATCTTTGGATCGATAACATTCGTATCTATCAAATGGAAATTGCATCTATTGATCTATGTAATTCGTATCTATCAAATGTATATTGCATCTATTGATCTATGTAATTTGTATCGATCATATGTATATTGTATCGATCGAGCTATGTAATCTATGTATCTATCTATCTATCTATCAAATCTATCTCATGGTTGAGCAAATGGACTGTTTGCGGTGTGTTACACTTGGAGTTTGGTCTGTCACTGTGAAGCAGGCGTAACCCTTACACTACCTGATCGATACAACATCATAACTGATGTTTTAAAGCACGCTATTGCAAATAATTTATTAATGTTAGGTGATTTAGGCCCTTTATGGGTTGAAAGCAGACTCTGCATCAACTATGTAATTTTCCATGGGAGTTTTGACATGGATCCCCCTCCAGCATGCCACAGTCCAGGTGTTAGTCCCCTTGAAACAACTTTTCCATCACTATTGTGGCCAGAAAGAGTCTTTGTGGGTTTTAAAGTTTGCCTGCCTATTGAAGTCAATGGTGGTTTGCGCGGTTCGCGAACAATAGCGGAAGTTTGAGTCCGCCGTTCGTGAACCGAAATTTTTAAGTTCGCGACATCACTACTCAGGAGGTCTTGCAGAAAACAACCTGGAATTCAACCTCTAAAAATAAGGCCTTTTAGCCCCCTGAGAACCCAACAAACCTATTCATGGGTGGTATCACTGTACTCAGGAGATGTTGTTGAACACATATTGAGGTGTTTTTATTTGCAGTAACACATAGCAGGAACTAAGAATTCATGACTAAAGTATGATGTGTGTGAAAAATAACTCAAGAAAATGACTACCCAAAAGTTTGACAAAGACTGGTTGTATAATTAGTGCATGGAAAGTGTTAAAATACCTGCATTTCAAATACCCTACGGTGTCTACTTTTCAAAAAAATATTGTATGATGGAGTAAATTACATTGGCTTGCTTCAGAAATGACCTAAATAGGACATGGTTGCATGATGACAAATGTGAAAATTCCAAGTTGGAAAACTGGAATGCGCCCGCTAAAAATAAGGCATTTTAGCCCCCTGAGACCCAAACAAACCTTTTCATGGGTGGTATCACTGTACTCAGGTGATGCTGTTGAACACATATTGAGGTGTTTTTTTTTGCAGTAACACATAACAGGAACTAAGAATCTATGTCTAAAGTACAACATGTGTGAAAAATAATTCAAAAATATGACTACCCAAAAGTCTGACAAAGACTGGTGGTTGATTTAGTGCATGGAAAGTGTTACAATACCAGCATTTGAAATACCCTAGGTCTACTTTTCAAAAATATATGGTTTGAGGGGGGTAAATTACATTGGCCGGCTTCAGAAATTATCCAAATAGGACATGGGTGCATGATGACAGATGTGAAAATTCCAAGTTGAAAAACTGGAATGCGCCCCCTAAAAATAAATGCCTAGATTTAGAGTTTGGCATTAGCTGTCAAAGCAGCGTTAAGGGGTCCTAACGCTAACGGTATTACGAGTCTTGGAAGAAGTGAGTGGTAGAGCCTCTACCGACAAGACTCCTACCGTCAAAAAAAGTCAGTAGTTTAGAGTTTTATGGGCTAAACGCGGGAACATAAAGCTCTTAACTACTGTGCTATAAAGTACACTAACACCCATAAACTACCTATGAACCCCTAAACCGAGGCCCCCCCCACATAACAAACCCTATAATACATTTTTTTAACCCCTAATCTGCCGAAAGGACACCGCCGCCACCTACATTATCCCTATGAACCCCTAATCTGCTGCCCTTTCATCGCCGACACCTATATTATATTTATTACCCCCCTAATATGCCCCCCCCAGCATTGCCGCCACCTACCTACAATTATTGACCCCTAATCTGCCGACAGGACCTCACCTCCAATATAATAAATGTATTAACCCCTAAACCGCCGCACTCCCGCCTCGCAAACACTATAATAAATTGTATTAAACCCTAATCTGCCCTCCCTAACATCGCCGCCACCTACCTACACTTATTAACCCCTAATCTGCCGACCGGACCTCGCCGCTACTATAATAAAGTTATTAACCACTAAACCTAAGTCTAACCCTAACACCCCCCCTAACTTAAATATAATTAAAATTAATCTAAAATAAATTTACTATAATTAAATAAATTATTCCTATTTAAAACTAAATACTTTCCTATAAAATAAACCCTAATATAGCTACAATATAACTAATAGTTACATTGTAGCTATTTTAGGATTTATATTTATTTTACAGGCAACTTTGTATTTATTTTAACTAGGTACAATAGCTATTAAATAGTTAATAACTATTTACTAGCTACCTAGTTAAAATAATTACAAAATTACTTGTAAAATAAATCCTAACCTTAAATAAATCCTAACCTAAGTTACAAATACACCTAACACTAAACTATCAATAAATTAATTAAATAAATTACCTACAATTAGCTAAACTAAAATACAATTAAATAAACTAATCTATAATACAAAAAAATAAACACTAAATTAGAGAAAATAAAAATTGTTTACAAGAAGTTTAAACTAATTACACCTAATCTAAGCCCCCTAATAAAATAAAAAGCCCCCCAAAATAATAAAATTCACTACCCTATTCTAAATTACATAGTAATCAGCTCCTTTATCAGCCCTAAAAAGGGCTTTTTGCAGGGCATTGCCCCAAAGTAATCAGCTCTTTTACCTGTAAAAACAAATACAACCCCCCCCAACATTAAAACCCACCACCCACATACCCCTACTCTAACCCACCCAAACCCCCCTTAAATAAACCTAACACTAACCCCCTGAAGATCTCCCTACCTTGAGTCATCTTCACCCAGCCGAGCCGAATTCTTTCATCCAAGCGGAGCAAGAAGATGTCCTCCATCCAGTAGAAGTCTTCATCCAAGCGGGGCAGAAGAGGTCTTCCATCCGATTGAAGTGTTCATCCAAGAGTTGTCTTCTATCTTCATCCATATGGAGCAGAGCCATCTTCCATCCAGCCAATGCGGAGCCATCCTCTTCAACCGACGGACTAACGACGAATGACGTTCCTTTAAGGGACGTCATCCAAGATGGCATCCCTCGAATTCAGATTGGCTGATAGAATCCTATCAGCAAATAGGAATTAAGGTAGGAAAAATCTGATTGGCTGATTCAATCAGCCAATCAGATTGAAGTTCAATCCGATTGGCTGATCCAATCAGCCAATCGGATTGACCTCGCATTCTATTGGCTGATCGGAACAGCCAAAAGAATGCAAGGTCAATCCGATTGGATCAGCCAATCGGATTGAACTTCAATCTGATTGGCTGATTATATTAATATATTTTGTACCTCTGTGTCATATCAGAGTTTGTTAGCAGTTGTTGTTAGAGTGGAATCATTGACAAGAGACCACACCAGAGGAAACTGCAAATTGATTTAACTATCAGTAGCAGTCTGAGTCTGAGAGTGCAGGCAAGACTGCTAGCAATAGCTGGTTAATTAAGGGTTAACATTGCTGGCTAGCAGCTAATACTAATGTTGTGGGTAGATGTGAAAACATTATCTGAACACAGGGGCTGCCTTGAGATTAATGGAAAATAAACAAACAATCTCTGTTTTAGATTAGTAGTTCATCAATAGCAGTTAGAGACAAAGTTAGTTTGTTAATTGCAGTCCATTTAAGCAACAGGTTTTAACAAGTTGATGATTAGTGTGTGTGCTGTTAGCAAAGAGAACTAGTAAGATTTGTTGTATTACAGATTATAGCAAGCACAGACTTTGTGAGAGTTAATGAGCAGCACACATAAGCATAGATTGTAAGGGAAACAACTTATCTTATGGAAGGAATGCAGTCCTGTATAGGAGATCATTAGAGCAGTGATTGCCAGCAGTAATTCAGTAGTTAAGGTTAAAGGCTTTTCCAGCCAGCAGGAGAGGAACAATGCAGCTTCAGTGTGGAGTGTCCTGCTGTTATAGAGAAACTGAAAGTGAATCCAGAAGCAGTGTAAAGACTGCAGCTCCTGTAGGTTAGCAGCTGATACAGACTGAGGAGCAACAGCAGTCTGTAGTTGATTGGCTTCAGTAAGTTGCACAGGAAGGAAACTCTCTGCAATTGAAGATACCTAAGCAGAGTGTTAGAGGAAGTGCTGGCTTAAATAGGCTGAAGGAGGAGGGCCATACTTAAAGGGGCAATAAGTTAGAGCATTACAGGACCCCCCCGAGTAAGGCAGACTTCAGGGCTGCGAGGGCTTGAGAGGGTAACGTTTGTGGAAGTCAGAACGAAGACAAGGGGCTCTCAGGTCAGAGACGGGAATCCAAGAATCTTCAGACAAGTCATAACCCTTACATCTGACTAAGTATTGGAGTCTCCCTCTACACAATCTAGAGTCCAATATTTGATCAACCTCATATTGCAAATCACCATCTAACACAACGGGAAGAGATCTCCCAGGAAACTTGTTCTCTAGGTATGGCTTAAGGAGAGAAACGTGGAAGGTTGGATGAATATGGAGATGTCCTGGGAGTGTCAAGCGTACAGCATTTTGGTTTATCACCTTAGCGATGGAGTAAGGACCAATGAATAAGGCGCTGAGTTTCTTTGAAGGAGTTCCAAGTTTTAAGTTCTTGGTTGATAACCAACCCTGTCACCAACCTTAAAAGTTGGCGGATGGCGTAGATGTAGGTCAAAGTATCGTTTTTGTCTTAACTGTGCTATTTTAATATTGGAGCGTATAACTTCAAATCCGGATTTGATGGTATTTAGGGTTTCTGTGACAGTCGGATTATAGCTGGAGTCAGGTTTTAAGAAATGAAAAGTTGGATGATAGCCATAGTTGGCATAGAAAGGCGTAAGTTTAGTAGTGGAACTGAGAGTGTTATTGAAGGAGAACTCCGCCAAAGGCAAGAATGTAGACCAGTCATCTTGTAAATGAGAACAGTAACAACGCAAGAACTGGTCCAACCACTGATTAGTCCTTTCTGAAAGTCCATTTGATTGGGGATGGTAAGCACTAGTGAAGTTGTTCTGGATGGAGAGGAGTCTACATAGCTCTCTCCAAAACTTGGAGGTAAATTGTACGCCCCTGTCAGAAGTGATGGTGCTAGGTAAACCGTGCAGACGTACAATATTTTCAATGAAAATGTGTGCAGTTTTTAGAGCAGTTGGAAGTTCGGTTAAAGGAACAAAGTGTACCATCTTAGTGAATTGATCAATAACCACCAGGATGGTGGTGTAATCTGCAGAAGGGGGTAAGTCAACGACAAAATCCATTGAAATGGAGCTCCAAGGTTTCTCTGGAATAGGTAAAGACATAAGAAGTCCATATGGAGGAACTCTGTCGTTTAGAGGTTGCACAGACTGTACATGTATTGATATAGTCATAAACTGTTTTGTACATATTTGGCCACCAGAAGTTCCTTTTTAGGAGTTCTAGGGTTTTGTTATGTCCATGGTGTCCAGACAATGGGTTGTAATGTATTGTTTGGAGAATTTCAAGTCGTAGCTCAGTTGGGATATATAATTTATCTTCCTTATAGAGATCCTTTTGTAAGAGTATGTGAAGACGGAAGGGAGTGGTCATTGAGCAAAGCTTGTTTTATCCTTGAGGGAAAATCAGCTATGAGAGCTATAATCCATTCTGTGGGTATTATAGTAGTTGTGGTGGCACAATGAGGCCTGGGAAACATCCTGGAGAGCGAGTCAGCCTTACCATTGGCACTACCGGGATGGTAGGTAATTAGATAGTTAAACCTATAAAAAAAAAGACTCCACCTAACTTGTCTAGATGACAAAGTCTTGGTGGTTTTGAGGTATTCTAGGTTACGATGGTCAGTGTAAATTAAAATGGGCAAGTCAGTGCCTTCCAATAGGTGTCTCCAATTCTCAAGAGCGACCTTAATAGCCAGCAACTCCTTTTCAGCGATAGGGTAGTAAATTTCGGCTGATGTGAGAGTTCTAGAGTGATAGGCGACGAGATGCACTGGAGTACTGCTGGAAGTCCTTTGGGAAAGTATAGCACCAATTGCGTAATCAGAGGCATCTACCTCTAATACGTACTGTAGAGTAGGGTCAGGTAATTTAAGTATAGGCTCAGAGGTGAAGGCATTTTTAAGTTTGTCAAAGGCATGTTGGGCTCCAGAGTCCCATGTGAATCCTGTAGTGGTACCAGTGAGTCTTGTTAAAGGTTTAACAATGTGCGAGTAGTTCCTTATGAATTTTCTATAGAAATTTGAGAAACCAAGGAAACATTGTAGTGATTTCTTATCGATAGGAGTAGGCCAGTTGAGTATGGATTTAATCTTATCATCCTCCATTTGGATCTCACCAGGTGTAAGCTTATAACCTATGAAACTGATATTTTGAGAGTGGAATGTACATTTCTCTAGCTTTGCATACAGACAGTGTGTTTGAAGCCTGGCAAGGACCCATCGGACGTGTTTAATGTGTTCTTCTTCTGAAGATGAATAGATGAGGATATCATCTAAATAGATGACACAAATATCCAATAGGTCTTGAAAGATATCATTAACAAAAAACAGAAAAGTGGCGGGGGCATTGCAAAGCCCAAAAGGTATCACCAAGTACTCATAGAGGCCATATCTAGTGCGGAAGGCTATTTTCCATTCATCACCACTCTTGATTCGCACTAAGTTGTAGGCACCCCGTAGATCAAGTTTTGTGAAAATTCTGGCCTTTTGTAACCTCTCCACTAGGTCAGGAATGAGTGGAAGAGGGTACCTATTTTTTATAGTTATTTTATTCAGAAGCCTGTAATCTATAATAGGGCGAATGGTGGCATCTTTATTTCTCACAAAAAAACACACCAGCCCCAGCTGGAGAGGTAGACGGTCTTATAAATCCCTTGCGTAGATTATCATCTATGTAGGTCTTGAGTTGAGCGAGTTCTGGTTCGGACAAGGAGTAGACATGCCCGTAAGGAACACTAGAGCCGGGTAATAGGTCGATAGGGCAATCATAAGGACGATGGGGAGGCAGGCTTTCAGCTTCCTTTTTATTGAACACATCATGGAAATCAGTTCAGGTAATACATTAGTAGAAGGCTGTAGTAGTAGGTGGTGCTGTAGACAGGTTTTACTGCAGTAGTCAGAGTTAAAATTCACATGTAGGCTATCCCAAGATATGGAAGGGCAATGTAGTCTTAACCAGGGTAAACCAAGAATTAAAGGGTAAAAAGGCGAAGAGATAACGTCAAAAGTTATATGTTCAGAGGTAGAGCACATTTGTAATGGTATTGTGTTATGTGTAATAGGACCATTAGGGACAAGGGAGCCATCAAAGATTCTGAGAGACACAGGAGTAGATTTCTTAACAGAAGGAATTTCATTAATTTGTAACACAGATGAATCTATGAAGTTAGCAGAGGCACCAGAGTTAATAATTGCTTCTAGATGTAGCAGCTTTTTGTCCCACTGTACAGACATGGGAAGTGTACAATAAGCAGAATGTGGGGAGTGTGTAGAGAAACAAGATACTGAATGGAGGCAGGTACCAATAGTTTTTTTTATTTAGGACTGGGCATGAGCGGACTTCATGGTCACTTGCAGCACAGTATAGGCAAAGGTTTTGGAGCTTTCTCCTACGTCTTTCTTCAGATGTGAGAGGACCACGGATAACACTTTTTCCATAGGTACAGGCGGATTGGCTTGAGAGGTTGAATCCTGGTGTGGTCTTCTCTTTCTCTTATAGGACTGTTCCAAATGGGAATGTTCTGCTCTTCTTTCCCTGAGTTTTCTATTGATTATGGTAGCTGTTTTAATAAGTTCTTCAAGAGTGGGGGGTAGCTCTGTCCTTGAGAGTTCATCCTTGAGGTTTTCAGAGAGGTTAAGTCTAAACTGATTTCTCAGACTAATGTCATTCCACTGTGAGTCACGGGCCCATTTGTTAAATTCTATAACATAATCTTCAACGGGTCTTTTCCCTTGTTTGACTGCCCTTAGAGCAGTTTCTGCTGTGAATTGACTATCCATATCCTGGTATAATGATGACATTGCTGAGAAAAATTGTTGCAAAGAATTTAGGTTTGGCTCTTGGTTTTCAATAAAGGCGTTAGCCCAGGTTCTGGCATCCCCACATAGGTATGATATGACTGTACAAACTTTAATGTGCTCAGAATGGTAAGTTTTTGTTTTCATCATAAACAATAGAGTACATGCAATTTTAAAATCTTTAAATTGGGATCTGTCCCCAGAGAATGTATCTGGGGGGCTAATTGAGGGTTCAGGGGCCTCTGGGATGTTGTGAGCAGAGGTTAATGTAGTAAGAGTTGCTTTTAAATGTTGAAACTCACGTTGTAGGCCCTGCAGGCCCTGGGTAAGTATGTCAACTGTGTGAGTCAAATTCAGAATGTGTGTGTTCATTTCAGCAGGTTCCATGTTGCTTAAATATAAATTGAGAAAACACAATTCAAAAGTTTTTTGTTTTTTTTACACAATGTATATATATATATATTTTTATTTTTTTATTTTAGGCTTAGGTATTCTGTCATATCAGAGTTTGTTAGCAGTTGTTGTTAGAGTGGAATCATTGACAAGAGACCACACCAGAGGAAACTGCAAATTGATTTAACTATCAGTAGCAGTCTGAGTCTGAGAGTGCAGACAAGACTGCTAGCAATAGCTGGTTAATTAAGGGTTAACATTGCTGGCTAGCAGCTGATACTAATGTTGTGGGTAGATGTGAAAACATTATCTGAACACAGGGGCTGCCTTGAGATTAATGGAAAATAAACAAACAATCTCTGTTTTAAATTAGTAGTTCATCAATAGCAGTTAGAGACAAAGACCTAGATTTGGAGTTTGGCGTTAGCCGTGAAAACCAGCGTTAGAGGCTCCTAACGCTGGTTTTAGGCTACCGCCGGTATTTGGAGTCACTCAAAATAGGGGTCTAACACTCACTTTTCATCCGCAACTTTTCCATACCGCAGATCCCCTTACATAAATTGCGTATCCTATCTTTTCAATGGGATCTTTCTAACTCCGGTATTTAGAGTCGTTTCTGAAGTGAGCGTTAGACATCTAACGACAAAACTCTAGCCGCAGGAAAAAAGTCAGTAGTTAAGAGCTTTCTGGGCTAACGCCGGTTTATAAAGCTCTTAACTACTGTGCTCTAAAGTACACTAACACCCATAAACTACCTATGCACCCCTAAACCGAGGTCCCCCCACATCGCCGACACTCGAATAATTTTTTTTAACCCCTAATCTGCCGACCGCCACCTACGTTATCCTTATGTACCCCTAATCTGCTGCCCCTAACACCGCCGACCCCTGTATTATATTTATTAACCCCTAACCTGCCCCCCACAACGTCGCCTCCACCTACCTACACTTATTAACCCCTAATCTGCCGACCGCAAAGCGCCGCCACCTACGTTATCCTTATGTACCCCTAATCTGCTGCCCCTAACACCGCCGACCCCTATATTATATTTATTAACCCCTAATCTGCCCCCCTCAACGTCGCCTCCACCTGCCTACACTTATTAACCCCTAATCTGCCGAGCGGACCTGAGCGCTACTATAATAAAGTTATTAACCCCTAATCCGCCTCACTAACCCTATAATAAATAGTATTAACCCCTAATCTGCCCTCCCTAACATCGCCGACACCTAACTTCAAACATTAACCCCTAATCTGCCGACTGGAGCTCACCGCTATTCTAATAAATGTATTAACCCCCTAAAGCTAAGTCTAACCCTAACACTAACACCCCCCTAACTTAAATATAATTAAAATCTAACGAAATTAATTAACTCTTATTAAATAAATTATTCCTATTTAAAGCTAAATACTTACCTGTAAAATAAATCCTAATATAGCTACAATATAAATTATAATTATATTGTAGCTATTTTAGGATTAATATTTATTTTACAGGTAACTTTGTATTTATTTTAACCAGGTACAATAGCTATTAAATAGTTAAGAACTATTTAATAGCTAAAATAGTTAAAATAATTGCAAATTTACCTGTAAAAGAAATCCTAACCTAAGTTACAATTAAACCTAACACTATACTATCAATAAATTAATTAAATAAACTACCTACAATTACCTACAATTAACCTAACACTACACTGTCAATAAATTAATTAAATACAATTCCTACAAATAAATACAATTAAATAAACTTGCTAAAGTACAAAAAATAAAAAAGAACTAAGTTACAAAAAATAAAAAAATATTTACAAACATAAGAAAAATATTACAACAATTTTAAACTAATTACACCTACTCTAAGCCCCCTAATAAAATAACAAAGCCCCCCAAAATAAAAAAATGCCCTACCCTATTCTAAATAACTAAAGTTCAAAGCTCTTTTACCTTACCAGCCCTGAACAGGGCCCTTTGCGGGGCATGCCCCAAGAAGTTCAGCTCTTTTGCCTGTAAAAAAAAAATACAATACCCAAGCCCCCCAACATTACAACCCACCACCCACATACCCCTAATCTAACCCAAACCCCCCTTAAATAAACCTAACACTAAGCCCCTGAAGATCTTCCTACCTTGTCTTCACCTCACCGGGTTCAACGATCTGTCCAGAAGAGCTCCTCCGATGTCCTGATCCAAGCCCAAGCGGGGGGCTGAAGAGGTCCATGATTCGGCTGAAGTCTTCATCCAAGCGGGAGCTGAAGAGGTCCATGATCCGGATGAAGTCTTCATCCAAGCGGGAGCTGAAGAGGTCCATGATCCGGATGAAGTCTTCTATCAACGGCATCTTCAATCTTCTATCTTCCGGATCCATCTTGCAGACCTCCGACGCGGAAGATCCTGCTGGCCCGATGGACTAACGACGAATGACGGTTCCTTTAAGGGACGTCATCCAAGATGGCGTCCCTCGAATTCCGATTGGCTGATAGGATTCTATCAGCCAATCGGAATTAAGGTAGGAATATTCTGATTGGCTGATGGAATCAGCCAATCAGAATCAAGTTCAATCCGATTGGCTGATCCAATCAGCCAATCAGAGTGAGCTTGCATTCTATTGGCTGATCGGAACTGCCAATAGATTGCGAGCTCAATCTGATTGGCTGATTGAATCAGCCAATCGGATTGAACTTGAATCTGATTGGCTGATTCCATCAGCCAATCAGAATTTTCCTACCTTAATTCCGATTGGCTGATAGAATCCTATCAGCCAATCGGAATTCGAGGGACGCCCTTAAAGGAACCGTCATTCGTCGTTAGTCCGTCGGGCCAGCAGGATGTTCCGCGTTGGAGGTCTGCAAGATGGATCCGGAAGAAAGAAGATTGAAGTTGCCGTTGATAGAAGACTTCATCCGGATCATGGACCTCTTCAGCTCCCGCTTGGATGAAGACTTCATCCGGATCATGGACCTCTTCAGCCCCCCGCTTGGGCTTGGATCAGGACATCGGAGGAGCTCTTCTGGACAGATCGTTGAACCCGGTGAGGTGAAGACAAGGTAGGAAGATCTTCAGGGGCTTAGTGTTAGGTTTATTTAAGGGGGGTTTGGGTTAGATTAGGGGTATGTGGGTGGTGGGTTGTAATGTTGGGGGGCTTGGGTATTGTATTTTTTTTTACAGGCAAAAGAGCTGAACTTCTTGGGGCATGCCCCGCAAAGGGCCCTGTTCAGGGCTGGTAAGGTAAAAGAGCTTTGAACTTTAGTTATTTAGAATAGGGTAGGGCATTTTTTTATTTTGGGGGGCTTTGTTATTTTATTAGGGGGCTTAGTGTAGGTGTAATTAGTTTAAAATTGTTGTAATATTTTTCTTATGTTTGTAAATATTTTTTTATTTTTTGTAACTTAGTTCTTTTTTATTTTTTGTACTTTAGCAAGTTTATTTAATTGTATTTATTTGTAGGAATTGTATTTAATTAATTTATTGATAGTGTAGTGTTAGGTTAATTGTAGGTAATTGTAGGTAGTTTATTTAATTAATTTATTGATAGTATAGTGTTAGGTTTAATTGTAACTTAGGTTAGGATTTATTTTACAGGTAATTTTGTAATTATTTTAACTATTTTAGCTATTAAATAGTTCTTAACTATTTAATAGCTATTGTACCTGGTTAAAATAAATACAAAGTTACCTGTAAAATAAATATTAATCCTAAAATAGCTATAATATAATTATAATTTATATTGTAGCTATATTAGGATTTATTTTACAGGTAAGTATTTATCTTTAAATAGGAATAATTTATTTAATAAGAGTTAATTAATTTCGTTAGATTAAAATTATATTTAATTTAGGGGGGTGTTAGTGTTAGGGTTAGACTTAGCTTTAGGGGTTAATACATTTATTAGAATAGCGGTGAGCTCCGGTCGGCAGATTAGGGGTTAATAATTGAAGTTAGGTGTCGGCGATGTTAGGGAGGGCAGATTAGGGGTTAATACTATTTATTATAGGGTTAGTGAGGCGGATTAGGGGTTAATAACTTTATTATAGTAGCGCTCAGGTCCGCTCGGCAGATTAGGGGTTAATAAGTGTAGGCAGGTGGAGGCGACGTTGTGGGGGGCAGATTAGGGGTTAATAAATATAATATAGGGGTCGGCGATGTTAGGGAAGCAGATTAGGGGTACATAGGGATAATGTAAGTTGCGGCGGTTTACGGAGCGGCAGATTAGGGGTTAATAATAATATGCAGGGGTCAGCGATAGCGGGGGCGGCAGATTAGGGGTTAATAGGTGTAAGGTTAGGGGTGTTTAGACTCGGGGTACATGTTAGAGTGTTAAGTGCAGAAGTAGGAAGGGTTACCGCATAGCAAACAATGGGGCTGCGTTAGGAGCTGAACGCAGCTTTTTTGCAGGTGTTTGGGTTTTTTTCAGCTCAAACAGCTCCATTGTTTCCTATGGGGGAATCGTGCACGAGCACGTTTTTGAGGCTGGCCGCGTCCGTAAGCAACTCTGGTATCGAGAGTTGAAGCTGCGTTAAAAATGCTCTACGCTCCTTTTTTGGAGCCTAACGCAGCCATTCTGTGGACTCTCAAAACCAGAGTTATTTTTATGGTGCGGCCAGAAAAAAGCCGGCGTTAGTTTTTCGGGTCGTTACCGACAAAACTCCAAATCTAGCCGAAAGTTAGTTTGTTAATGGCAGTCCATTTAAGCAACAGGTTTTAACAAGTTGATGATTAGTGTGTGTGCTGTTAGCAAAGAGAACTAGTAAGATTTGTTGTATTACATATTATAGCAAGCACAGACTTTGTGAGAGTTAATGAGCAGCACACATAAGCATAGATTGTAAGGGAAACAACTTATCTTATGGAAGGAATGCAGTCCTGTATAGGAGATCATTAGAGCAGTGATTGCCAGCAGTAATTCAGTAGTTAAGGTTAAAGGCTTTTGCAGCCAGCAGGAGAGGAACAATGCAGCTTCAGTGTGGAGTGTCCTGCTGTTATAGAGAAACTGAAAGTGAATCCAGAAGCAGTGAAAAAGACTGCAGCTCCTGTAGGTTAGCAGCTTATACAGACTGAGGAGCAACAGCAGTCTGTAGTTGATTGGCTTCAGTAAGTTGCACAGGAAGGAAACTCTCTGCAATTGAAGATACCTAAGCAGAGTGTTAAGAGGAAGTGCTGGCTTAAATAGGCTGAAGGAGGAGGGCCATACTTAAAGGGGCAGTAAGTTAGAGCATTACACTCTGTGATTACCTTGTATCTAAGCCTCTGCAGACTGCCTCCTTTTTTTAGTTCTTTAGACAGACATGTTCTTTAGCCAATTAGTGCTGATTCGTAAATAACTCCACGGGAGTGAGGACAATGTTATCTATATGGCACAGATGAACTAGCACTGTCTAGCTGTGAAAAAATGTCAAAATGCACTGAGATAAGAGGTGGACTTCAAGGACTTAGAAATTATCATATGAGCCCTAATGCTGCTTTTTACGCCTGCTGGTATTACGAGTCTTGCAAGTATAGGTGTACCGCACACTTTTTTGGCCTTACCGCAAACCAACTTACGTAAATTTCGTAAAGCCTTTTTTCTATGGGACTTCCATAGTGTCACGAGTTTGTCCTGTGAGACCAAAAAGTGAGCGGTACACCCTATCCCGTCAAGATTCGTAATGCATTCTAAAGTCAGTAGTTATGTGTTTTACACTACAAAGCTGTAGCATAAAACTCATAACTAAAGTGCTACAAAGTACACCCATAAACCCTATTAACCCATAAACCAAGGCCCTCCCGCATCGCAAACACTAAAATAAAAATTGTAATCCCTAATCTGCTGCTCCGGACATCACCGCCACTATAATAAACATATTAACCCCTAAACCGCCACACTCCCACCTCACAAACACTAGTTAAATATTATTAACCCCTAATCTTCTGCCCCCAACATCGCCGCCACCTACATTATACTTATTAACCCCTAATCTTCCGCTCCGGACATCGCCACCTCCTACATTATATTTATTAACCCCTAATCTGCCATCCCCAACATCGCCGCCACTATTCTAAATGTATTAACCCCTAAACCTAAGTCTAACCCTAACACCCCCTAACTTAAATATAATTTAAATGAATCTAAAGAAAATTAATATCATTAACTAAATTATTCCTATTTAAAACTAAATACTTACCTATAAAATAAACACTAAGCTAGCTACAGTATAACTAATAGTTAGAATAGTTACTAAATAGTTATTAACTATTTAATAACTACCTAGCTAAAATAAATACAAATTTACCTATAAAATAAAACCTTACCTAAGTTACACTAACACCTAACCTTAAATAAATTACATAAATTAAATACAATTAAATAAATTAAATACAATTAAATAAATTAAATACAATTAGCTAAATTACAAAAAAAAACAAAACATTAAATTACAGAAAATAAAAAACAAATTACAAGATATTTAAACTAATTACACCTAATCTAAGAGCCCTATAAAAATAAAAAAGCCCCCCCCCCAAATAAAAAAAAACACTAGCCTAAACTAAACTATCAATAGCACTTAAAAGGGTCTTTTTGTGGGGCATTGCCCCAAAGAAATCAGCTCTTTTACCTGTAAATAAAAAAATACAAAGACCCCCCAACAGTAAAACCCACCACTCACACAACCAACCCCCCAAATAAAACCCTAATGAAAAAAACTAAGATCCCCATTGCCCTGAAAAGGGCATTTGAATGGGCATTGCCCTTAAAAGGGCATTTAGCTCTATTGCTGCCCAAAGCCCTAACCTAAAAATAAAACCCACCCAATACACCCTTAAAAAAATCCTCCAGATGGGCAGAAGTCTTCATCCAGACGGCATCTTTTATCTTCATCTTTCCGACACGGAGCGGCTCCATCTTCAAGACATCCGGCGCGGAGCATCCTCTTCAATCGACGGCTTCTTCGGAATGAATGTTTCTTTAAGTGACGTCATCCAAGATGGCGTCCCTTAGATTCCTATCGGAATTAAGGTAGAAAAAATCCCATTGGCTGATGCAATCAGTCAATAGGATTGAGCTGGCATTATATTGGCTGTTTCAATCATGTCGGGGCGGCAGATTAGGGGTTAATAAGTGTAAGATTAGGGGTGTTTAGACTCTGGGTTTATGTTAGGGTGTTAGGTGTAAACATAACTTTAGTTTCCCCATAGGAATCAATGGGGCTGCGTTACTGAGTTTCACGCTGCTTTTTTGCAGGTGTTAGACTTTTTCTCAGCCGGCTCTCCCCATTGATGTCTATGGGGAAATCGTGCACGAGCACGTATAACCAGCTCATCGCTGACTTAAGCAGCGCAGGTATTGGAGTGCGATATGCAGCACAATTTTGCTCTACGCTCACTTCTTGCCTGTTAACGCCGGGTTTATAAAAACCCGTAATACCAGCGCTGTAGGTAAGTGAGCGGTGAGAATAAACTGCACGTTAGCACCACACCCCTCATAACGCACAACTCATAATCTAGCCAAAAGAATACCATGAGAACAAAGCAAATTTGATTATAAAAATAAATTGGAAAGTTGTTTAAAATTACATGCCCTATCTTAATCATGAGAGTTTAATTTTGACAAGACTGTCCCTTTAACTTGCCGATAGTTATTTGACAATAAATTGTGATCAAACCCAATGTGTTTAAGCTCTGCAACTTTCCATGCATTAAAAAGAAAAATACTATTAAATATTATTTTTTAAAGGCGTACATAAAAATAAGATAAATATATCACTTTTGAGTAATGAATGCTTATCAATATGGACAAAATAATGTAATATTTTGTAATATTTTTAGTCAAATAAATACGTTAAAAAATTGTCCATTTCTGACTCTTTCTTTTCTTTCTCCCTCTTCTCATATAATTAGAATCAAGTGCTGTTCCACGTAGTGGTTTTAACAATTCAGTGCAGACAGAACTAGAAGGCTGGTAGCCCTAATAGTGTCCTATACATAATATAAAATAAAATATACTAGGTGTGGCTGCTCTTACTGTAGCCCTCCCACTTCCTGCAGTTTTTACCATATTGAAGCGTATTTATGTCACTTGCTGTTTAGGTAGGGTGGGAAATTCAGCTACAAGAATAGTCCCTATTTACAGAGGCGTAACTAGAAACCACAGGGCCCAGGTGTAAGAATCTAAGAAGGCCCCCCCCCCCCCCCAAAAAGTGAATTTAATACATTTTTTTTTTTTAACATTTAACACAGAAAAAAATGTGAATCAAATTACGTCTGCAAAAGGAGGTACCCTGTGCCCACAGTCTGTGAGATGGTATGACCCCCTATTACTGTATATAGTGAAACTGTTTAACCCACCAGTACTGTATATAGTGAGTCCGTGACACAGTCTGTAATCTGCCGGTGAGATGGCTGGTCTGACCCTACCTGCCCCAATGCTTTATAAAGTGACCACAGTAGTCTGTGACATGGTCCAGCCCCCCCGGACTGTATATAGTGGTACTGTATAGACTGACACATGCTGTAGTAACAAAGTCTGTAATTTGCTGGTTCCACAAACATACACAAACACACACATACATGCATAAATACACACACAGTCACATACATACACACATACACACACACATAAATGCATAAATACACACACAGTCATATACATACATACATACACATACACATACACACACACATACATGCATAAAGACACACACAGTCACATACATACATACCCACATATACACACACACACACACACACACACATAAATGCATAAATACACACACAGTCACATACATTCATACAAACATACACCCACACACATACACATACATGCATAAATACACACACAGTCACATACATACATACAAACATACACACACACACACATACACATACATGCATAAATACACACACAGTCACATACACACATACACACACATACACATACATGCATAAATACAGACACAGTCACATACACACACATACACATACATGCATACATACACACACAGTCACATACATACATACAAACATACACATACACACACACACACATACATGCATAAATACACACACAGTCACATACATACATACATACATACACACACATAAACACCAATGGGTAGAACAGAAACACTAACCTCAGTAGTCAGAGACACTAGTGAAGTATCACATCACACTCACATGATATCGGTGCAGGCAGTGGCAGGTCAACATTTTTTATTTGTAAAAAATTGCGACTGCACCCCCTGTAGTTTCCCCCTGCCCATTTAATTTCCTAGCAGGGGATCTGTGATTTTATCATGCTGCATAAGTGGGTACTCACAGGTGTAATAAAACAAGTTATAGGGCCTGGTATTTAGGGATGGGCGAATGTGTAAATTTTCGAATTTCGAATGTAGAACGAATGTTATTACCGAAATTCGAATTCTAAATCCGAATGTCGATAAGAACGAATATTCTTAAAATTTCGAAAATCGAATGTTATTTACAGTTTTTGAATGTCACTTTCGAATTCGAATGTTTATAATTATATCGAATGTCCACATTCGAAATTTTGAATTTAACATTCTATTTAACAAATACTATTCAGAAGTTCAATAGTTCATGTGGTAGGGCTGGAATCTAGTAAATTGATACATAAATAGATACAAATATATCATTTTGAATGTTTCCATATAGAATATTGCATAATTCGAATATTACATTTAAAGAAAGCATAAGAAATACTATTACAAACATATAAATTCGAATTTTTCTAATTCGAATATTGCATAATTCGAATATTACATTTAAAGAGAAAGCATTAGAAATACTATTACAATCTAAATTCGATTTTTTTTAATTCGAATACACGTATTGCATAATTTGAATATTACATTTAAAGAAAAAGCATTAGAAATACTATTACAATCTAAATTTGAATTTTTCGAATTCGAATACACGTATTGCATAATTCGAATATTACATTTAAAGAAAAAGCATTAGAAATACTATTACAATCTAAATTCGAATTTTTCGAATTTGAATATTGCATAATTCGAATATTACATTTAAAGAAAAAGCATTAGAAATACTATTACAATCTAAATTCAAATTTTTCGAATTCGAATATTGCATAATTCGAATATTACATTTAAAGAAAAAGCATTAGAAATACTATTACAATCTAAATTCGAATTTTTCGAAAAGAATATTTTAGAATGTAATCGTAAAATTCGAAACCGAACATTCGAAAATCGAATGTTAGAATGTTATGTAAACATTCGAAATTCGATTCGAATGAACGAATGTGTTAAAATTCGTGCCGTTTTTCGAATGTTGCGAAACATTCGCCCATCCTTACTGGTATTATATATTTGTACTTGTCTCAGCCTCGATGCAGCAATTTTAACAGGGTTTTGGAAATTCCAATTTTTGGGGGATTACTGGGAATTGTAGTATTTCTAACACATCATCCCCCACACTGCCTATATCTCTTAAGACACAAACCTATGGACCTCCAGTGGTCAGTTACAGATAGTCTTGCCTGCAGTTCACATATGATATGTGCAACTACAACAATACACAGATAAAAGCTAGATAACAGTGCAGGGTAGATATTCACTAATATGAAGAGATATGAATAAGTGATATATGTATTAGACTTGCAAATGGAGGACTAGACTGCTGTTTTATTGTTTATTTTATATAAATACAAACTTATGGCATACTTTAACTCTCTGGTTAGTTTTCTAAAAGTGTCCCAAATGCCCTCGAAATAGAGGGCATTATAGTATTTTTTAATTAAATATATACAAAATAACTGCACTAGGCAGTTTTGGGGCTTTAAAATTTATGGGAGAAGGGTGATAGAAAAAAAACGGCACTGAAAAGTGCCATTACATTGCGGTCTATAGGAAATGTGTTTTTCCAGTAAATATATATGTATAAGCTTATATACATACATATTTATGTATTAATATGTGTATATACACATATTAACACATACATTTATATGTATTTATTCATATATAATTAAAACTGCTGCCCATCGCTGTGCTACTTAACCCGCTGCGCGAAGGTTGTGAGAGAGTCTGAACGAGGTTTCCCTAGGCATCGTGAGCGCAGTGCTTCCACGTTAGACGAACACGAGCTTCCATTTGCATTGTGATTAACTTGTAATACCAGCGCACATGATCGTATAGATATGTAATAAATAAAGGGTGCTAAAAAGGTTTTTTATTTGGACTAGAAAGCCCCTGGCATAGTTTTCCACCCCTGTATATGAGTATGTGTGGGTGTAGTACAAATAAATACAAATATTTTATTTGATGTGTATTTATGAAAATCAAAAGCGTGGAGAAGTAAATTATGTAAGCATTAGAGTTTCATCATTATAATTTGTTTATAAGAATTTTCAATAGGGGTGCAATTAAATATATTCTATCAAATTGCTTAGAATAGCAAAAGACTGAATGCATAAAGTCAAATCAAAGTTAAAATTAAGTCAAAAGCAAGTTATAGCAATGCTGCGTAAAAGTGCACACTAGACTTAAAACCGAAAAATTAATAATGACATGCATACCCAGAAGTGGTTTTCTATTTTAGAATTTTGTAGCTCTTAATGATGATTTAAGATTTGCATAGCCAGTATCAGTTAAACCAGAGGATGTTCTTGACATTTGCTCGTTATACTGAGCACATAATCAAATGCATCTCTTGTCAGAGAACAGACAGCAACAATCACCATCAGAAAGCATTTTATAAAAATACAAATATCTATCGCCACCCACATCGCTGACACTAAATAAAGCCATTAACCCATAAACCGCTGCCCCCCACATCGCCAACACTAACGAAACCTATTAACCCCTTAACTGCCGCCCCCCACATCGCAGACACTAACTAAACATATTAACCCCTAAACCGCCGTTCTCTGACATCGCCAACACTAACTAAACCTATTAACCCCAAACCACAGTTCCCCAATATCGCCCACACTAACTAAGTCTATTAACCATTAAACCAATGTTCCCCAATATCGCCGACACTAACTAAACCAATTAACACCTAAACCGCAGTTCTCCGGCAACCACAACACTAACTAAACCTATTAACCCCTAAACTGCAGTTCCCCGACACCGCTGACACTAACTAAAACACATACAGCTAGATTACGAGTTTGGTGTTATGATTAAAAAAGCAAATACAGCCAGTCCACGGCACTCCAAATGAATTATTTAAAGCAATTTATTTGAGAAAAACAGCGATGTTTCGGGGTCACAGCCCCTTATTCAAGCATGAATAAGGGTCTGTGACCCCAAAACGTCGCTCTTTTTCTCAAATAAATTGCTTTAAAGAATTACTTTGGAGTGCCGTGGACTGACTGTATTTGCATATTCTTTTGGGGACTTGGCAGTGTCCCTGGTTTACACGAGCACCCGGTCTTATGACTGTGCTGTACTCATACTTTATCATTATAATTGAAAAAGCAGCGTTATGGCCCATAACGCTGCTTTTTCCCTAACGCTGCTATTACAAGTCTTGTCGGTATAGGTGTATCGCACATCTTTTAGCCTGTCATGCAACATCCTTTTTCAATGGGACTTCCATAGCGCCGATATTATGAGTTTGCCTGGGATGCCAAAAAGTGAGCTGTACACCCTATAACCACAAGATCTGTACCGCCATCTAAAGTCAGTAGTTAGGAGTTTTACGTGTAGCATAAAACTCATAACTAAAGTGTTAAAAAGTACACTAACACCCATAAACTACCTATTAACCCCTAAACCGAGGCCCACCTGCATCACAAACACTATAATAAATTTATTAACCCCTAATCTGCCACTCCGGACATCGCCGTCACTATCAAAATGTATTAACCCCTATTCTGCTGCTCCCCGACATCGTCACCACTATAATAAACCTATTAACCCCTAAACCGCCGCCCTCCCGCATAATAATATACTTAAAGGGACAGTCAAGTTAAAAAAAAAACTTTCATGTTTCAAATAGGGCATGTAATTTTAAACAACTTTCCAATTTACTTTTATCACCAATTTTGCTTTGTTCTCTTGGTATTCTTAGTTGAAAGCTAAACCTAGGAAAGCTCATATGATAATTTCTAAGCCCTTGAAGGCTGCCTCTAATCACATGCTTTTGTATTTGCTTTTCACAACAGGGGAGAGCTAGTTCAGGTAAACCATATAGATAACATTGTGTTCACGCCCGTGGGTTATGGCAGACACTGCACTAATTTGCTAAAATAAAAGCAATAGATAATAAATAAAATGTCAGGGCGCTGTCAGAAGATGCTTAGATACAAGGTAATCACAGAGCTCAAAAGTATATTAATATATAAAAAGGATATTAGTAATATATAATATTGATGTGATACATATGTGAAGCTGAAAAAATGAAAAAAGGAGTTTTTTTATGGATAAGTTAAAAACTCATGTGAATAAAAAGTGATTTCAAAATGTTGCAATTGTGAGTCAAATTGACTGAACCCTAGTGGGTGGTGTGTGAAAAAAAAGAAAAAATATTACTAATGCAATAGGTGCGAAATTGAGTACTTGATGATAAAATCAATTCATGTAAAAAGACATATAAAAAGACATATATATCTCTGAAGGAGAACAAAAACAGAAAAAATATATCCAATATATATATATGTGCTAGTAATCAAACAGTTCTTGATAAATGACCAACAAACTTATCGTGATATAAGTCCCATGGAAGATGGTGCTGGTAAGTAAAGCCGACAAGTGTCAATATCTCTACGAAAATGTTTCTTTCAAACTTATAGATGTTTTGTGGTCAGAGGAATTCACCAAAAAGGAGGCAGCTGGTCTTGGGTGTATCTGATCGAATAACACAGTCTCTAAAATTGGTAAAAAGAAAGATAGCACCTCATAGTGCAAGTAGGTTCCAACAGTAATGGATCACACTGAGAAAATAACAGATGGTAATATACTCACAAGGATATTGGCACCTTTGTTGAAAGAGGTGCAAAAAGGCAGACTGACATTTAAAACAGCAGTCAGTACGCTGGAGCCAAATAGATTCAGCTTTCCTGGATGGGCCGCTGTGGACTCTCCTTTTTTAGACAGGAGCAGAATACTCTGGTGTTATGCTGTATAAATAAACAGCAGGCAGTGTTGTATTTGGCAGGCAAAGTAAAAAGCAATTAGTGCTAAGATAGATAAAGTTTAAAAACACTTTATTATACGAGCTTAGGACGCGTTTCTCGGCCGCAAGCTCCTGGCCGTTTCATCAGGTAAAATGTATTACACATGTGATTACAAAAGATGTTTAAAAAGCCTGCCAATATGTTTGATTGGTCCCTGTCTGACCAATCCCAAAGTGATGCAATTTTAAAAAACAACTATGTTTCAACATATGATATGTGGTTGACAAAATAAATAGGTTACGATACCAGATGTTATGTTTGTATACGTGTAACAAAAGTCCTACGGACCTAAACAATGAAATAGTTTATCTGGTAGGTCATAAATATGAACATTGTTGACAAATTTAAAAAATCAAAATGTATAAGTTTCTTGCTAAAAGTTTCAGATAAAATACACTTAATCTGAGGAAAGAATCCTAAAATCTTGTCCATTATAGATTTATAAGGAGTGAAGAATAGGTGCAGTGTAAATTGTGAAAGAAAATAATTTTCTGAATGTGAAACCGAAACAAAACTCTAAGGAGGGAGAAGTGTTAACCTCTTAGCCTCCATAGGGTTTTTGAGATTAACAATAAGCAAAATGTACCAGGATTACCAGGATGTTTATTATTTACAGATCAAGGGTACTGCCATGGGCACCAGATTCACCCCTAGCTTCGCCAATCTGTTTATAAGCTGTTTTGAGGAAACATACATATACAACTCCTCAGCCGGGGCGAATCTGGTGTTCTATGGCCGCTACATTGATGATTTGATTTTTATTTGGAGGGGCGACCCAATAACAGCACATACTTTCACAGAATCTCTAAATAAAAATGACATGGGCCTGACTTTCACAGCCAATATCAACTCTGTAACGATAGATTTCTTAGACCTCACTTTGGGCTGGGACACAGAGGGCAATGTAAGCTCAAAAACATTTTTCAAACAAGTAGACAATAACAGTTATTTAGATTATACAAGCAATCATCACAAAAAATGGTTACACAACATTCCGTATAGCCAATTTGAAAGGATAAAACGCAATTGTTCAGACATGACTTTTTTTGAGACGCAAAGTAAGATCATATATCATAGATTCGTTGAGAAAGGTTATCCCCCTGATCTATTAGACAACTGTCTCAATAAAGTCAGAGATTTAGATAGAGACAAATTATTGAATAAAAACAAACCTACGAAAAATAAAGAGGATAATTATTCTTCAGAACCTCTATTCATAACCCAATATAATTGCAATCACACTCAGATACAGGGAGCCATCAACAAACATTGGCACATCATTAGGAAGGACCCTTTTTTAAAAACCATTGTGGGAGATCATCCAAAGATAGTATACACCAGAGCACCGACACTCAGGAGTAAACTGGCACCAAGTAAAAAGGTGAAACATATATTACACAATACACAACCAACTACAAAACAAAAAACCATCCCCTCCTTTATGGATAGAATAGGAGTCTACAAATGTGGACAAAAGAAGTGCAATACATGCAAAGTTATAACATCTGGGAAAAAGACTTTCCAATCATTCGTTAGTGGTGAAGTTTTCACTATCAGCAGATTTATGAATTGTAATTCAGTATATGTGGTGTACGTCCTAGAGTGCTGTTGTGGGATCCAGTACGTAGGACGTACCTCTAGAAAAGCCAAGGTACGCTGGGGGGAACATTGGCGCAACTGCAAAAATTGTACCAAGAAAAAGATAAAACATAGTATTCCCGAACATTGCTTAAATAAGCACAAAGGAAATTTCGACATTTTCAAATTTTATCCCATAGATTATATTCCACCCTCCACAGATTATAATAGAATCATTCAGCTAAGGATCCGTGAAACTTTTTGGATCCACAAATTAAAAACCCTACACCCATTGGGTCTGAATTCCAATCTAGATTTAGCAGCATTCAATTAAATCATCTTAACATTACCTTTTCCATTTGTAGGTCACCTGTAATTTTTAGATTACATTTCTATCAGCAGATTCTCAAAGAAGAATAAAACTGTCCCAGACATAACATACAGACTCCTACTATCACTATTTATTACATGTCATCACATCTATTCACATCTCCTTTCCTATTTTTCTCCTTTTTCTTTTTTCTTCACGCCCAACATTTTCTCTCTTTTTTTTCCCAACATTTTTTTTCCCATTAGTTTTATTCCATACCCCACCCATATGAATTTATTTAATGCTATATTCACTTTTTTCTTGATATAACCGCATATATTCTAATAATATTTGACATCATTTTTTATCTGATCTTATATTTACAAAATCGAAATACCAAGCACAGCTATTATACATAATACAAAATTTAGATAATACACGCTTAGAGAACGGTGCATGCTACCAGGTTTGAATCATTATCTACACAAGATCGGCTCCAAAACAAATAGTACTTCTTTCGTGTCCCCTGACACATTCCCTAAACAGAGATTTTATTACAGTGCATTGTTTTTCAAACACCTTAGTATTCTTACAAGCATTCAGATATAGAACACAGGATCAAAACATGCTATGTGACAGGCGAAATACTGCTGTTACTGACTGCTGGCGGACTTATGCACAGCTGTCATTTTGCTTATTGTTAATCTCAAAAACCCTATGGAGGCTAAGAGGTTAACACTTCTCCCTCCTTAGAGTTTTGTTTCGGTTTCACATTCAGAAAATTATTTTCTTTCACAATTTACACTGCACCTATTCTTCACTCCTTATAAATCTATAATGGACAAGATTTTAGGATTCTTTCCTCAGATTAAGTGTATTTTATCTGAAACTTTTAGCAAGAAACTTATACATTTTGATTTTTTAAATTTGTCAACAATGTTCATATTTATGACCTACCAGATAAACTATTTCATTGTTTAGGTCCGTAGGACTTTTGTTACACGTATACAAACATAACATCTGGTATCGTAACCTATTTATTTTGTCAACCACATATCATATGTTGAAACATAGTTGTTTTTTAAAATTGCATCACTTTGGGATTGGTCAGACCGGGACCAATCAAACATATTGGCAGGCTTTTTAAACATCTTTTGTAATCACACGTGTAATACATTTTACCTGATGAAACGGCCAGGAGCTTGCGGCCGAGAAACGCGTCCTAAGCTCGTATAATAAAGTGTTTTTAAACTTTATCTATCTTAGCACTAATTGCTTTTTACTTTGCTTGCCAAATACAACACCGCCTGCTGTTTATTTATACAGCATAACACCAGAGTATTCTGCTCCTGTCTAAAAGAGGAGAGTCCACAGCGGCCCATCCAGGAAAGCTGAATCTATTTGGCTCCAGCGTACTGACTGCTGTTTTAAATGTCAGTCTGCCTTTTTGCACCTCTTTCAACAAAGGTGCCAATATCCTTGTGAGTATATTACCATCTGTTATTTTCTCAGTGTGATCCATTACTGTTGGAACCTACTTGCACTATGAGGCGCTGTCTTTCTTTTTACCAAATGAAGGGGTTATCTATCTTTTAAAACAACAAAAATTCTGGTGTTGATTGTCCCTTTATTATTATTATTATTATTATTATCATCATTTATTTGTATAGCGCCGCCAAATTCCGTAGCGCTGGGTACAACGATGGGGGTATACAATGACAAAGATCTGTGATACAATACAAAACATAACAAGACTAAACAAATCTAGCACAGGAGGAAGAGGGCCCTGCTCCGGAGAGCTCACAGTCTATAGGTTTAGGGTGCAGAGACATAAGGTTGGGGTAGCTTGTTACATCAGTTGTATTTGCAGGAGTGAGTAAGGCAGTTCATGTACATGTATTAGCTTGGTTCGGATGCGGGATGGAGGAGAGATGGTAAGCCTCTCTGAATAGGTGGGTTTTCAAGGATCTTCTGAAGCTATACAAGGTTGGAGACAGTCTGATGGAGCGGGGTAGAGAGTTCCAGAGGACAGGGGCAGCACGTGCGAAGTCTTGGAGGCGGGAGTGGGATGTAGAGATAACAGGAGTGTAGAGACGTAGGTCAGAGTTTGATCGAAGAGGACGGGATGGGGAGTATTTCATGATGAGAGAGGAGATATAGTTGGGAGTTAGACTGTTGAGTGCTTTGTAGGTTAGGGCTAATACTTTAAATTGTATTCTGGAGTGTATGGGGAGCCAGTGTAGAGACTGACAGAGCGGAGCAGCTGATGTAGATCGTCGACTTAGGTGGATGAGTCTAGCAGAAGCATTCATAATAGATTG
Source organism: Bombina bombina (assembly GCF_027579735.1). Lineage (NCBI taxonomy): Eukaryota > Metazoa > Chordata > Amphibia > Anura > Bombinatoridae > Bombina > Bombina bombina. Next base: position 884,266,581 of record NC_069503.1, on the reverse strand, counting down.
GAGGGAGGAGAGGCGGTGTTTTGGAAGGCCATTTAAGAGTAGATTGCAATAATCAATGCGTGACAGGATGAGGGAATGAATAAGTATTTTTGTAGTATTTTGAGTAAGGAAGGGACGAATTCTGGGGTGAGGTGTTTAGAATAGAGTCTCCAACCATCAGAGAAATGTCAGGTGTCAGATGTCTCGAAGAGGGGGGAATAAGAAGCAGCTCAGTTTTGGACAGATTGAGTTGGAGGTAGTGTGAAGACATCCAAGAGAAAATTGCAGAGAGGCAGTCAGAAATCTGGTTGAGTAAAGAGGGAGAGATATCAGGAGAGGAAAGATAGATTTGGGTATCATCAGCATATAGGTGGTACTGGAATCCAAAGGAGGCTATAAGTTTTCCAAGGCAGGATGTATAAAGAGAGAAAAGCAAGGGACCCAAGACAGAGCCTTGCGGTACTCCAACTGAGAGAGGCATAGGATCACAAGATATGTTGTTAAAGGAAACTGAAAACGAGCGGTTTGAAAGATATGATGCAAACCAGGAGAGGGCTGTGTCTCGGATGCCAAATGAATGTAGTATTTTTAGGAGGAGAGGATGGTCAACTGTGTCAAAAGCTGCGGACAGGTCAAGAAGAATTAGTAATGAGTAATGGCCTTTTGCTTTGGCTGATAACAGGTCATTTGTTACTTTAGCAAGAGCGGTTTCTGTTGAGTGTTTAGGGCGGAAACCAGATTGTAGTGGATCAAGTAAGGAGTTAGTTGTGAGAAATTGAGTTAGCCGATTATAGACTAGTCGTTCCAATAATTTTGAAGCAAAGGGAAGTAAGGAGTAAACTATTAACTATTAAGTAAACTATTAACCCCTAAACCAAAAGCCCTCTACAACGAAATATACTAAAATAAACTATTAACCCCTAAACCTAACGCCCCCTAACTTTATATTAAAATTTCAATTTCCCTATCTTAAATTAAATTAAAACTTACCTGTCAAATTTTAAAAATTAATTTTAAACTAACAAACTATAATAATTATTAAACTAAAATTAAACTAACTACCAATTAAATAAAACTAAACTACACATTAAAAAAATCCTAACACTACTCTAATAATTTCAAAAAGTATCTAATTACAAAAAAATAAATAATAAAATTATAAAAAAAACACTAAATTACGAAAAATAAGAAACAAATTATCAAAAATAATAAAGAATTACACCTAATATAATAGCCCTATCAAAATAAAAAAGCCCCCCAAAATAAAAAAAACTCTAGCCTACAATAAACTACCAATGGCCCTTAAAAGGGCCTTTTGTGGGGCATTGCCCCAAAGAATTCAGCTCTTTTACCTGTAAAAATAAATACAACCCCCAACAGTAAAACCACCCCCACAACCAACCCCCCCAAATAAAATAACTCTCTAAAAAAACTAAGCTCCCCATTGCCCTGAAAAGGGCATTTGTATGGGCATTGCCCTTAAAAAGGGCATTTAGCTCTTTTACATGCCCAGACCTTAATCTAAAAATAAAACCCACCCAAAAAACCCTTAAATAAACCTAACACTAACCCCCAATGATCCACTTACAGTTCTTGAAGTCCTGCTTGAAGGATCCATCCAGCCGGCGAAGTCCTCATCCATGCAGCAAGAAGTCTTCATCCAGGCGGCCTCTTCCATCTTCATCCAGCCGGCGAAGCCCTCATCCAGACGGCAAGAAGTCTTCATCCAGACAGAATCTTCTATCTTCATCCATCCAACGCGGGTCCATCTAGAAGACATATGGCGCAGAGCATCCTCTTCACACGGTCTCCACCGCAAACTGGAACTTCAATGCAAGTGACGTCATCCAAGATGACGTCCCTTGCATTCCTATTGGCTGAAAGATTTCAATCAGCCAATAGGATTAGAGCTGCTAAAATCCTATTGGCTGTTCCAATCAGCCAAAAGGATTTGAGCAGCTCTCATCCTATTGGCTGTTCCAATCAGCCAATAGGATTGAGCTCTCATCCTATTTGCTGATTGAAATCTTTCAGACAATAGGAATGCAAGGGACGCCACTTTGGATGAAGTCACTTGCATTGAAGTTCCAGTTTACGGCAGAGACCGTATGAAGAGGATGATCCACGCTGGATGTCTTCAGGATGTGCCCGCTCCACGCCGCATGGATGAAGATAGAAGATGCTGTCTGGATGAAGACTTCTTGTCGCCTGGATGAGGAATTCGCCAGCTGGATGAAGATGGAAGAGGCCGTCTGGATGAAGACTTCTTGCTGCATGAATGAGGACTTCGCGGCTGGATGGATCCTTTTAAGCGGGACCTCAAGAACTGTAAGTGGATCTTCGGGGGTTAGTGTTAGGTTTATTTAAGGGTTTTTTGGGTGGGTTTTGTTTTTAGATTAGGGTCTGGGCATGTACAAGAGCTAAATGCCCTTTTAAGGGCAATGCCCATCCAAATGCCCTTTTCAGGGTAATGGGGAGCTTAGGTTTTTCTAAATAGTTATTTTATTTGGGGGGGGTTGGTTGTGGGGGTGGTGGGTTTTACTGTTGGGGGGTGTTTGTATTTTTTTTTACAGGTAAAAGAGCTGAATTCTTTGGGGCAATGCCCCACAAAAGGCACTTTTAAGGGCCATTGGTAGTTTATAGTAGGCTAGGTTTATTTTTTTATTTTGTGGGGGCTTTTTTATTTTGATAGGGCTATTAGATTAGGTGTAATTCTTTTTTATTTTTGATAATTTGTTTCTTATTTTTTGTAATTTAGTGTTTTTTTATATAATTTGGTTATTTTTATTTTTAGTAATTTCAGTGTTTATTTTTTTTTGTATTGTTAGGTTTTAGTGTAAGGCAGATTAGGTTTTATTTCACAAGTAAAGTTGTATTTATTTTAACTAGGTAGTTAGTAAATAGTTAATAACTATTTACTAACTAGTCTACCTAGTTAAAATAAATACAAACTTACCTGTGAAATAAAAATAAAACCTAAGATAGCTACAATATAACTATTAGTTATATTGTAGCTAGCTTAGGTTTTATTTCACAGTTAAGTAAGTATTTAGTTTTAAATAGGTATTATTTAGTTAATAATTGTAACTTTAGTTTAGCTCTATTTTAATTATGTTAAAGTTAGGGGGGTTAGGGTTAGGTTTAGCATTAGGATTAGGTTTAGGGGTTAATATAGTTTAATTTAGCTTGTTGTGATGGGGGGGCTTTCGGTTTAGGGGTTAATAGGTTTATTTAGTTAATAATTGTAAATTTGAATTGGCTATATTTTTATTATGTTAAAGTTAGTGGGTGTTAGGGTTAGGCTTAGGGTTACATTAGGGTTAGGGGTTAATGGATTTATTTAGTGGTAGTTATGTGGGAGGCCAGTGGTTTAGGGGTTAATAACTTTAGTATAGTGGTGGCGACATCAGGAGCGGCAGATTAGGGGTTAATAGTTTTATGTAGGTAGCAGCGATGTTGGGCGCAGCAGATTAGGGGTTAATAACATTATGTAGGTGGTGGAGATGTCAGGGGCAGCAGATTAGGGGTGTTTAGACTCGGGTTTATGTTAGGGTGTTAGGTTTAAACATCATTATTTTTTCCCCATAGACATCAATGGGGCTGCGTTACGGAGCTTTTGTTTCCGCGATCGCAGGTGTTAGACTTTTTTTGCCAGCTCTCCCCTTTGATGTCTATGGGGAAATCGTACACGAGCATGTCAAAGCAGCGCTTGTTTTAAGTGCGGTTTGGAGCTCAGCGCTACCATATCGCCCGCACAAGCCTGCTTTTTAAAAACCTGTACTAGCAGCGCTATAGGGAGGTGAAATAACGCCGCTTTTGTTGCGGCTGTTAAAATCCCTATAGCACTCAAAACCACACATCGCCGACACTAACTAAACCAATTAAGCAGCTCTCATTCCTATTGACTGATTTGAATTTTTCAGCCAATAGGAATGCAAAGGTACCCCAATATAAAAGGGGTACCTCACATTGAATCCTCAGTGTGCAGCAGATGATCGCATGAAGAGGACCTCCACGTCGGACCAATGAACCTCCGTCCGGACAACCACCGACCGCTCCGCCTCCGCAGGGATGAAGAAGATAGAAGATGCCGGTCCCACGATGGATGAAGATGGAGCCGCCTGGATGAAGATGCTTCGCAGCTGGGATAAAGAACTTTCGCCGGACTACAGCAACTGTGAGTACCAATTTTGGGGTTAGTGTTAGGTATTTGTTTTGTTTTTTTGGGGTGTTTTTTTTTTTAGATTAGGGATTTTTTTATTTTAATGACCGAAAAAGAGCTGAATGCCCTTTTAAGGGCAGTAAAATAGCTGAATGCCCTTTTAAGGGCAATGTCCATACAAATGCCCTTTCAGGGCAATGGGTAGATTAGTTTTTTTTTAGTTAGGTCTTTTTTTATATTGTGGGTTTGGGAGGGGTGAAGGTTTGTAATGTTAGGGGGTGTTTTTTATTTTTTTGCAAAAAAGCTGTTAACTTTAGGGCAATGCCATACAAAGGGCCCCATGTAGTTTATTATAGATTAGGTTTTTTTTTTTTATTTTGGGTGGGGTTTTATTTTTTCTTTTTAAATGGGGAATTTTTATTGTTTTGGATAATTTCGTTTGTTATTTTTTGTAATAGTAGTTTTTTATTTTTTGTAATTTTAGGTTTTTTATTTTTAGTAATGTTAGGTTTTATCAGTTTAAGGTTAGGTTTTATTTTTATTTCAGGTAAGTTTGTATTTATTTTACCTAGTTAGTAAATAGTTATATTATAGCTAGCTTAGGTTTTATTTTTATTTCACAAGCAAGTTTGTATTTATTTTTAAATAGGTAGTAAGTTAATAATTGTAACTTTAATTTAAGTCTATTTTAATTATGTTAAAGTTAGGGGGTGTTAGGTTTAGGGGTTAATATAGTTTAATTTAGGTTTGCAATGTGGGGGCGGTGGTTTAGGGGTTAATAGGTTTTAAGCGCTGGTTGGCTAACAGTGCTGAATACGCCTACTCCATCCGTCTTCAATGCTTTCAAGGAATCCAGTGTAGAAATGGTCACCCACAGCTGACAAGCAGTATAATGGATAGAGGGGCTCCTCTCCCCTCTACGTAATGTAACAACAAAAATAATCCAGGACAAGCCACCTCTTCGATAAAAATAAAACAAAGGCTTTAATGTAGGGAAAGAAAGTAGAAACGGTCTAGTGTCGGCGATATCAGGGAACTGAGGTTTAGGGGTTAATAGGTTTAGTTAGTGTCGGTGATGTCAGGGAACTGCATTTTAGGGGTTAATAGGTTTAGTTAGTGTCGGCGATGTCGGCTTAGATTAGAACAATGAAAAATTCAGAATATGAATAAAGAATGGATCCGAAAATTTGGAAACTGATTTATTAATTTTCGGGGTTTTAGTTATGGTGCTGATTCGGAAATTCAGATTCATTCTAATCTCTGAATCGGCCAAAATTCGTCCGAAAACGAAATTCGGCCGAAACAAATTGCATGTCTATTTAGAACTTTCTTTTACATTCCACATTAAGTTCTTAGCTAACTTGTGCCGTGTCCACCTTATAAATATCTCTAAAATTCATCACTTCCTCACTCAAGACTAAGATTTTTATCCACTCCCAAGCTACCACCTGTCCTCACTGCAATCCATCATGAATGCCCATGCCAGGCTAATTTTCACTCCAAATCTGCTGTACCTCGTTGCCAACACCTCCTCTTAACCCCAAGAATAAAATTTAAAATGTTACCCTAACAAACAAAACCCTCACCAACTTCTTTAAAAATAAAGAAACATATGTTTTACCATTTTCCAAAAATCCACTTAAGGGGGGTGAAAAGGGGAGTGGTTATTGATGAGGATCCCAATATCTTAAAAAAACAAAGATGTTTCAGACGTGAAAATTGGTATTTAAATTCTCCTTTAAAAATAAAGAAACATGTTTTATCAATTCCCAAAAATCCACTTAAGGGGGTGAAAAGTGGAGGGGTTATTGATGAGGATCCCTATATCTCACAAACCAAAGATGTTACAGATATGAAAATTGGTATTTAGATTCTCCTTTAAAAATAAATAAAATAAAGATAATTAATACTCTTTTTTTCACAACTGACAGTAGAGTCATATTATATAATATCAGTTTAATATTAAAGTAATTGTAAACAGAATAATAATAACATATTTTTGATGTCCTGGACGGACGCCCCACAAAAAAATTAGTTGATTGGTGCCCATGTACAAGAAACACAGAGAATAAATAAAAACTCACAAAGTTCATGTCAGATTTTGCAACCCGAATGGGCACACATGTGGCAACAGCTAGTATATATATATATATATATATATATATATATAGATAGATAGATAGATAGATAGATAGATAGATATAGATATATATAGATATAGCAGAAATTAGGACGCACTCTCCGGGTCTTGCAGTATATAATTTAATAATAGTAACATTTCGGGGTAATTAGCCCCATCCTCAGACCATGTTGAAAGCAGGTTTAAGAAGTGCAATAAATAAACTTACCCTCCACCAAGTGAGCGTCGAAAACGGAAGCAACCATGGCATCCTCCCTGAAACACTGCGCAGGTCCGGGGGTTGCCATGGAAACCGGTAGTCGCATCCCTCTACTAACCAAAGCATCGGATCCCGGAACTAGCTGGCCCGCCCATCTGCACTGAGTGACAGTGCCAAAGGTTGCCATGGGAGCCGGATGACGCTTCCTAAACAAAACATATACGCAACACCATATTAGATACAGTATTATTAATAACAGCCAGTCATATATACAGGATACAGAGTAGGAGATGGCATAAAGCAGACAGAAGAAGAGATAAGGTAGAATATTGAATCAAAGAATAAAGCCTAATCACATAGCAATATATGCTTACATTATTGGAAGGCATTTAGTGAACATAGTGTGAAAAAATGGCAATCAGAAACAAACACTCATAATGTAATATATCAGAAATAAGGACGCACTCTCCGGGTCTTGCAGTATATAATTTAATAATAGCAACATTTCGGGGAAATTAGCCCCATCCTCAGACCATGTTGAAAGCATGTTTAAGAAGTGCAATAAATAAACTTACCCTCCACCAAGTGAGCGACGAAACCGGAAGCAACCATGGCATTACATTATTGGAAGGCATTTAGTGAACATAGTGTGAAAAAATGGCAATCAGAAGCAAACACTCGTAATGTAATTGGACCACCATTGCAATCACAAACATAATAGGTTGAAAGGGGCTAAGATGGTTATAAGAAACAGTGCCAATCTAAATTTACATTTAACCCTTTGGGTGCCAAAGTGTTCAGTGTAAAAATCCACCGTGATTCTTTTTGTAAAAGAAGATTGGCCCTGACTCCCCCTCTGCTTAGTCTACAGATGTGGTCAATAATGACATACCTAAGATTAGACACCGTATGGCCTGCCAGTGCAAAATGCCTCGCAACAGGCTGATCTGATTGTTTTTTCTCAATAGCAGATCTAATGGCAGTGCGGTGTTTGGCCATGCGGATATGTAGTCCACATGGACAACGGATGAGATACACAACATATTCAGTAGTACAGGTCACCCTGTGTTTAATAGTAAATTTTCGATTAGTAGTGGGTGTACAAAGTATTTTGTTGTACTCAAACAATTACAGGTTGTATATCCTAGACACTTATAGCAACCCTGCTTCGGTGGATTAAGCCATGTCTGTTTTTTGTAGCATCCTATAGGGTCTACTTTAACAAGAGTGTCCCGAATAGATCTTGATTTTCTAAAGCTCACTCTAGGGGGTCCCATATTATAAAAAGGGAGGTTTGTGTCAGACTGCACAATATTCCAATCATTCGTCAGAACAGCTGGAAGGCCTTGTTTATCCACCGTGTAGGTAGTCAAAAATGTCATCCTATCCGTGTACGCCTTATTGTTTTTCGCCAACCAGAGCTTCATCTTGTGACAAGTCCCAGAATTGCTTTAGATGATTGTTTAGATGTTGTTCTGCATACCCACGTTGTAGGAATCTTGACTTCATTTCAAGAAGTTGTTCTTTTGCTTGTACAGAGTCACTATTATTCCTAACTACACGTTTAAACTGTGAGATAGGCAGAGCATTCTTTAAGGCCGGAGGATGGCAACTTGTGGCCTGTAGCAAAGAGTTCCTATCTGTTGGTTTGCAAAATAAAGTGGTGGATAGACGGTGTTTGTCTTTATAAATGCATAAATCCAGGAAATCCACAGACACTTCGCCGTACTGCATTTTAAATTGCAGAGTGGATTGAGTCTTGTTCAAATGTTTGAACCACAGCTGTAAGTCCTGAACAGTTCCATCCCAAATAAAAAAAGGTCATCTATATAACGACGAAAGATCTTTATGTTTGGATGGACAAATAAGTTGGTCTGATTTTGTTCAAATTTAGCCATATAAAGGTTAGCATACGAAGGGGCCACACTTGACCACATTGCAGTACCTAGAAGTTGTAGGTGGAATAGATTTTCAAAACGGAAATAGTTCATCGTGAGGCAATGATGTAATAACTCTAAAATCCATTCGATATTTGGTCCAACAAAGGGATGCCTACACAAATGGTTGAGAACTGCTTCAATACCCTGATTGTGTGGTATGACAGTGTAGAGACTTACAACATCCAGGGTGACTGATAATTCAGTCCCCTTTAAAGTGTCTAGAAGCTTGAGTTCCTGTATTAAAGCCATGGAGTCCAGCAAAAACGATGGCATGTTGCGAACTAGTGGTTGCAACAATGATTCCAAATAAGTAGCTATTGGCTGTAGTAAAGAACCAATAGCAGAGACTATTGGTCTCCCTGGGGGTAATGTGGCGTGTTTGTGCACTTTTGGCAGTGTGTAAAACACTGGTGTGCGTGGAAATTGCACTGTAAGATACCCCCAAAGTTTTGCATCAATTAAATTTTCAGTGAGTGCATATTGTAAAGATGTATCCACTTGCTTTTTGAACGTCCAAATAGGATCCCATGGTAACTGTCTGTAGGTGGTAGGATCATCAAGCTGAGATAATGCTTCTTCCTTGTAGTATGTGTAGTCTAAGACCACCACAGCACCACCTTTATCTGCTTCACGGAAGATGATTTCTTTGTTATCTTGTAAATCTTTGAGAGCTATCCTCGCCTCGCGTGAAAAATTATTGCGGTATTGGCCATTGTTACCATGATAGATCTTCTCAGCCTGTTCTGCCAGAAGCTGACTGTAAGTTTTTATGCTGGCATTCGTACTGGTTGGATCATATTTTCCCTTGGCTCTAAATCTTGGAGCTTCAGTATTACTATTTCCAAAATGTTCACGCAATCTCAAGATTCTTTCAAATTTCTGCATATTAAGAAAAGATGTAAAATGGTCATTATATTCAGTGGGAATAAAGGACAATCCTTTATTCAGTCCCCCTAATTCCACAGTGGTCAGGCAGTACGAACTGAGATTGATCACTATACCTTCGGTCAAAATCGGTGTTGTCTGGGGGGGTCTTCCGCTTGTTTCCCCCTCCTGCTGTGTGGCCTGTGCCCCTGGAGTTTTTTGACCGAGTAGTTACACCTTGGGAGCTTGAACTGATATCCATGTGTGGTATGCATCCCCATCAGATTCAGAGCTGTTACCAGAAGAATCAACTGTGGTGAGGTACCTTGGTTTATGGAAACGTGGCCTACTTGGGCGGGAGTCAGTGAGGATCCTCCTTTCCTCTGTATTAAGTTGCCAACGGTAGACTCTCTTTTCCTTATAGTCTGAAGTGACTATATCCCATTTTCTGTTCTTGAAAGTAGTGAGTTTTTGTTGATATTGCAAGACCTGTTGTTCCAGTTTGGTCAGCCAATTATGTTCACTATCGGCTTCCAGAACAGGCCTATGCTGTTCCTCAAATTTCTGTATCTCCAGCTCAGCTGCATTCATGAGTGTCCGTACCTCCTCAATTACAAGGAGGATTAGATCTAAAGAACATTTATTCAGGATACTGCACCACTTAATGCAGAAAGCAGCATTATTCCTGCCAATCATTGGCACACTCTGCATCCTGAATCTTCTAGGTATATACATTTTCCGATGATATTCGGATAGGAAACTGCCAAGTAATGCCACGTCAGTACATCTTTTTTTCAATTTTAACAGTTTAGAAAATAAGTGATCAGGTTGTTCCTTAATATCCCTCATTGGTAATGCAGCAAATCTGATGTGGTCTGCATAATCCTGAATAAAATTATAGTAGCCCCAGGTATATCATTTCTCTGTATCCTGCTCAGTATCATAATCAGCTGCAGTGTCAGCCATAATAAAAATGTCCCAAGTGCAGTAGTACCAAAGTGACGTGAAAAGACTTGGTAGGAGGTAATCAATCTTATGAGGGTGCTAGAGCCAAATAATAAATATGCATAAAGTCTCAGAGCACTGCACACACTGTATATAGTGATCAATCTCAGTTCGTACTGCCTGACCACTGTGGAATTAGGGGTACTGAATAAAGGATTGTCCTTTATTCCCACTGAATATAATGGCCCTTTTACATCTTTTCTGGATAAGCAGAAATTTGAAAGAATCTTGAGATTGCGTGAACATTTTGGAAATACTAATACTGAAGCTCCAAGATTTAGAGCCAAGGGAAAATATGATCCAACCAGTACAAATGCCAGCATAAAAACTTACAGTCGGCTTCTGGCAGAACAGGCTGAGAAGACCTATCATGGTAACAATGGCCAATACCGCAATAATTTTTCACGAGAGGAGAGGAAAGCTCTCAAAGATTTACAAGATAACAAAGAAATCATCTTCCGTGAAGCGGATAAAGGTGATGACGTGGTGGTCTTAGACTACACATACTACAAGGAAGAAGCATTATCTCAGCTTGATGATCCTACCACCTACAGACAGTTACCTGGGGATCCTATTTGGACGTTCAAAAAGCAAGTGGATACATCTTTACAATATGCACTCACTGAAAATTTAATTGATGCCCAACTTTGGGGGTATCTTACAGTGCAATTTCCATGCACACCAGTGTTTTACACACTGCCAAAAGTGCACAAACACACCACATTACCCCAGGGAGACCAATAGTCTCTGCTTTTGGTTCTTTACTGCAGCCGATAGCCACTTATTTGGATTCATTGTTACAACCGCTAGTTCGCAACATGCCATCGTTTTTGCTGGACTCCGTGGCTTTAATACAGGAACTCAAGCTTATAGACACTTTAAAGGGGACTGAATTATTAGTCACCCTGGACATTGTAAGTCATTACACTGTCATACCACACAATCAGGATATTGAAGCGGTTCACAACCATTTGTGTAGGTATCCCTTTGTTGGACCAAATATCAAATGGATTTTAGAGTTATTACATCATTGCCTCACGATGAACTATTTCCATTTCAAAAATCTATTCTACCTACAACTTTTAGGTACTGCGATGGGGTGAAGTGTGGTCCCTTCATATGCTAACCTTTATATGGCTGAATTTGAACAACATCAGACCGATTTACTTGTCCATCCAAACATAAAGATCTTTTGTCATTATATACATGACCTTTTTTTGATTTTAGATGGAACTGTTCAAGACTTACAGTTGTGGTTCCAACATTTGAATGAGACTCAATCCACTCTGCAATTTAAAATGCAGTACAGCAAAGTGTCTGTGGATTTCCTGGATTTATGCATTTATATAGACAAACACCGTCTATCCACCACTATATTTCGCAAACCAACAGATAGGAACTCTTTGCTACAGGCCAGTAGTTGCCATCCTCCAGCCTTAAAGAATGCTCTGGGAATAATAGTGACTCTGCACAAGCAAAAGCACAACTCCTTGAAATGAAGTCAAGATTCCTACAACATGGGTATGCAGAACAACATCTGAACAATCATCTAAAGCAATTCTGGGACTTGTCACAGGATGAAGCTCTGGTGGCGAAAAACAATAAGGCATACACGGAGAGGATGACATTTTTGACTACCTACACGATGGATAAACAAGGCCTTCCAGCTGTTCTGATGAAAGATTGGAATATTGTGCAGTCTGACACCAACCTCCCTTTTTCTAATATGGGACCCCCTAGAGTGAGCTTTAGAAAATCAAGATCTATTCGGGACACTCTTGTTAAAGTAGACCCTATAGGATGCTACAAAAAACAGACATGGCTTAATCCACCGAAGCAGGGTTGCTATAAGTGTCTAAGATGTAAAACCTGTAATGGTTTGAGTACAACAAAATACTTTGTACACCCACTTCTAATCGAAAATTTACTATTAAACACAGGGTGACCTGTACTACTGAATATGTTGTGTATCTCATCCGTTGTCCATGTGGACTACGTATCCGCATGGCCAACCACCGCACTGCCATTAGATCTGCTATTGACAAAAAACAATCAGATCAGCCTGTTGCGAGTCATTTTGCACTGGCGGGCCATACAGTGTCTAATCTTAGGTATGTCATTATTGATCACGTCCCTAAACTAAGCAGAGGGGGAGACAGGGCCAATCTTCTTTTACAAAAAGAATCACGGTGGATTTTTGCACTGAACACTTTGGCACCCAAAGGGTTAAATGTAAATTTAGTTTTGGCACTATTTCTTATAACCATCTTAGCCCCTTTCAACCTATTATGTTTGTGATTGCAATGGTGGTCCAATTACAGTATGAGTGTTTGCTTCTGATTGCCATTTTTCACACTATGTTCACTAAATGCCTTCCAATAATGTAAGCATATATTGCTCTGTAATTAGGCTTTATTCTTTGATTCAATATTCTACCTTATCTCTTCTTCTGTCTGCTTTACGCCATCTCATACTCTGTAGGAATTTAGGTTAAAGTAAATGCCAAATATTTATTGACGTTTCGGGAAAGTTACATCCCTTTAATCAGAACAACATTCATAATGAAAACCAACACATGTATAGTGTACATAATCCAATCAGTGAACATACCCCTCAATATCTTAGTTGCTGCAAACAAAGTGCGTTCCAATGTTACGTGAAACCGGAAGTGGCAAATACGTCACTTCCGGTAATCTCATTCATTCATACATAGAATCTGTATAATATATATTAACATCAAATAATGAGTAGTTAAAGAAATAACGTATTTACATCACATCATTTGCTGCACACAACTTCACACATCTGTGTCACCAAATTAAATAGAACCCTTGTAGTAATGATTATTGCTAGGTGTGCATTGCCTTAGAAAGTGGCAAACACATGATATCTGTCAAAACTGTAACACAAGAGTGTCTAAATATTTGTGCGTTGCATCTCGCGTGTTCACATAACACAAATTATACATGGTATTCTAAATATATTATGTGTGTATATTAAAATCTGTAATATATCATTATGTTCAATACAAACAACCGTATATTAGTATATGCTTTACCATGTGCTTCCTGGAACAGTTACCGAGTATAATAACTCATGGTCATACATTAACCACATTTGTAATGTGTAAACTTCTATTTATACTAATAGGTATGTCTGCAAAAAACTTTGATGAGCACATGTATAAACTAAATTGTAAGTAAGTTATCTTGCTCAATGATTGATGATTGGGGCGGAGCTGACGAGTAAACCACACTGGTATGGTGTTTTGCACACGTTATTCTTGTTTGCACATGTTGCTCTGCCATTGGTGCAGCTGAAAGGAAGGATTCTTTGTGGGAAGGAATAAATGTGTGATATGTGATTTATTGTAACCCCTTAGTGACCAGACCATTTTTCTATTGTCTTACCGTTAAGGACCAGGGCTATTTTTACATTTTTGCGGTGTTTGTGTTTAGCTGTAATTTTCCTCTTATTCATTTACTGTACCCACACATATTATATACCATTTTCTCACCATTAAATGGACTTTCGAAAGATACCATTATTTTCATCATATCTTATAATTTACTATAACATTTTTATAAAATATGATGAAACATTGAAAAAACACGTTTCTAACTTTGACCCCCAAAATCTGTTACACATCTACAACCACCAAAAAACACCCATGCTAAATAGTTTCTAAATTTTGTCCTGAGTTTAGAAATACCCAATGTTTACATGTTCTTTGCTTTTCTTGCAAGTTATAGGGCAATAAGTACAAGTAGCACTTTGCTATTTCCAAAACATATTTTTTTCAAAATTAGCAATTGTTACATTGTAACACTGATATCTGCCAGGAATCCCTGAATAACCCTTCACGTGTATTTTTTTTTTTTAGTAGACAACCCAAAATATTGATCTAGGCCAATTTTTGGAAAATGTAATGCCACCATTTCACCGCCAAATGCGATCAAATAAAAAAAATTGTTAACTTTTTCACAAACTTTAGGATTCTGATTGAAATTATTTACAAACAGCTTGTGCAGACATATATGACTTTGTCATTACATTTTGGTAATTAGATGGCCGCAAAATGCAGCTGTGCACCACACTTGTATTATGCCCAGCAGTAAAGGTGTATTATTCCCAGCAGTGAATAGGTTTATTTGTTAGCTTATAGGGTTAATGTTAGCTTTAGTTCAGTGTAGTAGACAACCCCATGTATTGATCTAGGCCCTTTTTGGTATATTTCATGCCACATTTCACTGCCAAATGCGATCAAAAAAAAAAAAAAATATTAACTTTTTCAATAACTTTAGGTTTCTCACTGAAATTATTTATAAACAGCTTGTGCAATTATGGCACAAATGGTTGTTAATTCTTCTCTGGGATACCCTTTGTTCAGAAATAGCAGAGTTATATGGCTTTGGCTTTTTGGTAATTATCAGAAAAAATCCTCGGTAAATGCTCAGCGGTAAAGCGTTCTCACTCTCACCTGTACTTCACGCTGAATTGCTTGCTTCTCTCAAAACCTTGACGGAAAGATTTTCCTTTAATGTGTATCAAGAATAAGAGTTTTTTTAGTACTCTGTGGCGTTTTTGTCCTCTCACCCAGACCTATTTTTCTGTGTGCGAGGATATGGTTGAAGTTCTTTTTGGTAATTAGAAGGCTGCTAAATGCTGCTGCGCACCACACTTGTATTATGCCCAACAGTGAATTAGGTAGCTTGTAGGGTTAATTTTAGCTTTAGTGTAGAGATCAGCCTCCCACCTGACACATCCCACCCCTGATCCTTCCCTGACCCATCTCAAACAGCTCTCTTCCCTTCCCCACCTCATAATTGTTCTGAAAGTCTGCCAGTACTAAAATAAAAGTTTATATATATATATATATATATATATATATATATATATATATATATATATATATATATATATATATATATATATAAGAAAAGCAATAGGTCCAGCACCAGTCAACAGTTCAGGAATAGGTAACAAAGTGCATGGTAGCCAAAGGGTCTTGCTCACCTCCAATATATAAATCCAAAGGAAAAAAAAATAGATGGCTCCAGCACTGTTTCATAAAAGGGAAATAACCTTTATTGAGGTGACATAATGAACAGACAGCGACGTTTCGGGTAACGCAGACCCTTAATCATGCTATGGATTGCTCTGCAACACAGCTTTAAATAGCTTAATTACAAACACATTAACTCCATAAAGGCCAAACATTTATTAACCATGTGTTGATATTTTTACTGCCATCTACTGGGCCAATGTATGTGCTACACACTTAAACAATTTAACTACATTTTTTTCTAATTTAGACAAAATGTTAAACACATAGGTAAGGTTAAACACATGAGCAGTGATTCAAAGTTTAATCATGATATCCAGAATTTAAAATACATATATACATATAAAGAAATAAAATGTATAAAAGCAAATGGAGATCATAATCTCTGTTCAAACCTACAGGATGTAGAGTTTTTAAATGTTGAATCCACCATACCTCCCTCTTTTTAAGTTCAAGTTCCCTATTGCCTCCTCTCCTAAGTTTTGGAATATGATCTATTATTTGGAACCTGAGTTGGCTGACAGTATGTCCCATTACAAGAAAGTGGGAAGAGACTGGAAGTGTTCTGTCTTGACATCTAATAGATGATTTATGCCAACTAATCCTATCTCTATTGGGGCATGTAGTTTCCCCTACATAGCCCCTCCCACAAGGACATTTTAGCAGGTAAACAACAAAGTCTGTATCACAGGTATAATACCCATTAATTTCTCGAATTTTATGATCATTAGTTTGTGCTATGTGTTTACCTTTTATCATCGCACAATGAAGACAGGGGTATGAACCTTTCTTAGGGGTAGTGAGATAGGTAATTCTATTAGTATTAGTACTACCAATGTCAGCCTTAACTAAAGTGTCCCTAATGTTTTTCACCCGTCTGTATGAGTGAATAGGGGGAACTTTAAACTCAGCTATGTATGGGTTGAACTTACCCAAAAGGTACCAGTGCTTTTTTATGATGTTAGCGATATGATCACTATGTGCATTAAATTCTGAAGAAAAAATTACACGTTTAGTGTCCTTTTTTGTTTTTACATTTGTATCGTGTAAGACTTCATTTTTACATCTAGTGATCATAGATGGGGGATATCCACTCTCTTTAAATTTGTTAGCCATTTCCTCAAGTCTGATATCTTGCATATCCTTGTCTTGTACATTTCTAATAGTTCTTATAAATTGGCTTTTTGGAATAGAAGAAAAAACTCTCTTAGGATTGTAACTGTTATATTGTAGTAATGTGTTGTGATCAGTTGGCTTAACATAAAGATCCGTTTTAATAACTGAATCTTTTTTGTATATAACAGTATCAAGGTAATTTATAGAGGTGTCAGAAAAATTTAAAGTAAATCTCAAACTGTCAGTACATTTATTAAGATCTATTTTTTTCCTTTGGATTTTTTTTATATATATATTATTCTGTAGATTTGGATCCCCCTTAGACCCCCAAACTCCCTGATCCCTCCCAAACAGCTCTCTAACCCTCCCCCTCTACCTATTTGCCGCCATCTTGGGGACTGGCAGCTGTCTGCTAGTACCCAGTTTGCTAAAAAAAAAAAAAAGTTTTATTTTTTTATGACAAAACCAATTTTCTGTAGGGTAGCTGCCCCCCTAAATACCCTACCCCCCTCCAAGATCCCTTTTCACAAGACGTATCCCCCCTTCCCTTATACACTTCAATGTAGTAAGTAAGTAGTGCCCTCGCCGCACTGCCAGAACAGGATCCACAGTCAGGGGAAGTGATCCAGTGATGAGCCACCCAACCGCCTCCCTTGTATCCCTCCCACGCCATCAACGATCGGCACCATCAGTGGCTGATGGTGCTGTAAAAGGGTATCACCATATTGAGGCATCACTGCAATACCCTGAAAGCATCTGGAAGCATTCATGATCGCTTCCAGTGCTTGAAAACCCAGAGGATGTGCAGGGTATGTCCTTGGTTATTAAAGGGATACTAAACCCAAATTTTTTTATTTCATGATTCAGATAGAGCATGCAATTTTAAGCAACTTTCTAATTTATTCCTATGATCAATTTTTCTTCGTTCTCTTGCTATCTTTATTTGAAAAAGAAGACATCTAAGCTAAGGAGCTAGCCAATTTTGGTTCAGACCCTGTACAGCACTTGTTTATTGGTAGGTGCATTTAGCCACCAATTGGCAAGCACAACCCAGGTTGTCAACCAAAAATGGGCCGTCTTCTAAACTTACATTCTTGCTTTTCAAATAAAGATAGCAAGAGAATGAAGAAAAAGTGATAATAGGAGTTCATTAGTAAGTTGCTTAAAATTGCATGATCTATCTGAATCATGATCACGTCCTTGGTCATTAAGGGGTTAAACTGTCTAATAAAGGGACACGAGTGGTCCCAGAACATTACATAATAAAAGGTTATATTGGCTGATCTAAGTCCAGTGAGTGTTTGGAAGTTTGTATGATTATATATATCCATATATACAGTATATAAAAGAAGTTCTGACTTCTTATATAACTGACTGACTCATCAACGCCAAACTCAAATCGTTTAACCTAGGAACGTGAAATTTGGAAGGTACCTTGTTTTTATGACATAGGAAGGATTTTTTGAAATTACGTCCCTAAGGGAGTGAAAAAGGGAGGTGACTTTTTTATGAGGATACCAATTTCTCAGAAACGGAATATGTTACGTGAAAATTGGTATTTAGATTCTCCTTTAAAAATAAAGAGACATGTTCTTTACCCTTTCCTGAAAATTCACTTAAGGGGGGTGAAAAGGGAGGGGTTATTGTTGAATATCCCTATATCTCAAAAACCAATGATGTTAATAGATGTGAAAATTGGTATTTAGATTCTCCTTTAAAAATAAAGAAACACGTGTTTTATCATTTCTTAAAAACCCACTTAAGGGGGGTGAAAAGGGGAGCGGTTATTTATAAGGCTTCCTATATCTCAAAAACAAAAGATGTTACAGACAAGAAAATTGGTATTTAGATTCTCCTTTAAAAATAAACTTCTGTTTTACCATTTCCTGAAAAAAAAACACTGTTAAAGATGTGAAAATTTATATTTAGATTCTCCTTTAAAAATAAAGAAACACATTTTTTACCATTTCTTGAAAATCCACTTAAGGGGGGTGAAAAGGGAGGGGTTATTAATTAGGATTCCTATATCTCACAAACCAAAAATGTTACAGACAAGAAAATTGGTATTTAGATTCTCCTTTAAAAATAAACTTCTGTTTTACCATTTCCTGAAAAAAACACTTAAGGGGGGTGAAAAGGATAGGGGTTATTTATGAGGATACCTATTTCTCAAAAACCAAAGATGTTACAGCCATGAAAATTGGTATTCATTTTTTTCCTTTAAAAATAAACGTCCAGATTACGAGTTTTGCGTTAGAGGCTATGCGGTGCTAATGAGCAGTTTTCTCTCGCCGCTCACTTACATGCAGCGCTGGTATTACGGGTTTTTGCAAACCCGGCGTTAAAAGGCAAGAAGTGAGCGTTGAGCAAAATTGTGCTCCTTACCGCACCCAATATCAGCGCTGCCTGAGTCAGCGGTGAGCTGGTTGTACGTGCTTGTGCACAATTTCCCCATAGGAATCAACGGGGAGAGCTGGCTAAGAAAAAGACTAACACTTGCAAAAAAGCAGCGTAAAACTCAGTAACGCAGCCCCATTGATTCCTATTGGGAAATAAAATTTATGTTTACACCTAACACCCTAACATGAACCCCAAGTCTAAACACCCCTAATCTTACACTTATTAACCATTAATCTGCCGCCCCCAACATCGCCGACAGCTAAATTATACTTATTAACCCCTAATCTGCCTCTCTGGACACCGCCGCCTACATTATATGTATTAACCCCTAATCTGCTGCCCCCAATGTCGCCGCAACCTATCTACACTTATTAACCCCTAATCTGCTGCCCCCAATGTCGCTGACTCTATACTAAATGTATTAACCCCTAAACCTAAGTCTAACCCTAACACCCCCTAACTTAAATATAATTACAATAAATCAATAAAAATGACTATTATTACTTAAATAATGTTTGTTTTTTTTAGATAGTATTTTATTTGGGGGGTTGTTTGTGTGGGTTGTGGGTTTTACTGTTGAGGGGATGTTTGTATTTTTTTTTACAGGTAAAAGAGCTGATCACTTTGGGGCAATGCCCCACAAAAGGCCCTTTTAAGGGCTATTGATAGTTTAGTTTAGGCTAGGATTTTTTTTATTTTGGGGGGGCTTTTTTTATTTTGATAGGGATATTAGATTAGGTGTAATTAGTTTAAATATCTTGTAATTTGTTTATTATTTTCTGTAATTTAGTGTTTAGTTTTTTTGTACTTTAGCTAATTTAATTAAATTAATTTCATTGTTTTTAATTTAGTTAATTTATTTAATTGTAGGGTTAGGTTAGGTGTTATTGTAACTTAGGTTAGGTTTTATTTTACAGGTACTTTTGTATTTATTTTAGCTAGGTAGTTATTAAATAGTTAATAACTTTTTAATAACTATTGTACCTATTTAAAATAAATACAAACTTGACTGTAAAATAAAAATAAACCCTAAGATAGCTACAATGTAACTATTAGTTATATGGTAGCTAGCTTAGGGTTTATTTTATAGGTAAGTATTTAGTTTTAAATAGGAATTATTAAGGTAATAATAGTAATTTTTATTAAGATTTATTGTAATTATATTTAAATTAGGGGGTGTTAGGGTTAGACTTAGTTTAGGGGTTTATACATTTAGTATAATGGCGGCGACGTTGGGGGTGGCAGATTAGCGGTTAATAAATATAGGTAGGTGGCGGCGATGTTAGGGATGGCAGATTAGGGGTTAATAATATTTAACTAGTGTTTGCGAGGCAGGAGTGCGGCGGTTAAGGGGTTGATATGTTTATTATAGTTGCAGGGATGTCCGGAGCGACAGATTAGGGGTTACAATTTTTATTTTACTGTTTGCGATGCGGAAGGGCCTCGGTTTAGGGGTTAATAGGTTGTTTATGGGTGTTAGTGTACTTTTTAGCACTTTAGTTATGAGTTTTATGTTACGGTGTTATACCAAAAAACTCTTAACTACTGACTTTTAAATGCGTTAGGGATCTTGGAGGTAGAGGGTGTACCGCTCACTATTTGGCCTCCCAGGACAGACTTGTAATATCAGCGCTATGGAAGTCCCATAGAAAAAAGACTTTACGAAGTTTACGTAAGTCGTTTTGAGGTAAGGCCAAAGAAGTGTGCGGTGCCCCTAAACCTGCAAGACTCGTAATAGCAGCGGGTGTAAAAAGCAGCGTTAGGACCTCTTAATGCTGCTTTTTTACCTTAACGCACAACTCGTAAGCTAGCCGAAAGAAACGTGTTTTACCAATTCCCAAGAATCCACTTAAGGGGGTTGGAAAGGGGAGGGGTTATTTATGAAGATCCCTATATATCAAAAACCGAAGATGTTAGAAAAGTAAAAAATTAAAATCGTCATATAAAGTAAGTTTACATGAAAAATTTCTTGCTCCTAACGTAAGGTGTTCTGAAGATATGGATATCACTAAACAAATGAATACTCTTTTTTTTTTCACATCTGACAGTTGAGTCATAATATACAATAACAATTTAATATTTAAGTAATTGGAAACAGAATAATAATAACATATTTTGATGCCCCGGATGGATGCCCCGCCCAAAACTTAGCTGATTGATGCCCATGTACAAGAAACACAAAGTTTTCATGAGTTGTCGCGTTTTTCCCAATATTTTATAAATCTCAAAATCCATGTAGTGAAGCTGTGTGCAACAGCTAGTGTATATATATATATATATATATATATATATATGTATATATGTATATATGTATATATATATATATATATATATATATATATATATATATACACACATATCCTTTTGCATTCCAACACATGGCCATATACAATATACCTTTGAACTCATAACTTTTTTTATGAATATTAGATGGTGTTTATTTGAGTGTAATAGTTTCTTTTAGTGTATTTATATTGTGTTTGGTGCAACTTTTTTTTATCTTACTACAATGCACGCAAAGCTTTCAGTCATGATAACCTGATGAGTGTAAATTCCGATTGTGCTCTCATGTTTATCTTCAATTTGAAATATAAGAGCTATTTCTGGCAGGCACAAAAAAACAGAAAACAAACAATATCACTTGCGTGCAAGAGTTAGCGTGCCACTTGTAATTTAGAGCTAAGTTAGCTAGTTAAACAAAACTTGTGAGTACTGAACTTTTCAAAAGTCACATTCAGGACAATGGATCTTACCATCAAACTAGATCAGTGGTGGTACATCTATGGTGGGAGTGGCCTACCAGGCACTGAAATCTCTCTGGACTATCATCATACTGCTTGGTTTACATGGCTACAGTTATAGTAATTACTATCAGTTATAGTAATTACTATTTTTGTGAATTCATGCTTTATATGAGCAAAAAAATAAAATGGAATTATAAAAAAATATATATTTCTTCAGCTTCTTAACTGTTATGAGGTTCTTTTTCAGGATATGTACTGTGGTCATATATCACTTTTCAGCAAGGAAACAACTGACACGCCACACAGGTTTTTGCAATGCTTATGATAACAATAATGGTTTTATTCTGCAATATAATTATAACAATGAAATACCACAAACCACTGTTCATGCTTATAACACTTTATGCAATTATAATACTTGTACAATTATCCTATTCCTATCTTATCTATGCAGTTTTTCAGTTACAGTTTAGCAATGAAAATTATAACTATGTTGCCAGTGCAACCACCGATAACAATCTTATGTTATACTATTACTCAAACAATTCAAGCTAGTTTTAAACAAACAAATAATACATCACCGTGATCATGTGTTGCATCATCCTATCCTGGGGCACGATTGGAGAAGACATCTGTGCAATCTTGGAACAGGAGAAAAGGTGATCACGGGAACAACACTGAAGATGCGTCCATCTACAGGTCACAAGTCTCCCTGATTAGATTGCCCACAGGTACCTCTCTTTATACTGTTCACTTACGTAACAGTCCTGGCGCAAATTCACAGACCCTGGGGCTGCTCCCTGCAAGATTGGCTGTGACCCAAAGCATCTGCCCAGACTGCTTTAGCCTCACATGCCAAGAAAACACTATGTAGTGAGCAAAGGTAGTCTTACCGCTCTTAGTGACACCCACGGTTCCTCTCCGGATCAATACTCTGCCCACTGCCGAATGCAGAAGTTAGCGTGCAGCAATCTTTGGCGGCTCCCGGCGGCTCTTCACGGTTCACCTACTCCAGTTTCCAATTTGAAAGTGCCGACTATTGCCGCTCAGCCTCTGCTCCCCTCACCAGTATGCGGCGTCTGACGTCACCCGGCTTCCCCAGTCATGTGACTTCCTCTCTGCCTCTGGTGTCTCCGTTTGGTCTGGGGGGTTCCTCCTTGAATTTGGGTGTCACTGGTCCTGGCGGTCCACTTTGGAAGTCCTGTGGGATGACCCAGATACCACTGGGAATTGGTAGCTGAAAGTTTTACTGAAACCTGACCGGCACTCTCCTATGCCGTATTGCAGCAACACCAAGAAAAACCGGCACAGGTATAAAACTTTAGAATGTTCTTTATTACTCCTTCTTAAAACACAGCTTGTTTGTTAAAATCACAGCACAGATCTGATAGACATGTCTAACATGTTTCGGCTTTAGTTAGCCTTAATCATAGACTCTACTTGTCATGGTCAATTGGTGACTTTTATTTCACTCCCTCTTCATTGATTGGTTATCTGTGCTAGATATTCCTAATTCTGTTACCCTATTCGTCAGAGGACACTAATAGCTTACTGGTGCTCACCTGGTACCTGAGGAATATTTGTTTCCCCATTAAAAAGGACACTTATTTAATAAACTATTTCGTAGTATTATATAAAAAGACATGCAAGCACAATTGCACTAAAAAAGTAGTTTTCAATCAGAAATGACAGGATGTTAGACTATTTCATAAATGATATATAGGAAAACACATATGCACAGTTTTGTTAGCATTAGATTGTTTGCCTTAATCACTGTTAGAAAAAAACTTTCATGCATCATTTGTTTATGTTTAATAATGCCCATTCTGATCTATTGCCTTTTACCATAACTGGATGTGTCACCATATTATCATAGTATCACATAACTCAATATGGTACAAACTTCTGTGTACACATATATATGTTCCCTATTACTGTTAGTGTTACTAGTAGATGTTATTTTCAGTAATTCATTTTAGTTGTAGAAATGAGAGGGAGAAATAATAAGTAAGGAGCAAAATAAGGTAACCTTTTAATCATTCTTGATGGTTAACCCATCATATTTAGTATGATAATGCCTTTAGTGCAGTATTCTTATGTGTTTCATCTCGCCACTAATAGCTAGAGCTAAAGCCATATTTTGGTAATTCAAATTGAACAGTATACCTCCTTTTATGCATTGGATTCTCACTTATTTATTGCCAATGATTAATCAGATTGGTCTCAATATTTAAACCTTTCGGCATACGCGTGTTCAATTTGAAGATCCAAAAGGCCTCTTTCTTATATAGCTCCTTTACTCTACTGCCTCCTCTCGGTTTGTTTTTAATGATATCTATAATCATCCAGGCAAATGTTTTGGCACTACCTCCATGCTCATGGATAAAGTGCTTGGATGCCCCAGTTTTTGTCCTCCCTTTCTCAATGTCGTTTAGATGTTCCTGTATCCGTTCACGTGTCTCTCTTGTCGTACACCCTATATACTGTTTCTGACAATGTGTACAGGTGATTGCATAAATCGCAAATTCAGAGCGACAATTAGTGCAGTAATTACAGTCAAAAACTCGTTGTGTGTAGCATGATTGGAAAACCTTACTGATTGTGGTGTAACCACATGCAGTACAGCCATGTGATCCACACTTGTAATGCCCTTTACAGCTGAGCCAGCTGCTTTCCTTCTGTGGTTTTTTGAGTGCACTGGGTGAGACAATGTTACCAATCGTTAAGTTTCTTTTTGAAACAAATTGGCATCCTTTATCTATCACATCTTTCAATGCTTCATCTGCCCTTAGGATTGTCAAATTCCTCTTAATAATCTCACAAACCTCCCTATATTGATTGGAATAGTTTGTCACAAATGTTATCTCGCTTGACCTTTTATTAGTACCTGATGTTTTTGGCTTTAGTAAATCTGCCCTAGAGATTTTTTGTACATCAAAGTAGGCCTTTCGTAGAGGCCCGTTGGGGTAACCCCTCGCCTTAAGTTTTTTCCATAGCAACTTGCTTTCTGTTTGATAGTCTGCTTCTCTGGAGCAGTTGCGTTTCAGCCTTATGAACTGTCCCTTTGCCACACCATAATTCATATGGTGTGGATGACAGCTCCTTGCATGGAGAAATGCATTAGCAGTAATTGGCTTTACATATAAAGTTGATATTACTGCTCCTTCTGCTATATCCCCTTCCAATTCAACATCTAGATATGGTACTTTTTTGGTGTCAAAAGCATAAGTAAACTGTAAGCCAGCTCTATTGCAATTTAGGTATTCCATAAAGGATACACTTTCTGCTTCCGTACCTGACCAAACCATTATCAAATCATCAATGTAGCGTTTGTATGCTACAATTGAGTTTCTAAAAGGATTGTCATCTGCATAGATGTGGGACAGCTCCCACCAACCCATATAGATGTTTGCAAAGGCCAGGGCAAATTTTGCCCCCATGGCTGTCCCACGCCTCTGCAGATAAAACAATCCATTAAACTCAAAATAGTTATGAGTTAATAGGAAGAGGAGGGTCCGCAGGATGAAGCTTTTGAGGTTGGTGTCATAATCACTGAAGCTGTCCAACATATATTTAACAGCTTCTAGGCCTTCCTTGTGGGGGATAGCTGAGTACAGGCCCACCACATCTATGGTGAGCCAGTTATAATTAGATTCCCAGACTAAGTCTTCTGTTAAGTTTAACAGGTGCTTAGTGTCCCTTAGAAATGATGGCAGTTTCCAGACGACGGGCTGGAGCAGAGACTCTATCCAGTTGGACAGGTTCTCAAATAGAGAACCTATACCAGACACTATTGGGTGTCCTTTGACATCCTCCAAGGTCTTATGCACCTTTGGCAAATGGTGGAAGATTGGGGTAACCGGCTCCTCCACCATCAAATACTCAAAGGTATCTGGATCTATTAATCCAAGCTCCAGCCCGTCGTCCAGCAAACTCCTCTTTTCTCTTTGGAAAGTCAAAACCGGGTTCCCCTGTAACACTAGGTACACCTCCTCATCATTGAGTTGTCTCAATGCCTCTTGGACATAGGAGCTTCTATCCATAATCACAATGGAGCCTCCCTTGTCCAAATTTTTTATAACCACATCTTCCCTTTGTTTCAGAAGTTTTAAGCCAATTTTCTGTTTAGCTGTTAGATTCTCTCTATGTGTTTTTCCTTTTGACTTCAGTATCACTAAGTCTTCCTCCACTCTCTTGTGAAATTGTTCTAATATGTTCCCTCTGTTTCTAGTGGGGTAAAATGTTGACTTAGGTCTGTAACCTATATGTGAACTTTTGGTGTCCTCAAGTGTATTGCTGTCTTTTTCTAGCTGATACAAAGTTAGGAAATCCACCGCATCTTTTATCTGAAAATAATCATTTTCCACCCTCCTATCAACATTAGTGTTAACCTGTACAGCATCCTGTTCAACCATTTCTGCAGAAAAAAACTTTTTTAATGTTAATTTGCGAACCAACTTGTTCACATCTAGTAAAGTCTCGAATACATCAAAATCAACTGAGGGTACAAAGTTAAGACCCAGCCTAAGTACTTCCAACTCTGATTCTTCTAATGAGGCAGAAGATAAGTTGATTATTTTCAAACTTTGTATTTGTTCTGCCTCCCTCTCCTTAATGTGTATCTCTCCCTCTGTATCTGTGGCTGCTCTTCTCCCTGTGTCATTTGGGGTCTGTGTATCACACCTCTCCCCCTCCCACCTCCTCCCTGTCCAGCTGTGGCCTCGTGAAAAACCTGCGGCTGCTCTGTGTTTACTCCTTGTTTAGGGTGTCTATCACTCTCTAGAGCTCTACCATGCCTATTTCTACCAGCCTGCTTATTCTTATGTTTAAGTATGCCTTCATTAGTTTTGCCCTGTGGAGGTTGGGACTGGGTGTTATGGTGTGTTTCTAATGTGTGCATCATTTAGCCTCACCCAAGCTTATCAGGGGCAATACCAAGGTACTTTCCCTCATGTGTTCCTAAACTCAATGCCGTCATCTTTCATGTTTTCTGCTTAACATTATACATCTGATTTTATGCAGTTACTTCTGTCAAATACATCAATAATAGTTTTAACAATCTTTACATAGATATAATTAATAATAGCTAAACACCATATTGGCTTTATTACTTAGCCCACTGCAATTAATGATAATAATTAATCCTTTAACATATAATGTGTTATCAAGATGTTCTTTTAGTGTCAGTGAGTGGCCCCTGCCAAAGTTACACCCTCATTCTGTCTGGGTTTTGACTTCTTATCTTTAGTATCCATCGGTTGTTTACCCCTTTAGCATGACTTAGTGAAATACAGTGTCATCTACTTGAAATTAATAATGTCTTTCACTCTGTTAAAGGCACACTCTCTTAAAGGCAAAGTCACACAAGTTAATGCAAGTGTCTTGTACTTTCACTCTCTTAAAGGCAAAGTCACACAAGTTGAAGCAAGTGTCATATGAGTAATTACCTCAACCACTTTCCTTACATTAACAAAGATACCATTGATAATATTTTTAGAAACTCATCACCAATATGGACATACATTCTATGCACTAAATTATTATTTAGGACTTAATGATACTCTGAGCATTGCAATATTATGTATTTTATGTATTGATTTTTTGTATTACTTCCCTATACTTACCTGTTTCTGCCCCAGAGAAAAAAAATAGTGCTTTATAAGCACTACATTTTTGGACACACTGTACCCACAAGATCAGACTTCTGGAGTATTGATTTCTAAGCTGAGCTGTTATTGGCTACACCAATATTATACACCTCTGTACCACCCAAGATTTATTTGAAGCAAGTTCACCTTCCTCTCATGATTATTTGGAACATTTGAACTGAGGAGAGAATTGTCTTGTATAAGTATTTATTGAATGCTGGAGGACTGGTATACATTGGAAAATATTTGGTATTAATTTTAACTAGGAAGAAGTATGAAGAGTC
Source organism: Bombina bombina (assembly GCF_027579735.1). Lineage (NCBI taxonomy): Eukaryota > Metazoa > Chordata > Amphibia > Anura > Bombinatoridae > Bombina > Bombina bombina. The sequence continues at coordinate 884,239,035 of NC_069503.1, read as the reverse complement.
CAGCTCCGTAAAAAGTCAAAACTTTATTGGACAATGTTAAAACATCCAAATGGAAGAAACAACAGCATACAAAGTAGAGAGAAGCATTCACCAGGTGTCTTACGCGTTTCGGCTCTCAGCCGTAATCATAGTCAATGATCCAGGTTTAAGGTTAAAGTTCATGGAAAAAGTATGAAATTAAGGTTAACCATCAGCTCAGACACTTTTTTAACATTTAAAGGGACAGTAAACACCTTGAGATTAATATATTTAGTTACGAGTAGTGAGACAATGTTACAGTATAAATGTATTATTTATCTTCCCTCTTTTGTATATAATTTAGTTCTACAAATTTTGGAAAACTGGAAAAGGACACTAAAGACGTATCAAGGCTAATCCTTCTTCATATTTATTCCATAATTAGCTTTAGCAGATAACAAATGTGAAACAATTATGTAAAGGCAAACATGCCTGTGCAGGAGTCTGTGACTGGACAGGAGACTGCACAACAACTTGAATACAGTGACAATACACATGACTTTGAGACTTGGATACAGCAACTGGACACATGACTTGGATACAACAGCCCAAAACAGAACTTAGATACAACAACCCAACACAGGACTTGGATATAACAACCCAACACAGGACTTTCATACAACAACCCGATACAGGACTTTTATACAACAACCCAACACAGGACTTGTATACAAAAACCCAACACAGGACTTGTATACAAAAACCCGACACAGGACTTGTATGCAAAAACCCGACACAGGACTTGTATACAACAACCCGACACAGGACTTGTATACAACAATCTGACACAGGATTTTGATACAACAACCCGACACAGGATTTGGATACAGCAACCTGGATACAAAGCCACATCATGGTTGCTCTGGAAGCTACAGGCAGAGCACATTAATAGAAGACACAAGACAAGTTACAAGGACAGAAACAGGTCAAACACAAGCCAGAGTCAGAGGAGAAATCTTTAGCAAGTTCAGTAAACAAAGAGTGTAGTCAGGAAATAAGGCCAAGGTTAAATTCCAGAAAAAACACAATCACCTAGATTACAAGTTTTGTGCTAAACAGGGTGCGAAACTAACGCAACAAAAGTTGCTTTATTTCACCCTCATATCGCTGCCATTACAAATTTATGAAAAGCCTCCTCCTTGTGCGTGCGATATGGTGGCGTTAAGCTCCATACCACACAAAATCCAAAGGCTGCTTTGACGTGCTCATGCACGCTTTTCCCTATAGACATCAATGGGGAGAGAGTGTTAGAAAAAAAACTAACACCTGCGATTGCGGAATGTCAATCGCCGTAACGCAGCCTCATTGATATCTATGGGGAAAAAAAAAGTTACGTTTAAACGTAACACTCTAACATAAACCCCTAGTCTAAACACCCCTAATCTGCTGCCCCTGACATTTTTGACACCTAAATAAAGTTATTAACCCCTAATCTGCCGCTCCCAACATCGCTGCCACTAATAAAAGTTATTAACCCCTATTCCGCCGCTCCACGACATTGCCACCACTATAATAAAGTTATTAACCACTATTAAGCCGCTCCCGACATTGCCGCCACTAATAAAAGCTATTAACCCCTATTCCGTCGCTCCCCGACATCGCTGCCACTAAATAAAAGTTATTAACCCCTAAACCTGTGGCCTCCCACATCTCCGCCACTAAATAAACCTAATAACTGCTAAACCGCGCTCTCCCCACACTGCAAAACACTAAATTAAACTATTAACCCCTAAACCTAACACTGCCCTAACTTTAAATTAAAATATAACTATCTTAAAATAAATAAAAACTTACCCGTGAATTAAAAAAGAAAACTAAGTTTAAACTATAAATTAACCTAACATAATAATTATAATAAAATTAAAAAAAACTACCAACTAAAACATCTAAATTACAAATTTAAAAAAACACTAAGAAAAAATTTAAAAAATCTAAAATTACAAAAAATAATAAACACTAAATTACGAAAAATAAAAAAACTCTAAGCTTACAAAAAATAATAAACAAAATTATCAAAAATAAAAACAATTACACCTAATCTAATAGCCCTATAAACATAAAAAAGTCCCCCAAAATAAAAACACCCCCTAGCCTACAATAAACTACCAATAGCCCGTAAAAGTGCCATTTGTAGGGCATTGCCCTAAGTTAAACAGCTCTTTTACCTGTAAAAAAATACAAAGTCTACCAACAGTAAAATCCACCACCCAACTACCCAAAATAAAAAACCTAACTCTAAAAAAAACCTAAGCTACCCATTGCCCCTAAAGGGGCATTTGTATGGGCATTGCCCTTAAAAGGGCATTCAGCTCTTTTGCATTGCCCTTAAAAGGGCATTTAGCTCTTTTTCAAAGCCCAAACCCTAATCTAAAAAAAAAAAAACTAACACTAACCCCAAAAGATACTCACGGTTTCTGAAGACAGGACATCCAGGCGGCGAGATCTTCATCCAGGCGGCGAGGTCTTCATCCAACCCGGGGATGTCTTCTATTTTTACTCCGGCAGCGCGAGCAGAGCCATCCTGGAAGCTGATCCCATCCTATGCAGGACATCCTCCTCATACGTTTTTTTTTAGAGTTAGGTTTTTTATTTTGGGGGGTTCGTTGGGTGGTGGGTTTTACTGTTGGGGGGACTTTGTATTTTTTTACAGGTAAAATAGCTGATTTCTTTAGGGCAATGCCCTACAAAAGGCCCTTTTAAGGGCTATTGGTAGTTTATTGCAGGCTAGGGTGTGTTTATATTTTGGGGGGCTTTGTTATTTTATAGAGCTATAAGATTAGGTGTATTTGTTTTTATTTTTGATAATTTTGTTTATTTTTTGTAATCTTAGTGTTTTTTATTTTTCGTGATTTTAGTGTTTATTATTTTTGGTAAACTTAGATTTTTTTAAATTTTTCGTGGATTTGGTTTTTTTTAGTGGTTATTTAGATTTTTTATTTCTTTTCTTAGTGTTAGTTTTTTTTAAATTTGTCATTTAGATATTTTAATTGGTATTTTTTTATTTCATTAGAATAGTAAGGTTAGGTTAATTTATAGTTTAATGTTAGCTTTATTTTTATTTCACAGGTAAGTTTTTATTTATTTAAATAGAATTATATTGTAATTTTAATTTAAAGTTTGGGGGGTGTTAGGTTTAGGGGTTAATAGTTTAACCCTTTGAGTACTGAGCACTCTCCCACTTGGGTGCTAAGCTGTTTTAAGAGGGTTTTTTTAATTTTTTATAAAAAAAATTGTTTTACTTGTTTTCTTTTTTTAGATCCCCATTACACTGTTGGAAAGGTAAGGCGATTACTGGCTTCTAAGCAGCATGCCCCCTGCTCCTATACTTGACATTGTGAATTTGAAAATAAAGTTGCGTGGTGACGTCATCACGTCATTGCGTGTGACGTCACTGCGCATAATGTGAAGCCCCGGTGATGCTTGTCACTATGCAGGCACGATCGCTGGGGTAGGAGTGGGTGGGAGCCCCCAGATCTCCCTCAAGTGCTAGCGACGGCTCTGAGCCGTCAGCACCAGAGTGGGAAACTCTGCAATGGCTCAGAGACATCGTTAGCACTCAAGGGGTTAATTAACGGCTAGATTTAGAGTTTTGTCGGTAACGACCCGCGTAGCTAACGCTGGCTTTTTTCTGGCCGCACCTTTAAAATAACTCTGGTATTGAGAGTCCACAGAATGGCTGCGTTAGGCTCCAAAAAAGGAGCGTAGAGCATATTTAACGCAACTTCAACTCTCGATACCAGAGTTGCTTACGGACGCTGCCAGCCTCAAAAATGTGCTCGTGCACGATTCCCCCAAAGGAAACAATGGGGCTGTTTGAGCTGAAAAAAAACCTAACACCTGCAAAAAAGCCGCGTTCAGCTCCTAACACAGCCCCATTGTTTGCTATGGGGAAACACTTCCTACGTCTGCACCTAACACTCTAACATGTACCCCGAGTCTAAACACCCCTAACCTTACACTTATTAACCCCTAATCTGCCGCCCCCGCTATCGCTGACCCCTGCATATTATTATTAACCCCTAATCTGCCGCTCCGTAAACCGCCGCTACTTACATTATCCCTATGTACCCCTAATCTGCTGCCCCTAACACCGCCGACCCCTATGTTATATTTATTAACCCCTAATCTGCCCCCCACAACGTCGCCTCCACCTGTCTACACTTATTAACCCCTAATCTTCCGACCGGACCGCACCGCTATTATAATAAAGTTATTAACCCCTAATCCGCCTCACTAACCCTATAATAAATAGTATTAACCCCTAAAGCTAAGTCTAACCCTAACACTAACACCCCCCTAAATTAAATATAATTTAAATCTAAAGAAATTAATTGACTCTTATTAACTAAATTATTCCTATTTAAAGCTAAATACTTACCTGTAAAATATATCCTAATATAGCTACAATATAAATTATAATTATATTATAGCTATTTTAGGATTTATATTTATTTTACAGGTAACTTTGTATTTATTTTAACCAGGTACAATAGCTATTAAATAGTTAAGAACTATTTAATAGATCAGCCAATCGGATTGAACTTGATTCTGATTGGCTGATTCCATCAGCCAATCAGAATATTCCTACCTTAATTCCGATTGGCTGATAGAATCCTATCAGCCAATCGGAATTCGAGGGACGCCATCTTGGATGACGTCATTTAAAGGAACCGTCATGCGTCGTTCAGTCGTCGGCCAGGATGGATGTTCCGCGTCGGAGGTCTTCAGGATGCTGCCGCTCCGCTCCGGATGGATGACGATAGAAGATCCCGCTTGGATGAAGACTTCAATCGGATGGAAGACCTCTTCTGCCCAGCTTGGATGAAGACTTCTACCAGATGGAGGACCTCTTCTTGCTCCGCTTGGATGAAGAATTTGGCTCGGCTGGGTGAAGACGACTCAAGGTAGGGAGATCTTCAGGGGCTTAGTGTTAGGTTTATTTAAGGGGGGTTTGGGTTAGATTAGGGGTATGTGGGTGGTGGGTTGTAATGTTGGGGGGGGGGGTATTGTATGTTTTTTTTTACAGGCAAAAGAGCTGAACTTCTTGGGGCATGCCCCGCAAAGGGCCCTGTTCAGGGCTGGTAAGGTAAAAGAGCTTTGAACTTTAGTAATTTAGAATAGGGTAGGGCATTTTTTTATTTTGGGGGGCTTTGTTATTTTATTAGGGGGCTTAGAGTAGGTGTAATTAGTTTAAAATTGTAATATATTTCTAATGTTTGTAAATATTTTTTTATTTTTTGTAACTTAGTTCTTTTTTATTTTTTGTACTTTAGTTAGTTTATTTCATTGTATTTATTTGTAGATATTGTATTTAATTAATGTATTGATAGTGTAGTGTTAGGTTTAATTGTAGGTAATTGTAGGTATTTTATTTAATTAATTTATTGATAGTGTAGTGTTAGGTTTAATTGTAACTTAGGTTAGGATTTATTTTACAGGTAATTTTGTAATTATTTTAACTATTTTAGCTATTAAATAGTTCTTAACTATTTAATAGCTATTGTACCTGGTTAAAATAAATACAAAGTTACCTGTAAAATAAATATAAATCCTAAAATAGCTATAATATAATTATAATTTATATTGTAGCTATATTAGGATTTATTTTACAGGTAAGTATTTAGCTTTAAATAGGAATAATTTATTTAATAAGAGTTAATTAATTTTGTTAGATTTAAATTATATTTAATTTAGGGGGGTGTTAGTGTTTGGGTTAGACTTAGCTTTAGGGGTTAATCCATTTATTAGAATAGCAGTGAGCTCCAGTCGGCAGATTAGGGGTTAATGTTTGAAGTTAGGTGTCGGCGATGTTAGGGAGGGCAGATTAGGGGTTAATACTATTTATTATAGGGTTAGTGAGGCGGATTAGGGGTTAATAATTTATTATAGTAGCGGTGCGGTCCGCTCGGCAGATTAGGGGTTAATAAGTGTAGGCAGGTGGAGGCGACGTTGAGGGGGGCAGATTAGGGGTTAATAAATATAATATAGGGGTCGGCGGTATTAAGGGCAGCAGATTAGGGGTACATAGCTATAATGTAGGTGGCGGCTCTTTGCGGTCAGCAGATTAGGGGTTAATTATTGTAGGTAGCTGGCTGCGACGTTGTGGGGGGCAGGTTAGGGGTTAATAAATATAATATAGGGGTCGGCGGTGTTAGGGGCAGCAGATTAGGGGTACATAAGTATAACGTAGGTGGCGGTCGGCAGATTAGGGGTTAAAAAATTTTATTTGAGTGTCGGCGATGTGGGGGGGCCTCGGTTTAGGGGTACATAGGTAGTTTATGGGTGTTAGTGTACTTTAGAGCACAGTAGTTAAGAGCTTTATGAACCGGCGTTAGCCCAGAAAGCTCTTAACTACTGACTTTTTTCTGCGGCTGGAGTTTTGTCGTTAGAAACGCTCACTTCAGCCACGACTCTAAATACCGGAGTTAGAAAGATCCCATTGAAAAGATAGGATACGCAATTGATGTAAGGGGATCTGCGGTATGGAAAAGTCGCGGCTGAAAAGTGAGCGTTAGACCCTTTTTTGAATGACTCCAAATACCGGCGGTAGCCTAAAACCAGAGTTAGGAGCCTCTAACGCTGGTTTTCACGGCTACCGCCAAACTCCAAATCTAGGCCTTAGTGTTTTGTGATGTGGGGGGGTGGGGGTTTAGGGGTCAATAGGTTTATTTATTGGTGGAGATGTGGGAGGCTGGAGGTTTAGGGGTTAATAACTTTATTTAGTGGTGGTGATTTCGGGGAGCAGCGCTTTAGGGGTTAATATATTTAAATAGTGTTGGCGATGTGGGTGGGCAGCAGATTAGGGGTTAATATGTTTATTTAATAGCCGCAATGTGGGTGGACTTCAGATTAGGGGTTAATAAGTTTTAAATAGTGTTTGTTATGCGGGAGGGCCTAGGTTTAGGGGTTAATAGGTAGTTTATGGGTGTTAGTGTAGTTTGTAACACATGTTATTAGTTTTGTGAAACATTTTTGTTACACAAAACTGATAACTACTGCTGTCAGGTGGCGGTATGGATTGTGTCGGTATAGGCTGTAACCCAAGCATTTTAGCCGGACCGCACAACCTGCAAAACATCATTTTTTCTAATTGCGGGATTGACGGTGCGTTACAGGCTAAAATGCTATACCGACATCACTCCCAATAGTGCGTTACTGCTTTTATGCTGAAATTGCCATTTTTTCAGCGTTAAAAGTCACAACGCAAAACTCGTAATCTAGCCGAATTGTAGTAATGTAGGACAGATATACTAGCAGAGGAAACCCTTAATGCAAGTGCTTGGAGTTGCTTGGGAATCAGGTTTATATAGTCAGCTATTTGGCAATTGCGGGTGTGCAGAGACTGGAGGCTTTGACTAGAGGTTCATATAAACTGCAAATGTCTAAAGCTGCAATGCCCTTTGATGTTGATGTGGTAGAGAAGAGGGCTGCAAAGAAGGGGACTAAGAAATTGCATGATCAATGCCCTGTGAGGCCATGACACAAAATAACTCTTTTAAAATATAGTAACTGTAGTAGCATCATTTTATGTAAGTTACTTTTTACCTCTGAACCTTGAAAATCGAAATGTAAACATATTTGATTCACATAATCTACATCTTTAAGATATATCTTACATTCCTACATCTTTTCGATGTAACTAAGAATGGAATCTAGTAAATTCACCAAACCAACTGAATATAAAACGGAAAGCAACATCTAGAGATTTAATACGCTATTATTTCTCACTTGCAAGTGCTGTCAAAATATATATATTTTTACTTTCCAGCTACTCAGCAATACTGTTTCTTTTTATGAATTTATCTTAAGGCTGCTCTGTGAAGTTTCTCTGTAATGGGTACATTTTTGCAGACTTAAGTGGATAAACTTGCTTAAATTGTATGTTTGCTTCTGGGCTCTCACTAATGATCTTTTGAAACAAACCTATTATACTGTGATCAGACTAAGAAAATGTTTAATCTCTGATTTGTTGTGCTGTGCAATATGTGTATAAATTATATTTACAAATTAAATGTAATGAAACACAAGAAAGTCCCCCTTTTGCAAAAAGTCTTAAGGACGTTAAACAGTCTGTTTCATTGTCATAATAAAAAAGAACTAATCAGTTACTTATAATTAAAGGGACAGTCTACACCAGTATATTTATTGTTTTAAAAGATACGTAATCGCTTTATTACCCATTCCCTAGTTTTGCATAACCAACACAGTTATTTAAGTAAAATTTTTACCTCTGTGATTATCTTGTATCTAAGTCTCTGCAAACTGCCCCCCTGTCACGGGTTTCCCCTGCTTTGTTTGCCATGTGCTGCTGGCAGCCATTTTACTCACCTCTTACTAAATCTGGTGCAGAGTGTCTGATGCTGCTCATTTCCTGCACGCCCTCTTATGGCCGGACTGGTGTATATCATCCATGTGAGACAGGTTGCAGTCCAGTATTGTGATGTTATCACTTATTATTTAAAGGGCCTCTGTTCAGTATGCTTTGCCCATGCATTGTCTCAGACCTTTTTGTGAGTTCCTGTGTATTACCTGGCTGTCTGATGTCCCTCCTGGTTCCTGATCCCTGGCTTGTTCCTGACTCTGCTGTTCTCCTTGTTCCTGAATTTGCTCGTCTGACTACTTGCTTTGGTTCCTGACTCAGCTCGTTTGACTATTTGCTTTGGCTCCTGACTCGGCTCGTCTGACTACCAGCTCTGGCTTAGACTCCTGACTTGATGTTTGACTTGTGGACTTTTATTATTTTTTGTTATTAATAAAAGTGTGATTATTTTTGCACTTCTCGTCTCAGTCTGATTCCTCAGAACTGTTTGTGCAATGTTAAATGTGCTGTCGGCATTCAGCGATGTCTGGTGTATCATGTCCGCCAGACATTGATAAATCAGCCCCATGGTGTCTGAATACTGGTACATGGGCCTTCACAGGATATGTGCATATGCTGTGCAAAAGCAGTAATAACTTTTACTAGAAGCATTTTGCTAATGGGAGTATATTGCAAAAATGCCTATATTACAAATTGAAATGCACCCATGCACCTTTCTATCCCTGTAAAATAATAGAGTTCAGTATTAGGGCTCTGGCCACAAAAGTGTGTGGTTATGTGAGAACCTCTACATCTTGGTCATAGTATTTTTAAAATTATTTTATTATTATTATTATTATTATTATTATCATTATTATTCAAAATTTTGTAAAACTGGGTAAAAGTACTGGCAGACAAGTTGGACAAATGATAAAAAAATAAATAAAGAAATGTATTACAATAATATATTTAAAAGTCAAATTACAACCATATGATCTGCCAAGCAGAGAGTAAAATGCAAAAAAAATAATAATTTATGTTTACCTGATAAATTTCTTTCTTTCCGAATAGGGTGAGTCCATGACATCATCAATTACTATTTTAAACTATGCATATTATGTGTTAAGTAAAATCTCTATGCATAAAATAATCTAATACCATTGAAATGATATGTAAATATAGGGGGTCAGACAAGTGCATGCTTAAATGCTTATTTAACCCATAGCTAACATTAAATACATGTTTTAATATTTCTTTCCTAAGATATGGTGAGTCCACAATGTCATCAATTACTAGTGGGAGTATCTCTCCTAGCCAGTAGGAGGTGGCAAAGAGCACCAAAGCAAAGCTGTTAAGTATCACTCCCCTACCCATTATCCCCAGTCATTTGACCGAAGGGAAATGAAAAAAGGTATAACACAAAGGTGTAGAAGTGCCTGAGGTTTAGTAAAAAATAACCATCTTAAATATAAGGGTAGGGTCGTCGAGTCACCATATCCCGAAAGAAAGAAATGAATCAGGTAAGCATAAATTTAGTTTTCTTTCCTAAGATATGGTGAGTCCATGACGTCATCAATTACTAGTGGGAACCAATACCAAAGCTAGAGGACACAAATGACTAGGGAGGGAAAAAAAGACTGGCAGACCTAAACAGAAGGCACCACAGCCTGAAGAACCTTCCTCCCAAAAGAGGCCTCAGCTGAGGCAAAAGTATTAAATGTATAAAATTTATACAAAGGGTACAGAGAGGACCAAGTTGCAGCCTTGCAAATCTGTTCCACAGAAGTCTAATTTTTGAAAGCCCAAGAAGAGGAGACAGTCCTAGTTGAATGAGCTGTAACTCTTTCAGGAGGCTGCTGTCCAGCAGTCTCATAAGCAAAATGAATCATACTTCTCAACCAAAAGGAAAGAGAAGCAGTGGTAGCATTCTGACCCTTAAGCTTTCCCAAGAAAAAAACAAAAACGGCAGAAGACTGGCGAAAATTCTTAGTCCCCGCCTGTAAATAGAATTTTAAAGCACGCACCACATCCAAGTTGTGCAACAGACGCTCCTTATGAGAAAAAAGGATTGGCACATACAGGGAGTGCAGAATTATTAGGCAAATGAGTATTTTGACCACATCATCCTCTTTATGCATGTTGTCTTACTCCAAGCTGTATAGGCTCGAAAGCCTACTACCAATTAAGCATATTAGGGGAAGTGCATCTCTGTAATGAGAAGGGGTGTGGTCTAATGACATCAACACCCTATATCAGGTGTGCATAATTATTAGGCAACTTCCTTTCCTTTGGCAAAATGGGTCAAAAGAAGGACTTGACAGGCTCAGAAAAGTAAAACAATAGTGAGATATCTTGCAGAGGGATGCAGCACTCTTAAAATTGCAAAGCTTCTGAAGCGTGATCATCGAACAATCAAGCGTTTCATTCAAAATAGTCAACAGGGTCGCAAGAAGAGTGTGGAAAAACCAAGGCGCAAAATAACTGCCCATGAACTGAGAAAAGTCAAGCGTGCAGCTGCCAAGATGCCACTTGCCACCAGTTTGGCCATATTTCAGAGCTGCAACATCACTGGAGTGCCCAAAAGCACAAGGTGTGCAATACTCAGAGACATGGCCAAGGTAAGAAAGGCTGAAAGACGACCACCACTGAACAAGACACACAAGCTGAAACGTCAAGACTGGGCCAAGAAATATCTCAAGACTGATTTTTCTAAGGTTTTATGGACTGATGAAATGAGAGTGAGTCTTGATGGGCCAGATGGATGGGCCCGTGGCTGGATTGGTAAAGGGCAGAGAGCTCCAGTCCGACTCAGACGCCAGCAAGGTGGAGGTGGAGTACTGGTTTGGGCTGGTATCATCAAAGATGAGTTTGTGGGGCCTTTTCGGGTTGAGGATGGAGTCAAGCTCAACTCCCAGTCCTACTGCCAGTTTCTGGAAGACACCTTCTTCAAGCAGTGGTACAGGAAGAAGTCTGCATCCTTCAAGAAAAACATGATTTTCATGCAGGACAATGCTCCATCACACGCGTCCAAGTACTCCACAGCGTGGCTGGCAAGAAAGGGTATAAAAGAAGAAAATCTAATGACATGGCCTCCTTGTTCACCTGATCTGAACCCCATTGAGAACCTGTGGTCCATCATCAAATGTGAGATTTACAAGGAGGGAAAACAGTACACCTCTCTGAACAGTGTCTGGGAGGCTGTGGTTGCTGCTGCACGCAATGTTGATGGTGAACAGATCAAAACACTGACAGAATCCATGGATGGCAGGCTTTTGAGTGTCCTTGCAAAGAAAGGTGGCTATATTGGTCACTGATTTATTTTTGTTTTGTTTTTGAATGTCAGAAATGTATATTTGTGAATGTTGAGATGTTATATTGGTTTCACTGGTAAAAATAAATAATTGAAATGGGTATATATTTGTTTTTTGTTAAGTTGCCTAATAATTATGCACAGTAATAGTCACCTGCACACACAGATATCCCCCTAAAATAGCTAAAACAAAAACAAACTAAAAACTACTTCCAAAACTATTCAGCTTTGATATTAATGAGTTTTTTGGGTTCATTGAGAACATGGTTGTTGTTCAATAATAAAATTAATCCTCAAAAGTACAACTTGCCTAATAATTATGCACTCCCTGTAGAGAAGGAACAATGATTTCCTGATTAATATTCCTAACCGAAACCACTTTAGGAAGAACCCAACCTAGTACGTAGTACTACCTTATCTGCATGAAAGATAAGGTAAGGAGAATCATACTGCAAAGCCGAGAGCTCCAAAACTCTCCTCACAGAAAAAATAAAGAAACAAAACCTTCCAAGATAAGTTAATATCTATTAAAACCTTAAGAATCAGGTTAAGACTCCAAGGAGGAGTAACCGACTTAAACACAGGCCTGATTCTGACCAAGGCCTGACAAAAAAGATTGAATATCTGGCACAACTGCCAAATGCTTATGCAATAGAATAGATAAAGCAAAAATCTGACCTTTAAGAATACTGACTGACAACCCCTTCTCCAGACCTTCCTGGAGAAAAGACAAAATTCTAGGAATCCTAACCCTACTGCAAGTAGCCTTCACACCAGTAAAGGTATTTACGCCATACTTTATGGTAAATTTTCCAAGTAACAGGCTTGCCAGCCTGGATCATGGTCTCAATGGCCGACTCAGAAAAACCACACTTAGACAAAACTAAGCGTTCAATCTCCAAGCAGTCAGTTTCAGATAAACGAGTATTGGATGGAAAAAAGGACCCTGAGTTAGAACATCCTTCTTCAGAGGCAGCCTCCAAGGAGGCAGAAATGACATGTTCACTAGGACTGCATGACAGATCCTGCGTGGCCATGCAGGTGCTAATAAAATTACCGACACTCTCTCCTGTTTGATACAAGCAATGACTCGTGGAAGGAGAGCAAATGGAGAAAACAGATAAACTAGACCGAATCCCCAAGGCACCGCCAGAGCATCTATCAGAGCTGCCTGCGGATCTCTTCAACTTGTACCATACCTTGGAAGCTTGGCATTCTGCAGAGACGCCATCAGATCCAACTCCAGCACCCCCCATTTGAGGATTAACCTCGAAAACACCACCGGATGGAGAGTCCACTCCCTGGGAGGAAAATTCTGTCTGCTCAGAAAATCCGCTTCCCAATTGTCCACTCCTGGAATGTGGATTGCAGCTAGACAACAATCGTGAACTTGCGCCCACTGAATATTCCGAGACACCTCCCTCATGGCTAAGTTCCTCCCTGGTGGTTGATGTAAGGCAAGCCACTGAGGTGATATTGTCTGACTGAAATCTGATAAATCAGACTGAGGCCAAGTTATCAAAGAATTGTAAATCGCTCTCAACTCCAAGAGTTATGGGGAGAGCAGACTCCTCCTGAGTCCATAATCCCTGCCCCCTTAACAATTCCCAGGCTGATCCCCAGTTTGGCATCCATGGTCATGATCACCCAAGAAGGTCTCCCGAAGCATGTGCCCTGAGACAGATGTTCCTAAGAAAACCACCATGGAAGAGAGTCTCTCGTTGACACATCTAGATCTATCCTCTGAGACAGATCAAAATGGTTTCTGTTCCATTGCTTGAGCACGTATAATTGCAGAGCTCTCAAATGGAATCGAGCAAAGGGAATGATGTCCATGGAAGCGACCATCAAACCAATCACCTCCATACATTGGGCTACAGATTGCCAAACAGTAGACAGAAGAGAGAGGCAAGCAGAGAGAATTTTGGGTGTCATGACCTCCGTCAGAAAAATCTTAATAGATAGGGAATCTATTATAGTCCCTAAGAACACCACCCTTGTAGCTGGAACAAGGGAACTCTTTCCCAGATTCCCTTTCCATTCTTGGGAATGTAGAAAAAACAACAAGAACTCTGTATGGGAGCTTGCTTGTTGAAAAGATGGCGCCTGAAACAAAATGCCGTCTAAGTAAGGCACCACTGCAATTCCCCGAGACCTGATGACTGCCAAGAGAACCCCCAGAACCTTTGAAAAAAATTCTGGGAGCTGTAGCAAGGCCAAACCGAAGAGTCACAAACCGAAAATGTTTGACGGCACACTGAGAAACTTGTTGAGACACTTTAGGCCTAAAATGGGAAGAAAAGTTCCCTCTTTTTTAGGAACCACAAACAGATTTGAATAGAATCCTAGACCCTGTTCCTTTACTGGAACTGGAACAATCACTCCATGAGAGAAAAGATCCTGAACGCAGTTCAAGAATGCCTCTTTTTTTAGCTGATCTGCAGACAACCTTGAGAGGTGAAACCTGTCCCTGAATTCTTTCTTGTAACTCTGAGAAACAATGCCCACAGCCCAAGGATTTGGGAAATCTCGTAACCACTCCTGACAAAACAAGGGAAGTCTGCCCCAACTTGATCCGACTCTGGACCGAGGGCCAACCCATCATGCTGACTTAGACTCAGCTGAGGGTTTCTTAGATTGCTTCCCCTTGTTCCAGGACTGACTGGGTCTCCAAGAGGACTTGCATTGCTACTTTTTTGGAAGAGGAAGGCTTTTGACCTTTGAAATTATGAAAGGAACGAAAATTACTTTGACGTCCTTTAAATCTAATATTCTTGTCTTGCAGTAGAAAAGATCCTTTCTCACCCATAATATCAGATATTATTTCTGCCAGTCCAAGCCCAAACAAAGTCTTACCCTTGTAATAAAGCGCCAAAAGCTTAGACTTGGAGGAAACATCAGCTGACCAAGATTTAAGCCACAAAGCCCCGCGAGCCAAGACAGAGAAACCAGACATCTTGGCCCCCAATTTAATAACTTGCATGTTAGCATCAGAAATAAAAGAATTGGCTTGCTTAAGAGCCTTAATCCTATTCTGAATTTCCTTCAACAAAGTTTCCTCTAAAATAGATTCAGACAAGGCATCGCACCAATAGGATGCTGCACTCGTCACTGTGGCAATACAAACTGCAGGTTGCCATTGAAGACCCTGATGCACATACATCTTCTTCAAATATACCTCCAGCTTCTCATCCATTGGATCCTTAAAAGAGCAGCTATCCTGTATAGGGATCGTAGTTCTCTTAGCCATAGAAGAAATAGCCCCTTCTACTTTAGGCACCGTGCGCCAAGAATCTTTAATGGATTAAGCCACAGGAAACATCTTCTCAAAAATAATCTCTGTTACACGATCTGGAACAGGAAACACTTCCACAGAGGAAGAGACATCATAGAATCTATGAAGCTTACTAGATTTCTTAGGGTTAGAATCATCCAAAGTAGCCAATACCTCCTTTAATAAAACATGAAAGTGTTCAAGCTTAAACCTAAAGCTTACTTCTTCCACCACAGACAAAAGATTAACACTGTCAGAATCAAAGATTTCACCCTCAGAAGGAACTGAAGTAACGTCCTCCCTAGAGTTATGAGGAAGATTGACCTGTATGGTAGCTGCTGAAACAGGCACCTTACTATCTATTAAGTGTTTAGTTTTCTTCTTGCGTTTTCCTAAAACAGGAAAAGCAGATAAAGCTGCAGATACCACGGAGGATATCTGTGCGGCGAAATCTGCAGGCAGATATACCCCCCCTGGAGGTTGAGAGGAACCACAGGGCACTGCTTGTGATGCCAGAGGCTTGAAACGTTTAAGGAGAAGGCTGCGGCATTGCCTGAACAGAATCATCCTGAGAGACATTAGGTTCATAGGGCAATCATTTTTCTTTACATTTTAGCGTTCTAGCTCATAGTACAAAATTGCAAATGAGAAACAATTTATTAAATACCAATATCATCATTATCCATGTCCATAGCTTAGAAAAATCAGCCCCAGGAAAAAAGCAAAAAATAAATTTGAATAAAGGACAACTGTCACTTTAATAGAGATCTAAAACCAAAACACATTATCAAAAAACTAAAACTTGAGAACCTCTTCACCTCAGCAGTGCTGAGGTGCCTACCGCAACTCCAGGAGACTTGAAGAGAACACAGCGATTGAAACACAACTGCACATAGACTGAGACAGATTGCGGAAACAACACAGACCCTGATTTGTTCCGTATAAAGGAAACACAAGGATCACATGACCAGCACATCCGGAAAAGCGCAGGCAAGAAAAAGGCGCACAATCCGAAAAAGACATAGCAAGAACCGTTACTAACATAAACAAAACAATTGCTGACAATAAAAACCTAGTAGCACCTGGTCCACAGTTCCATCCCAAATCACATAGAGCCTGCATACTGCCTATCGAATTCTATTTAAAGGATTTCAAAATCATATAAAGAAAACTGCAGAATATAAATAATGAATCCTCTAAAGTGCAAAGTCTCCTATACCTAGAAGACAAAAAAGCACCTACCTGCAGACTAGCTGTCCGGCAGGAAGACAGCTCACAAGGCATGAAAGGACACAAACTCCTTACAGAGACCTGTGGAAAAAAGAAAGAACAGAGTAATCAACTCTGGCTTTCTATACTTAGGGCAGCAATAAGTTAGGAAAGAGTTGTGCATTAGGAGGGGTGTGTTAGTTACGTGTACTTTATTTCCTTTGCGCACTTTTCTTAACGTCAGTATTATGAGTCTCAAAATAACCTTGTAACGCGTGGCGTAACATGACTACCACGTTTATTTAAGAAGCGCAATCACAGCAGCGTAAAACATTCTCCCATAGAGATCAATAATAAATGAAAGAAGCATGCATTTTTCAGCTAACACTCAATCTCGTGAGAAATACGCACTGCTCTGTCATATTACATATACCACATACTGCACAACAAAAAAACACATCAAATGTACAAACAACAATCACGCAAAAACATAATTTATGTAAGACCTTACCTGATAAATTCATTTCTTTCATATTGGCAAGAGTCCATGAGCTAGTGACATATGGATATACAATCCTACCAGGAGGGGCAAAGTTTCCCAAACCTCAAAATGCCTATAAATACACCCCTCACCACACCCACAATTCAGTTTAACGAATAGCCAAGCAGTGGGGTGATAAAGAAAGGAGTAGAAAGCATCAACAAAGGAAATTTGGAAATAATTGTGCTTTATACAAAAAAATCATAACCACCATAAAAAGGGTGGGCCTCATGGACTCTTGCCAATATGAAAGAAATGAATTTATCAGGTAAGTTCTTACATAAATTATGTTTTCTTTCATTTATTTGGCAAGAGTCCATGAGCTAGTGACATATGGGATATCAATACCCAAGATGTGGAGTCTTCCACTCAAGAGTCACTAGAGAGGGAGGGTCTAAAACAAAAACAGCCATATTCCGCTGAGAAAATAATCCACAACCCAAAAAATAAGTTTATTTTCACTTTTGAAAGAAAAAAACTTAAATCAAAAAAGCAGAAGAATCAAACTGAAACAGCTGCCTAAAGAACTTTTCTACCAAAAACTGCTTCCAAAGAAGCAAATACATCAAAATGGTAGAATTTAGTAAATGTATGCAAAGAGGACCAAGTGGCTGCTTTGCAAATCTGATCGACTGAAGCTTCATTCTTAAAAGCCCATGAAGTAGAGACTGATCTAGTAGAATGAGCTGTAATTCTCTGAGGCGGGGTTTGACCCGACTCCAAATAAGCTTGATGAATCAAAAGTTTCAACCAAGAAGCCAAGGAAACAGCAGAAGCTTTCTGACCTTTCCTAGGACCAGAAAATAAAACAAATAGACTAGAAGTCTTCCTGAAATTTTTAGTAGCTTCCACATAATATTTCAAAGCTCTTACCACATCCAAAGAATGTAAGGATCTCTCCAAAGAATTCTTAGGATTAGGACATAAAGAAGGAACAACAATTTCTCTACTAATGTTGTTAGAATTCACAACCTTAGGTAAAAATTGAAAAGAAGTCAGTCCGCAATACTGCCTTATCCTGATGAAA
Source organism: Bombina bombina (assembly GCF_027579735.1). Lineage (NCBI taxonomy): Eukaryota > Metazoa > Chordata > Amphibia > Anura > Bombinatoridae > Bombina > Bombina bombina. Next base: position 884,221,357 of record NC_069503.1, on the reverse strand, counting down.
AATCAGAAAAGGAGACTCACAAGAAAGAGCAGATAGCTCAGAAACTTTTCTAGCAGAAGAGATTGCCAAAAGGAACAACACTTTCCAGGAAAGTATTTTAATGTCCAAAGAATGCATAGGTTCAAAGGGAGGAGCCTGTAAAGCCCTCAGAACCAAATTAAGACTCCAAGGAGGAGAAATTGACTTAATGACAGGCTTAATACGAACTAAAGCCTGTACAAAACAGTGTATATCAGGAAGTATAGCAATTTTTCTGTGAAATAAAACAGAAAGAGCGGAGATTGTCCTTTCAAGGAACTTGCAGACAAACCCTTATCCAGACCATCCTGAAGAAACTGCAAAATTCTAGGAATTCTAAAAGAATGCCAGGAAAATTTATGAGAAGAACACCATGAAATGTAAGCCTTCCAAACTCTATAATAAATCTTCCTAGAGACAGATTTACGAGCTTGTAACATAGTATTAATCACTGAATCAGAGAAACCTCTATGACTTAGAACTAAGCGTTCAATTTCCATACCTTCAAATTTAATGATTTGAGATCCTGATGGAAAAACGGACCTTGAGATAGTAGGTCCTGCCATAACGGAAGTGGCCAAGGCGAGCAACTGGACATCCGAACCAGATCCGCATACCAAAACCTGTGTGGCCATGCTGGAGCCACCAGCAACACAAAAGACTGTTCCATGATGATTTTGGAAATCACTCTTGGAAGAAGAACTAGAGGCGGGAAGATGTAAGCAGGTTGATAACACCAAGGAAGTGTCAGCGCATCCACTGCTTCCGCCTGAACATCCCTGGACCTGGACAGGTATCTGGGAATTTTCTTGTTTAGATGAGAGGCCATGAGATCTATCTCTGGAAGCCCCCACATCTGAAAAATCTGAGAAAACACATCTGGATGGAGAGACCACTCCACTGGATGTAAAGTCTGGCGGCTGAGATAATCCGCCTCCCAATTGTCTACACCTGGGATATACACCGCAGAGATTAGACAGGAGCTGGATTCCGCCCAAACAAGTATCCGAGATACTTCTTTCATAGCTTGGGGTCTGTGAGTCCCACCCTGATGATTGACATAAGCCACAGTTGTGATATTGTCTGTCTGAAAACAAATGAACGGTTCTCTCTTTAGTAGAGGCCAGAACTGAAGAGCCCTGAGAATTGCACGGAGTTCTAAAATATTTATTGGTAATCTCGCCTCTTGAGATTTCCAAACCCCTTGTGCTGTCAGAGACCCCCAAACGGCTCCCCAACCTGAAAGACTCGCATCTGTTGTGATCACAGTCCAGGTTGGGTGAACAAAAGAAGCCCCTTGAACCAAACAATGGTGATCTATCCACCATGTCAGAGAGTGTCGTACATTGGGATTCAAGGATATTAATTGTGATATATTTGTATAATCCCTGCACCATTGATTCAGCATACAAAGCTGTAGAGGTCTCATGTGAAAATGAGCAAAGGGGAATGCGTCCGATGCTGCAGTCATGAGACCTAAAACTTCCATGCACATAGCCACTGAAGGGAATGACTGAGACTGAAGGCGCCGGCAGGCTGCAACCAATTTTAAACGTCTCTTGTCTGTTAGAGACAGAGTCATGGACACTGAATCTATCTGGAAACCTAAAAAGGTGACCCTTGTCTGAGGAATCAAGAAACTTTTTGGTAAATTGATCCTCCAACCATGTTTCCAAAGAAACAACACTAGTTGATTCATGTGAGATTCTGCAGTATGTAAAGACTGAGCTAGTACCAAGATATCGTCCAAATAAGGAAACACCGCAATACCCTGTTCTCTGATTACAGATAGTAGGGCACCCAGAACCTTTGAAAAGATTCTTGGAACTGTTGCTAGGCCAAATGGAAGAGCAACAAATTGGTAATGCTTGTCTAGAAAAGAGAATCTCAGAAACTGATAGTGTTCTGGATGAATCGGAATATGAAGGTATGCATCCTGCAAGTCTATTGTGGACATATAATGTCCTTGCTGAACAAAAGGCAGAATAGTCCTTATAGTCACCATCTTGAAAGTTTGTACTCTTACATAACAATTCAAAATTTTCAGATCCAGAACTGGTCTGAACAAATTTTCTTTCTTTGGTACAATGAATAGGTTTGAATAAAACCCCAAACCTTGTTCCTGAAGAGGAACTGGCATGATTACCCCTGAAGACTCCAGGTCTGAAACACACTTCAGAAAAGCCTGAGCTTTTACTGGATTTACAGGAATGTGTGAGAGAAAAAATCTTCTCACAGGAGGTCTTACTTTGAATCCTATTCGATACCCTTGAGAGACAATGCTCTGAATCCAATGATTTTGGACAGATTTTATCCAAAAATCCTTGAAAAACCTTAATCTGCCCCCTACCAGCTGAGTTGGAATGAGGGCCGCACCTTCATGCGGACTTAGGGGCAGACTTTGGTTTCCTAAATGGCTTGGATTTATTCCAATTTGAGGAAGGCTTCAAACTGGAAGCAGATTCCTTGGGAGGAGGATTGAGTTTTTGTTCCTTATTCTGACGAAAGGAACGAAAACGGTTAGAAGCCTTAGATTTACCCTTAGGTTTTTTATCCTGAGGCAAAAAAACTCCTTTTTCTCCAGTGATAGTTGAAATAATAGAATCCAACTGAGAACCAAATAAATTATTACCTTGGAAAGAAAGAGATAGTAATCTAGATTTAGATGTCATATCAGCATTCCAAGATTTAAGCCACAAAGCTCTTCTAGCTAATACAGCTAAAGACATGGATCTAACATCAATTTTGATAATATCAAAAATGGCATCCAAATAAAATGATTAGCATGTTGCAGTAAGCGAACAATGCTAGATAAGTCAGAATCCAATTCATGTTGCGCTAAGTTTTCCAACCAAAAGGTTGATGCAGCCGCAACATCACCCAAAGAAATAGCAGGTCTGAGAAGATGACCTGAATATAAATAGGCCTTCCTTAGATAAGATTCAAGCTTCCTATCTAAAGGATCCTTAAAGGAAGTGCTATCTTCCATAGGAATAGTGGTATGTTTAGCAAGAGTAGAAATAGCCCCATCAACTTTGGGGATCTTTTAAACCTTGAAGAAGGAACAAAGGAAGTACCTGGCTTATTCCATTCCCTAGAAATCATATCAGAAATAGCCTCAGGAATGGGAAAAACACCTGGGGAAACCACAGGAGGTTTAAAAACAGCATTTAAACGTTTATTAGACTGAACGTCAAATAGGACTGGTTACCTCAATATCCAAAGTAATTAACACTTCTTTTAATAAAGAACACATATACTCTATTTTAAATAAATAAGTAGATTTGTCAGTGTCAATATCTGAGGAAGGATCTTCTGTTTCAGATAGATCCTCAGCAGAAGAGGATGAATTATTATGTTGTTGGTCATTTGAAATTTCATCAGCTAAATGAGAAGTTTTAAAAGACCTTTTACGTTTATTAGAAGGTGGAAATGCAGACAAAGCCTTCATAATAGATTCAGAAACAAATTCTTTAAAATTTACAGGTATATCATGCACATTAGAAGTTTAAGGAACTGCAACTGGCAATGTACTATTACTGATAGAAACACTATCTGCATGTAAAAGTTTATCATGACAACTATTACAAATGACATTCGGTGGAATAATTTGTTATGATCTGTTTTGGCCCTTTTCTATATTGTTTATCTTATGTCCATATGTTAATAATGTCTTTTATCCTATAAGTTATTTCTTATTTCTATTTACCTCGTGTTTGTTTTCCGTCTTACAGGATGTTTATACCGGATGTGGATATTGTCCGGAAGTGACGTTATAGCGTATATGCGTACTTCCGGTTTGGCGCTATTCATGCTTATCGCACATGATACATATACTCGGGGAAGAAAGGCATTATGTCTAAAAGAATAAGTAACGGGGCTTCAAAATGTATATAAACCAGGTGTAGGAAAAAAAGGAGGATGGCATTAGGGCTCAGGATCTCTGGTGATTCGGATACAAAATAATGCAAAGTTGTACAGATTGTCCCTAAAATATGATAATGTCTAAACATAATTTTCATAGCATTAATTTAGAACATAATACAGAATTTAAAAACAAGGTTTACACCAGATGTTACTGGAATCCCAAGAAAATATAGAAAAGATATAAGAAAAAGATATAATAATATATAAAAAAATATATATAAAAAAATATATAAAAATACACAATTGTATATGTACATATAGATAATATATAGGATTATACATTAAATTACATATACAATTATATATAAAACTATCTATAAAATTATAACGGAAGTGGATTGAAAAACCATCTTAAATGGATTGGTAACAAAACTTGGGAGAGAATGTTTTAAAAAAGGAGATAAGGATAATGCTTGTCAGTTCAAACCGTGTATGATTGTGGTGAATGGAATATATGGATCTTGAAGCATATTAGAGTCATTAGCAAGAACATTTAAAAATCCTTTATAAAAAACTTGGTTAAAATGTTTTTATATTGTTTTAATAAAAAATCATTATATATAAAACCTTCATAAAACATACAGCACATAAAACCCCCATATCTGTTTATGTAAAGGGGGGTAAAAAACTAGGAGTTGGCTAATAGAGTGGGAGCTAGTCATGGAATATCCTCTACAACAACGATCTTTTGGTGAAAGGTTTTGATAATACATTGTGGGAAGGGAACAGTGCCAATTGGAAAGAGAGCTGGTTATTATGATTGTCCACTTTTTTCACCTATTACACCAAATGTTCTTATGGTATCTGATATAAAGTAGACTGAGAGTGGATTAGTAGTAGAATCTATTCTGCTCTTTTCATAATAGATGGAATACTTCCGTACTGCTGTTTAGACCTTTAGGAAAGGTGCAGTCTAGCAGAAAGATCCACTTGGATTCTACTTTTAGAAGTTGTTTTTCAAAATCCCCCCCTCTCCAATTTTTCATCGGTCTTTAACATTATCTGAATAAGCTGTGTTGATAATTTACATTCAATACATTAAATTTTTTTTAGTATATTTGATATCAGGCATGTGCTTGTCAAATAGATGACTTTAACAGTCATGGGACTAATATTTTTTTTACATGTCAGAATATTAGATGGATATATGTCTTCTTATCTTACTGTGATAGAGATATGTCTCAAAGAATATGTATTTTAAAAAATTAAATAGAAAAATATATAGTATAAAAATAAATTTATTGACAAAAAAAAGAAAAAGGAAATTCATTACAGATGAAACTTTGAAAAAGAAAGAAAATAAATATTAAAAACATTAGTCATTTAGGTTATTTAATGAACACATGTCTTAAAATATTCCTTAAATCTAATAATTGTTAAATCATCTTGTGTCTATGCTCTAACATGTATTTTTTGTCTTGATATTAAAAACAGGTTCATACTTGAAATCTATATGTATCCATAATTTTAAATGAATACCATTACATTGTCTAATCAATATTAGAATTAAATATTAGCATTTAAAATTAGACAAAATAATGCATATCACATTTTAAAATTATTTTTATATTGGATTGTATGAGGAACATAATTGAATATAATATTTCATGTCCCTTCAAATAATATATACCTCTATATTAACTATAAAATGTATCTCTTTGTCTGATTGGTCATAATCTTAGTACTCTCTAGCACAAAGTAGGGGTAATGTATCTAAAATAAACATATTCTAATATAGGACATGTATATATTCCTAATTCTTTTAACATTCTTCCTCCTGTGATTCTTAAATAGCATGCATTGTGCAAACTAACCTGGATGTATGGGCTTTGAAAGGCAATTATCTTCAAAATAACAGTTTATCTTCATTAGGTGTCTTATTCATCATTTTCAAGATAGAGGATTGTGAAATACCATCTAAAAAAATAAAATAAATCTAAGTGTCTCCTATATGATGCATCCACAGTCTTGTTCCATAGAATTGTTGCCACTTACCATGTGAACGTGTCTTTGTATGGTTTTCAAGGTTAGCACATTTGAAAGACAATGCCAAACATGATCACATTGGTATTCATCACTTTCAGTCTGGGATTCTTCACTTTCAGTCTGGGATTCTTCACTTTCAGTCTTGAATTCTTCACTTTCAGTCTTGAATTCTTCACTTTCAGTCTTTAGATGAAGTCATCTCCCTAATGGCAGAAAAAGTGTAAATCAAATAATTAATGGAAGTGGGTGACTTAGTTCTGCATCCCCCCCATTTCTGAAACTATTTATATCACTAGCTTACTAAGCGTGTGTAGCAATTTGTGTTATGTTCTATCAATCAAGTGTGAAGATGAGTCATCCACTGTGCAGACCTAACCTCTGATGTATGACTTTTAATGACTTGGAAGCATATAGTCTTGTTAGAGGATCCCTTTCTGAGTATCCAAAAATCTAGTAATGTGTAAACTAAATACTACTTTTTAAAATATATGCCATATGATGGCTAATTGTGCAAAATTCCCACCAGCCACAGTCCATACATTGGTTATACTTACCAGCTGATATTATTGGTGAAGTCATTACAGGACCCGATGCCAGAATCATCTAATGTATGAATTACCTATAAAATTAATAATAATAATAATTTTTTTTATAATAATTTGATGAACAATCCTAACATGTTTGCACAATTCTCTACTTCTCATTTCCCTAAAATTCACACATATTTGCAATGCTCCTATATAACTTTTAGTATTTACCGTCTAAAGTGGCGGTTGATGATGTTTGCTCTGACATTGAGCCTCTTGTCCCAGAATGGCCCCTCTAGAACAGGCTCATCCTCCTCATCTTGGAGGAGGTCTCAGGGTGCCTGGACGGCCTGCAGCATCCCAGCCCGCTGTGCAATGTTATGCAGGACGCTGCAGGCTATAACGATCTTCGCCATCTTACTAGGGCTGTATTGGAGGGCTCCTCCAGACCTGTCCAGGCATCTTAATCTCATTATGAGGAGTCCAAACATCCTCTCCACTACAGCCCTAGTCCGCTTGTGCGCCCGATTGTAGCGCTCCTGGGCCTCGTCCATAGAGTTACGTATAGACGTAATAAGCCAAGGCCGGTTCATGTAACCCGAATCACCTATAAATAATTAACATAACAACATGACAATTAAAAATTTCGTTAAAATTATTATATTAAAATAGAATTCATTTGTGTACACGAAAATCCCCTAAAATAAACATTTTCATAAAAAAATTATATGTTTAAATCGCATTCGCTATCTGCCAATTTAAGATAGGACATGCTACATATGCATATTTCACATAAACGAGACATTTGCTAAAATAGAAAGAAATGGTTAAATTGCATCCTAGAGCTGCCCATTTAAGCTAAGACATGCTACATATCTGTTTGGAGCTAAAACTAGACATTTGCGGAATGAGACAATGACATGGTTAAAGCGCATTCTCTATCTGCCCTCTTTAAGCTAGGACATGCTAGATATGCGTATTTCGCATAAACGAGACATTTGCTAAAAAGAGAAAGAAATGGTTAAATTGCATTCTATATCTACCCATTTAAGCTAGGACATGCTACATATGTGTTTTTTGCATAAACCAGACATTTGCTAAAAGAGAAAGAAATGGTTAAATTGCATCCTAGAGCTGCCCATTTAAGCTAAGCCATGCTACATATCTGTTTGGAGCTAAAACTAGACATTTGCGGAAAGAGACAATGACATGGTTAAAGCCCATTCTCTATCTGCCCATTTAAGCTACAACATGCTACATATGCGTATTTCGCATAAACAAGACATTTGCTAAAAGAGAAAGAAATGGTTAAATTGCATTCTATATCTGCCCATTTAAGCTAGGACATGCTACATATGCATTTTTCGCATAAACCAGACATTTTCTAAAAGAGAAAGAAATGGTTAAATTGCATCCTAGAGCTGCACATGTTGAACATTACACAAACACAGCTGTTTTTTAAGACTACAGTGGTAATTGTCTAATTAACCATGTTGTGCACAAGTACTCACCAATGAGCCACTCAGTAGGAAACTGTCTGCCCTCAAACTGCCGCCACAGGGACGACTGTCTGAGGATGCGGGCATCATGACAAGCCCCGCCGAAATTCGCACACACCTGCATAATCCACATCCGTGCGTCGCAAACAAACTGCACATTGAGACTATGGAAGTGTTTGCGATTTCTGAAGGGCAAGTCATCTTCTGGAGCATGCACCGCAATGTGGGTGCAATCTATTGCTCCCAAGACATTAGGCATTCGAGCTATTGCAAAGAATGACCTCTTCAGGCACCTCCAATCACCGTCATTATGAGGGAATCCTATGTAATTCTTACTGACTCGTACCATGGCGTCCAGAAAGTTGTCAAAAACCACAGAGAACGTACCCTGAGACAGCACATTCATGTACCCCTCTCCGGATTGAAAACTTCTGGAGGCCAGGATGTGTATGCAACTTAGCATTTTGGTCATACTAGGGATTGCAGTCCGCATACATCTACGTGGCTCCATATGAGGTTTAAGAACATCGTAAAGGCTAATGAGCTGTTCGCGATTGAGCCTATACTTGTCATAAACCTCAAAGTCGCTCATGTTATCCAAGGTGGGCCTCACCCTGTGAACAGGAGGACCTCTTACCAGACGAGCCATACTTCTCTCTTGGAGACACCGAGCCCGCCTGATTCTATTGAACACCACTTGTGCAACAGCACCAGCAGCAAATAACTGAGGATTATCCATATGTGCCAAGCTAAGCAGCACAAAGCCAAACAGAAGAGCAAACACACAAGGAGTAACAAGGTTTGCAAAAATACAAAAGCGATTTGATACCATGTTGATCACAAGGGATGCTTTGGCCATGTTGTTTGGGGGATTTATAGTGCAATATGTCCAATGGTAGCGTGTTCATAATGATTGCTGATTGTATTCACTTGTTTGTATGTGAGTGGCGCGGATGCTTTAAAAGTGGGCATTTTTTTTAGGTGTTTGCTGAAATTTTGTTTCCCCCAATGAATCGCAATGTGAAAGTGTAAAATATAACATATACAGTGCATCTTTGTAATGTTTGTTCATATGCGTAATAAATACTTTTTAAACACGATCTTATAGTAAAAAGCACACGTCCAGGCTAACATGAATGAAAGTGCATACTTGTGTATAATGTGTGCACAGACATGGCATAGAATCTGTTTGAGTTCAGGAGAAAGAGGTGATAGATTTGCGCTAGAACAAGAGGGTATGACTAGTGAGTTTTAGATGGGATTTCCTCTAAAGATCCCAAAAAAGAGAGAGATAGCATGCAAGGGGAAAAACACACCAGCGCCTAAAATAGGCTGTTATACCCGAGAATCACAGAGTCAGTATAAGGATATAGAAAAGTATTTATTACTAGATTACTATAGGACAAGGAATACAATTATAAATCCTCACTCAAAATAAACTAAAATAGGTGCAGGTTGGCCAACCTAGGATACTAATATTTGGATAAATAGAAATGTCTATAAGTATAAAACATATGTTAAAATTGTATGTGAAATTATATATAAAACATATGTGAGATTAAATATAAAAAGAGCACATATGTGAGAAAAAAATGAACACTTTAAAAGCGAGTATTATGCAACACACAGCAATATACCGTATATAACATATGGCAAATTCAAAGCTTGCTGATAGATCAATTCTGAGCAACAAACACTAACAGACCTATTAGGAGTACTGAAAATAACAACCACTTCTGATCGTGGGTTAGTGTCCGATGAGAGTTTATAAGTCTATAGGACTGTATTGTCAGTGATTCAAGTAATAAAATACTTCAGTAAATGAAGAACGGATTAAACTTGACAAAGACTGAGTTTTCTCAGTTGAAACGCGTTGCTGCTATCTTTTCCTAACCAAGGAGACTGCTTTGGATGCATAGGAAGTCCTAGACATCACACACTACTATAGCTGTAGAGCCGGCATCTAAACCTGATCGAGAGCGGTAACTCCCCCACAAACAGCCAGGACCTATCAGAGCCCCTTCAGGAGAAGGCGCGCACTCTGTAGGTGCACAGCGGGAGAACGCCAAGAGGAGCAAACCGGCTTCACGATCGGCTACTTTTCGGAGATATTAGAAATATTATACTGACACACCATTGTTGCCACAACTGGATAGACAACATAAAAGGTACCATTCAGCTGCTCTTTATACGGACTAACAAAAACCATACAGGTTTAATCCGTTCTTCATTTACTGAAGTATTTTATTACTTGAATCACTGACAATACAGTCCTATAGACTTATAAACTCTCATCGGACACTAACCCACGATCAGAAGTGGTTGTTATTTTCAGTACACCTAATAGGTCTGTTAGTGTTTGTTGCTCAGAATTGATCTATCAGCAAGCTTTGAATTTGCCATATGTTATATACGGTATATTGCTGTGTGTTGCATAATACTTGCTTTTAAAGTTTTCATTTTTTCTCACATATGTGCTCTTTTTATATTTAATCTCACATATGTTTTATATATATTTTTACATACAATTTTAACATATGTTTTAAACTTATAGACATTTCTATTTATCCAAATATTAGTATCCTAGGTTGGCCAACCTGCACCTATTTTAGTTTATTTTGAGTGAGGATTTATAATTGTATTCCTTGTCCTATAGTAATCTAGTAATAAATACTTTTCTATATCCTTATACTGACTCTGTGATTCTTGGGTATAACAGCCTATTTTAGGCGCTGGTGTGTTTTTCCCCTTGCATGCTAGAATCTGTTTGATCAATGTTGCTGCAATATTGTTTCCAAACGATAAAGTAACTGCTGACATCTATAATATTGTATATATAAGTGGATAATAATGAAGATCTTCCGACACTCTTGTTTAACTATATGTGGTAGTAAGTGAGAAACTTCTTAAAGGGGCGGTACAGTCCAAAAGCTGTAATCAGTATAGTTGAAGCTTATAATGACGTAATTATATTATCAACCTGCCTGTCTAGTTAGCAAATCTTCATTCTGTTGTTATATTTTACTACATTCTTCTTGTGTGCTGATTAAAAATATGTGTGCTTTGTGGTTGTGTGATGCGTGTTATGTAAATCTACGTATGTATTGTGATTCTCTCCCACATATGCTGATTTATATAAAGCAGTATAGCATTGTTGTTCCTTCCAAAAGAGTGACAGCTGTAATATGTTCGAATGATAAATTCTTATTGTATGTAATTCCTAATGGTATATTATGAGTGAATCGTGATGTTAAAGGGACAGTAAATCCATATTTTATGTTTCATGATTCATAGAGAGAATTTAATGTTAAGCAACCTTCCAATGTAGTTGTATGATGTAAATGTGTTCATTGTTTATATGTGTTTTTCCCCCCAGAATATCAATGCACATGTATGAGTGAATGACAAAAGTCATGTATGTGCATCCATTGATGATCATGTGTTAAGCCTATGTAGATATGCTGTTCATGCAAGCATATGAGTTGAATGAATGAAATGCTATAATAGAGGTAAATGAGACGTGTTTCCAATTGTCTACTGTTTGTGGATAATGAAATGTGAAAATTATTTTTCTTTCCGTTTAAATATGATGTAATTTTTCAAAAAGATTTCGTATTGTTGATGGTGATTTGTAGTTGATGTAATGTAAATTTATATAACAATTTGATATTGTAGTGAATTTCACACAAGTAAAAGCCATAACTCCATAGGGAAATAGTCATTTCTTGATCTATTTGTCATAGCGGGACTAACACAAGAAAGAAAGAGTTAGTTTCACAATTGTAACGCTGGTATTACGAGTTTTCTTGTCTACACATTTTGCGTGCATTAGGTAAATCTGCCTGTCGCGTGTATGAGCACGTCTTCCCCATAGAAGTCAATGGAGGAGAAAAATTTGTTGAGAAATAAAATCCAACACTTGTTTTGAGCGTAAAGTGAGTGACGTCATGTTCTGGTGTGAAAAAGTAGATAAATCTGTTTTGTGTAGGTAATGTGCTGTATATTGTTTGTATGTATCGATTAGTGTATGTATGTTGTGATAATATTTGTAGTTAGATGTAGCTATATGAGTGTATGTTCTCGTCTGTCTATGTAAGTCAATGGAAAATTGATTTGTGTGCCCTTTTTTTTCAAACACCCGAGATCTCGTAACTTTGATCCGTTCTATTTTGACATGAAAATGTAAAATCTTAAAAATAAATATTGTGTAGTGTTTGTATGAGTGTAAGTGTAGTTTGTGTAATGTTTTTGGAGTGATTCGTGGATGTTTTTGTTAGCGGTATATGATTAACTACTGGGTCTTGGTTTAGGTTAATGATTTGAATGGAGATGGTTATTTTTGTGGCGTTACGTAAACTCGTAATACCAGCGGTAGGCAAAAAGCAGCAGTAGGAGGCTTTTTCACGCATAACGCACACATCGTAATCTAGCTGAAAGTAAGCACCACCTTACAACTTCCTAACTGCTTAAAAGCCACCAATACTCTGCAGCAGAGATTGACGGGGACTACAGCTATACCCAAATCCTTGCTTGCAGGGAAACTATCCCATAAAAGGATTTTATTTCTTCAGACACAAAACTTCACCATGCATAGAGAATGACTGGGGATTATGGGTAGGGGAGTGATACTTAAAGGGCCACTAAACCCAAAATCTTTCTTTCATGATTCAGATAGAGAATAGAAATTTAAACAACATTACAATTTACTTCTATTATTTATTTTGTTTCATTTTTTAGATATCCTTAGTTGAAGAAAAAGCAATGCACATGGTGAGCCAATCACACGAGGCTTCTATGTGCAGCAACCAATCAGCAGCTAGTGAGCATATCTAGATATGCTTTTCATCAAAGAATATTAAGAGAATAAAACAAATTAGATAATATAAGTAAATTAGAAAGATGTTTAAAATTGCATTCTCTTTCTAAATCATGAAAGAAAAAATGTGGGTGGCATGTCCCTTTAACAGCTTTGCTGTGGTGCTCTTTACCGCCTCCTACTGGCCAGGAGAGATATTCCCACTAGTAATTGATTACGTTGTGGATTTACCATATCTTAGGAAAGAAATATTAAAATATGTATTTAATGTTAGCTATGGGTTAAATACGCATTTAAGCATGCACTTGTCTGACCCCCTATATTTACATATCATTTCAGATTAAAATGGTATTAGATTATTTTATGCATAGAGATTTTATTTAACACATAATATGCATAGTTTAAATTTCATTTTGATGGGGAAGATGTTTATACTATAAGTACCTTACAATTTTTGTTTCTGCAGTCCTGTATAATGTAACAATTTTTCTTCATTGTATTCTATTAGCATTCTCAGAGTATTAGAGCCTCAGGCAAGCCTAAAGTTTATTTATTTACACTAGAGGAGACCATGGAGATGGAATAGAGATAAAAAGTTATCTTTAATGCCATATAAACCTTTGAAAACAGTCTAGGTTAGAGAAACTTTCTTCATACTGTTACTTGTAAATGAAATGTAGTCGTTAAAGTTACATTCTAGGATAAAAATAAATGGCCAGATTACAAGTGGTGTGCTAACAGTTACACACAAGCGATATCGGGTTTATACGCATAATAACACTATCAAATAAAAATGACTTAATAACAATATTGCACAAATAAGTTATAAGGGTTCAAAGATATGAGGTCTCAGGTGTAAAAAAAATGGCAGGCAAAGGGCTGTAACATAGAGATACATACTTATACATGTCTAAATATGTATATGTATGTATTAATGTATTTATATTTGTATATATGTATTTACAGACATATATACACATATAAACACATAAAATACAAATGTATGTATATATATATATATATATATATATATATATATATATATATATATATATATATATATATAAAGTAAAATTAAGTAATAGCCAGCATGAACTTTTTAAAAATTTGAAAACTTTATTTAGAACATCTTTAAAAAGCTACAGACAGCTTCAAGCAGCAAAAATCTGTTTGACATGTTTCCCCCTGTGGCCTTAATCATAGACACTCCATTGATTAAAAACAATTTTAAATAAATACCTGTAGATGTCATACCATTGAGTAGCCACTAACCTTGTGACTAAAGGTGTGTACATCAATCAATTAACCTATGCTTATCCATATTACAGCAACAGCAATAAGGTGCAACAGTGAAAGAGATAGAAATATCCATTGTACATTTGATAACAAATCTCTCTCTGGAATAGTCAGGGCCGGTGCTAGGATTTTTGGCTACAAAGGCAAATACACATTTTGTAGCCCCTCCCCCAATTTTTTTTTTTAAATGTATATATCATTAATGTTCTAGTAATGTGTAATAGCTATACTGGTTCAATTCTGCATGACAATGTCCTAAAGTGGTGGCTCTGCACAACATACCAGGTAACAAAATATACCTGCACATGCACACACACACATACATACATACTCATACACATACACATTTACACACATACAGACACACTCATGCACACAAATTTCCACCCACACACATTTATACAAACATGCACACATATTTAAAACTATATTTATAAACACATACACATTTACACCTACACAATACATATTTACACATATTTATGCACACATATTTAGACACACACAACCACATACACATGTATACACATATACATACACACATACACACATATACATACACACACACACAAATACACACATATATACTGTATATACACACACACACACAAACATACAAACATACATACACAATGACACAGACATATAATCAAATACACACACACATATACAAATGCACACATACACATACATACATATACACAAAATACACACAAACATATTCTGCCATAAACAATGTCCAACAATGTACTACAGTTGTTACAGATGTTGCTATAGGTGTAGCCTCTTAATCTCTATACCACTGGTGTGCATAGCTCTATAGGGACTCAGACTAATCATCATTTATTAATAAGAATTCCTGGATGGCTCCTGGCTGTATTATTATTTAATTCTAAACCCACAAACCTAATGCTATATAACAGTCAGTGTCACAGACCAGTGAGACCACAGTTTCCTTTTTTTATATATATTTTTTCATATAAATCTAATGGCACCATTTGTTTTCTTTCAACAACACTAGAACACAGCACTACACGTGGTGCCATTAGATTTATATGAAAAAAAAATATATATAAAAAAGGATACTGTGGTCTCACTGGTCTGTGACACTAACTGTTATATAGCATTAGCATTGTGGGTTTAGAATTAAACAATAATACAGCCAGGAGCCATCCAGGAATTCTTATAAATAAATGAAGATTACTCTGAGTCCTATAGAGCTATGCACTGTTGCACACGTGCACAGTCAGAGTCAGACATGATCAGTTCAATACTTCAGACAGTGTTACTCTGAAATAATACAGCCAGGACACAGGAGCCACCCAGGAATTCTTATAAATAAATCATTAATGATGCGCCAAAACACCAACCACCTACCTCTCTCACAGTGTCCAGTAGTACAGTGGCACCAGTCTCTCTGGCCATCTGGGTGGGCCCATGGGTAAGCGTCCTTCACGTGCGGGGTGCGTGGCTCAGCACCATTTCTGCATCTTTACATCTTGTATCTATGTTTTCCCTCTCACAGCTCCACTGCCCACTTGAGCGCCACCTCCAGCTGTGACATCACTCACTGACTGACAGACAGTCTCTATTTGTCTTAGTCAGTGAGTCAGAGTGAGTGCCGAATCGCTGATGTGCAGCAGCGCAAGTCATTCAAGTGAGCGAGCTCAGACTGAACTGACCACACAGACACTGCCAGTGGCCTGGGCTGCACCAAGGTGCCCACACACACACCCTGCCTGTTGCCCTCCTCCTGACTGACGACCCCTGGCTTCCCACTCACTGGACAGTACATACATTTTTCAATACTCAAGGCTCAAGCAGCTGAGCTGCTTTTCCAATGCCGGCAGCCAGACAGATCTGGCACCCCCCTGCTGGAGGTGCCCAAAGGCGGCTGCCTAGTTTGCCTTACACAAACGCTGGCCCTGGGAATAGTACACTAAACAGTAGGTGCACCAACCAATAGTATTTAACATTTTATCCAGCATATGCTGAAGATATTTATGTTGATATAAAGACCATAATGCTGTTTCTTTTTTCTTTTCTTTTTTTCTTTTCTTGCCTCAGAAGGAAACCAGCTTTCTATTTTACAGAACTGGTCAACCGTTGTCCCTTTCTTCATTTGTATTTTCTATATTACCCAACTACAAACAAACAAACAAAAAAAAAATTAAAATCTTATTTATATACTTATTTAATGAATTCCCTTCAACAGGCCTCCCATGAAGCCATTCTCCCCTTAAAGTAAAGTCAATTTAGATAAATCAGTGCCCGTTTTTTAATAATCCTATTAAAAACAAGGGCACTTTAATTAATCAAAATTTACATTTCACTTGTTTTTTTTTCAAATACTTACCTTTTAATCTTCACAGCTACTCCAGTGATTCCCCCGGCCGTCGGAAGCCTCTTCATACATCAGAAATGACGAATCCGGCTTCCTTCAATCATGGCTCCCCCCCCCCCCGGGGAAATCATGGCCCGAGGCAACACTGTGATTGGAGGAAGCCGGATTCGTCATTTTGGACCCGCGAAGAGGGCTTGCGACGGGCGGAGGAAGCGCTGTAGCGGCTGTCAGGATTAAAAGGTAAGTATTTGAAAAAAACAAGTGAAATTTCAATTTTGATTAATTGAAGTACCCTTGTTTTTAATAGGATTATTAAAAACAGGGCACCGATTCATCTAAATTGATCTTCACTTTAAGTTAGCTTCTAGAATAAAGATAAAGATCTAAATGGAAAAATTATTTCTCTCTGAACGTTTACTTTCAAAGCTTTAATATAATTATCCCACTTCCCAAAGAAACTTTCAATCTCTGTCTCAACTTGTGTTTGCACCATAGCTTGTTCAACTAAAAGCTAATGTAATAAAGCATTTTTAAACTCTAAAAACTGGGCTTCTTTGGGAGATACCCAATGTTTCAGTATCAGCTTCCTGGCAAGGAGTATGACTGTATTAAGTAAGCCAGGGCCCATACCAAAGTCCCTATATTTCATAAGAAAAAAACCATGATAGAAGGAAAATTTCACCTGGGTTTTCTTAATTTTGGATGCCTAGAATCTAATTTTTCCGGACAGCCCCAGAAATAATGTATACTATCAGCAATCTTTAACTTGAATTTTACACAGCAATTTTTAGCTCTATCTAAACAAAAATGTTATATGTGTAATGGAGTGATATATGTTTGATACAGAATTTTCAAATGTTGTTCCCTATAATCTTCCTCCGTGGAAGCTTTTTGAGTTTTTTTAATTTTTTTCTAATAAATGAATATGGATGCCTCTATATGTCTAGTCCTCTTCCATATACATAGAACATATTTCAAATTACTATCATCTTGGTTACAAAGTAATAGCTGGTAAATATTAGATATAGAAAATTGATTTGCTTCAAAATCTGTCACTATCCTTTCAAACACATAACCCCCCCCCAATCAATGTTCTCCTCCTTGAGTAATTTATCCGCATAGTGCTTTAAGTGAAAATATGAGAATTGGTCAGGTATACCAAACTCGTCCTTACAGGCCAAAAATTATTTAACCCCTTTGTATCTAAGTCTATAATCTGGGTTATGAACTGAACACCATGTTGCTGCCATTTATTAAATCTTTTAGAATCTTACCCTTCTATAAAATCAGGATTCCCTTTAATAGTTAAGTATGGTGATAATTTAAAGTTAACCCCGGCTATTAAGGAACATTTATGCTATGCTCTAATTGAGTCTTTAAAAACTATTTTTTTTTAATTAACTTTGGCAAGTTTTTTTATGGGTATGTGTGTCAATGCTTTCAGTGAGTATGGGTTAAAGTGTCAGTTGTCCTTTATTCAAGTTCTGTTACTGATAAATGACCTATATCTAAAAACCAATCAAAGATTACTTTAAGTACCGCTGCAAGATTATACTTTTCTAAATTGGGGAGGGCCATTCCAAAATAAGTTTTATTAGCAGTAAGTCTATTAATAGAAATTCTCTCTCTTCATTTACATAATATAAAGCGTGATATATAAGAATTAATCTGGCTTATATCTTTTCTTCATAATAATAAAGGCAAAGCTTGAAACACATAGAGAAATTTAGGGAAACAAATAATTTTAAACAAGTTAATTCTACCAGACAGGAAAAGTCCATCCAACTGTAATGAGCATATTAAGGGTGAAATGTTTAGGTTGTACCATTTCTGAGGATCTCTA
This sequence comes from Bombina bombina, assembly GCF_027579735.1. NCBI lineage: Eukaryota > Metazoa > Chordata > Amphibia > Anura > Bombinatoridae > Bombina > Bombina bombina. The sequence goes on along the minus strand of NC_069503.1, from coordinate 884,203,101 downwards.
AAAAACCTTAATCATAAGTAACCCAGTGCCTCCTGGACTTCTCTAAAAGGTGTTCCCGGGGAGTCATTATTCTTAACTAACACAATTTTTCAGTTTTAGCCTTATTTACAGAGAAACCTGAAGAAGATTTTAAATTCTCTAGATCCCTTAAAATAGTTGGTATGTTTACAGAGAGTTCTTCTGCATATGTAGCAAGTTTAAGAAAATAATTTCTCCACTTGTTACCAGTTATACTCTTTCTTAAATATATAGCCAAGGGCTCCAAAGCCAAATTGAACAAAAGCGGGGACATTGGACATCCCTGTCATGTGCTCCTACCCAACTGAAAATGAGGAGACTGTAGACCATTGGCACAGACTACGGTTGTCGTTGCATTATATAATCTCTGTATACATTCCAAAAAGTTCCCTTTAAGGGCTCCATGTACTAGCAGTCAGCGAGCTGCCTGCTAATATTTTCGCGTCAAAACTCACACACGAATATGTACAAAGCCATCAACTATGTCCAAACCCGCATTTTTTTAAACTTGTGAGCATACTTATCTGCCAATCCTCGCTACCACTCTATTTTTCAATGCAAATAGACAGATTTGACAAACAACTCGTAATAATACTAATGTAATAATAAATCTATTTATCTGCATGCTACATTTTTCGCTACCACCTCATAATTTTTGTCTCGCCAACTTTAAGGTGGCAGGCAAGGTACAAAACAATAGGAAAGTCAAAGTAGATGCCAGTCTAGACCTATATAAAAGGCTGCAAACTATAATTGTACTTGCATTCTTTATTTCTAGAGCTATGGAGACACTTCTGTATTTGTTTCTTCTACGTATGATGATTATTTTTCCACAATATGTTTGCTTGCCATCTACACAAGAAGGATGGCAATCTATAAAATCTAATTTCTATAAGATGGTTGGCATGCCCAATGTCCTCGGGGCCATCGACTGTATCCATGTTGCAGTAAGACCACTTCAAGGAAGTGAGGAGATCTATCGAAATAGAAAGCATTTCCATTCATTGAATGTTCAGATGGTCTGTGACCCCAACATGAAGATAATCAGTGTCTGTTCAAGCTACCCTGGGTCGTGTCATGATTCATACATCTTAAGGCAGACTGAATTATATTGAAAGTTTGAGGATGGAGATATGCCCGAAGGATGGCTTCTAGGTAAGCATAATTGGCGTCAAATATGTCTTTTTTAATTAACATTCTAATTTAAATCATTTTTTTTTCCAAAAAATAGTGTAACCAAAATGTTTCAATTAGTTTAATTTTATTTTTATATTTGTATTTAAGGGACATTACAGCCAAAATTTTAATCTACATGGATACATTTCATTTTAGAATACAAGCAATTTTGTAATATACATGCAGTAGCAAAAATGCTTCTAGTAAAAGTTATAGCTGTTTCGAAAGTGTATTTGAGTATGCACCGTGCACCTGTATTTTGAACACCACACTTGCTCAGATAGACTATGGTGCTTATACCATCTGTTAAAGACTCAATTGTTTAATTGCTGACATGATACAAGCTCCACTAATGTTCTGAGCAAATGCAGTATTGAAATTAATGGTGCACCAATAATATCTTGTTACAATAATTGAACAATAATACATATATTGAACAATAACAAAGTTTTTAAGAAATGTAGCACTTTTATAGTTACTAAATTCTATTCCCGCGACTACTATGACCTTTCTGGCACCTTGCAGGTCACATGTTAATAATTGGCCATACAATTCTCCAGACATTTAAGTACATTAGTTTAGTAGCGGCTAGCGAGGCACCAAATTTATCAATCATCCGTCACTGCTTGCGGCGGGCTAGACATGTCTATTTCAGTATTTTAGTACATAGTGACAGCATGCACCATTTCACTCACGGCAAGTAACAGTGAGTTTATCCGTGTCTACAATGTCGGATTAATTGACTGCTTAGTACATGGTGCACTAAATCCATATTTAAAAGAGTCAAATAGTTTGTGAGTATCCGGGGATATTATTGCAGCATCTTTAGTACTTAATATGCCTTTTCTCCTCTGTGAAACATAATAATCTATAGCTAGTTCTAGTTTTCTAATATTCAAGATCATAGTTCTTCCTTTCATAAAGCCTGTTTGATCCGGGTGAATAAGAGGAGAAATTATCTGTTGCAGTCATGTTGCTAATATTTGTATCAATATTTTATAGTCTATGTTTAATAAAGAGATAGGGCAGTAAGCCTTTACCTCTTCCGGATTTTTGCCTGGTTTATGAATTAATATCGTTCAAGATTCTTTTAAATAAATGGATAAGCGATTTCCTTCCACATAGATTTCATTATATACTTTCAGTAATATTGAACTAATTTGTTTATCTAAGATTTTATATAGTTCGGCGGGAATCCCATCCGCACCATGAGCTTTACCTAAGGCCATTCTCTTAATTGCGGATCTAATTTCCTCTGTTATTTGTGGTATATCTATTCCTTGCTAAAAACTCTCTTTCACTAACCAATGAATTTGTATAGGGGAGTATAATTTTTGGTAGCATTGAAAGAATTCTTCCACAATCCCTTCTGGACTAACTATTTTCCCATTTTGATTTTTCAGGGCTATAACATGTTTCCTATGTTTAGAAACATTCACTAATTTAGCAAGAAATGTGCCTGTTTTATTACCATGCCATACAAATTTCCCTAATCTTCTAATATCATATTTACCTGTTTATTTTTAAGAAAATAAGTGTCTCTTTGAGATTTAGTGGATATATGCTCTTTCCATTTACTAGGCGTTGGATTTTGAATATAACTCTTATATTTATTAGTTAATGGATTTGTAAGTTGAATCCTGCTCTTATTATATTTTTATTTTCTCTTATGGTATAGGCCAAAATTTTCCCTCGACTTACTGCCTTATAAGCGTCCCATAATAACATAGTAACATAGTAGATGAGGTTGAAAAAAGACCGAAGTCCATCGAGTTCAACCTATACAAATCTAAAATATATACAAAAAGCTCCAGTTAAACTTAAATAATCCCACTAAAAGGTGACACATTTAATACTAGCAATCATATCAATGAATTTTGTTTATAGACAGAAATGTATCCAAACAATTTTTAAATGTATCTAGAGTATTGACATTCATTACCTCCTTTAGTAATGAGTTCCACAATTTTATTGCTCTTACAGTGAAAAAACGTTTCAGTTGCAGGAGATTAAATCTCCTTTCCTCCAACCTTAAATTGTGACCTCTTGTCACAAACAATTTTCTCGGAATAAACAGAGCTTCTGCCATCTCTGTATATGGGCGTTGAATATATTTATATAAAGTAATCATGTCACCTCTCAAGCGCCTTTTTTCTAAAGAAAACAGACCCAGTTTGGCTACCCTCTCCTCCTAGCTTAAATTCTCCAATCCTCTTATTAGCTTTGTGGCCCTTCTCTGAACTTTTTCTAGTTCTGCAATATCTTTTTTGCGATCGGTCCCCAGAACTGCACTCCATACTCAAGGTGATGTCTTACCAGGGCTTTATATAGTGACATAATTATGCTTTCCTCTCTTGAATCAATGCCTCTTTTAATACATGCTAGTATCTTATTAGCCTTTGAAGCCGCTGACCTGCATTGTGCACTCATCTTTAGCTTGTTATCTATTACTACCCCCAAATCCCTTTCCTCCTGTGTTTGGCTAAGTCTTGTCCCATTTAAATAATATGCTGCCTGCTTATTTTTACTTCCAAAATGTAGAGCCTTGCATTTTCCCATATTAAATCTCATTTTCCATTTACCTGCCCATACTTCTAATTTTTGCAGGTCCTTTTGTAACGAAAGTTCATCCTGCTCTGACCTAATGACCTTACTTAACTTAGTATCATCTGCAAAAATAGAGATGTCACTATTTAATCCTAGCTCCGAGTCATTTATAAAAATGTTAAAAAGAACAGGGCCCAGTACTGATCCCAGGGGGACTCTACTGATTACCTTTGTCCAATCTGAGTATGATCCATTTACTAATTTATGATCCATACCAGTGTGTGAACGGGATAATTCACATTTTTGTATGAATAATCTTTATACTATTATTCTAAATAATTTAAATATACTATATTTATTTAATTAATATTTGCTGTGTTTCCATAAGGTGCTGGTAGCACATTAAGAAACAGCGTTATGCAGCCCTTGTAGTTTTAATTTCTCCTTCCCTACCTATTTATATAGTAATATTAATATTTACGATTCATCTACAGATCCAAGATTTAGATCCAGAAAATTTTGCCAATTAACTTTAAAAAATTACGAAACTTAATATTACTATATAAATAGGTAGGGAAGGAGAAATTAAAACTACAAGGGCTGTATAACGCTGTTTTTTAATGTGGTACCAGCACCTTATGGAAACACAGCAACCATTAATTAAATATATATAGTATATTTCAATTATTTAAAAGGTATAAAGATTATTCATACAAAAATGTGAATTATCCCGTTCACACACTGGTATGGATCATAAAATGATCATTCAATTATACCACACTGTAGAAAAATGTCTTTAAAATGTAAATAATGGTACATTTGGCTTTTAAAATCAACAATTCTGAATTTATCTTGGAACTAATTTTGTCACCCTACGCTATCTCTCTTTATATCATTAGTACAGTGCAATACATTCAAAAAGTCGATAAATTCCCCATAACGTATATAGCAGATTCTAATGTATAGGTCAAAGCTCCTAAGGGTGATATTAGTGGAAATTCTACCATTTATGAAACAATTAGGGCCATATTTAACCCTCAGTGTTAGCCTATTTCCACAACTCCCAGAAATTTATGTTATTATGAAAATAAATACATAAATAAATTGAGCCATATTTAACCCCCAGTATTAGCCTATTTCTACTACTCCCAGAAATGTATGATGTCATAGATCGAATTATAACCATTAGGGATACGGGTGGCAGAGAGAAGATCCAAAATGCCTCTCTTTTAAGCAATAATTTATTCAGATCACCTTCTCTTTTGGGTTTTATTATCTTTTCAATAATCATCCACTTAAAAATGAAGTTGAAATGGGTGTGCTCCAAAATGAATTGCTTAGCCAATTCTGAGCATGCATCAGATCTTTTAATGTCAGAGAGGTGCTGTAGGATCCTCTCTCTGGCCTCCCTGGTTGCACACCCTACATATTGTTTCTCTGAGCAAGTGCACCATGCCATATATATTAAAAATTTTGCTCTGCAGTTAACACACTTTCCAACTTGTACTGATTGTTTGTCGTGTTTGATTTAAAGGTATCACCTCTATGTATGAAACTGCATGGGATGCAGGGACCAAAGCCATACCTAAACACCCCCTTAAATGTTAACCACAAGCTGGTGTTTGAATTTGAAGAGAAGTCACTAGGTGACACAATATTACCTAGGGTAAGACCTCGTCTGTAAGAGAACCTACAACCATTTTTAACTACTTGTATTAAACTCTAATCTGCTGTTAACATGGGAAGGTGTTTCTTTATAACTTTACAGCTTTCTTCGTAGTCTGTGGAATATTGTGTGAAAAATGTCACAGGTTCCATATTACCACAATCAGTCTTTTTTGCTCTGGAAGGTATATATTTTGACCTTTCACACAATAATTCCTCTCTACTCAATTTGTCTACTTGTTCTTTTGCTCTTTTGACAACATCTCTTTTGTACCCTCTTTCTATGAGTCTCTTAGTCAGCTCACTACTCTGTTTGACATAGTCTACATTATTAGTACAATTTATTTTTGTTCTGATGAACTGACCTTTAGGTATTGACTGGGAAACAATTCTGGGATGATTTCTCTTACCATGTAGAAGGGTGTTCCCTGAAACAGGCTTCCTATAAATAGTCATTTCCACCTTTCTAATCTTTAGCTCTTAAAATTAGATCTAAGTATAGTATACTCTCTTTAAAGGTCTCAAAGTAAATTTAAGGAACCAAGTGTTCACATTCAGAAGTAGCACAAATTCCTCCATGTCATCACCATACCTTGACCTGATTTTAAGAGCTAATGACAAGACTAGAAAGGTGGAAATGACTATTTATAGGAAGCCCATTTCAGGGAACACCCTTCTACATGGCAAGAGCAATCATCCCAGAAATGTTCCCTAGTGAATAGCTAAAGGTCAGTTCATCAGAACAAAAATAAATTGTACCTAGAAAGAGGGTACAAAAGAGATGTTAGCAAAAGAGCAAAAGAGCAAGTAGACAAATTGAGTAGAGAGGAATTATTGTGTGACAGGTCAAAATATATACCTTCCAGATCAAACAAGACTGATCTGTGTGTGAAGCGGCTACAAGGGCTGGAGTGGAGATGCGCTACTGTAAGAGATCCCAGGGCATGGCCCCTATTGAGAAGAGCTAGAGGTAATGCTCTGGACCAGGAACAGTTTCTTACTGACGTTTTTGCTGCGGGAGGTGGAACATGTTGTAGGTGAGTCATTTATTCCATTTGGCTCCGGATGCAAAGTTTTTCCTATCTCTTGGGGATACAGAAATCTGAGTCGGCTATACCTATTGCTCTACTGCCAACATTACCCCTTGTTTATTCCTATAAATCACACTCCCCTCCTCACCTATAATCACATTGATTTATACTGTGACCACCTAGAGACTGAGCACTACCTAATTTGGGAACTTTTGCTCTCTCTCTCTCTCTCTCTCTCTCTCTCTCTCGCTCTCTCTCTCTCTCTCTCTCTCTCTCTCTATATATATATATATATATATACGTATATATATATATATACGTATATATATATATCTATATCTATATATCTCTCTCTCTCTCTCTCTCTCTCTCTCTCTCTATATATATATATATATATATATATATATATATATATATATATATATATATAGTCCTTTGCAGCTAAGTAGAGGAAAACATGAAAAACAATATTTATGCAATATTCATATTTATTGCATATATAATACTGTGTATTTTATGTATATATTTTAAATTTCAAGGTTCTTCACAAAGCAGAATATGTTCTTTGTATTTTTAAATATATATAAATATATTATATATGTTTATATATGATAAATATAAACAAGCCCAAAAACGTTTACTAAATAAAGGAATTATTGGTAACAGAGAGTGCCTTTCAGACTGAATTTGTGTCTTTAATAACTTTTGAAGTGCACCCCAGTGGTTGATTTTGAAGGAGTGAAGTGAGTGCTGGGTCTCACATACGGACTGTATATATATATATATATATATATATATATATATATATATTCCTTGTTCAGAGAGGAATTGCCTGGTATTTCGGCGCTGGACTGACCGTAATAGGCGGGATCAGACTGATATACTACAGGAAAGTTCTACTCTGTGAAAAGCTTTACTGGGCTAAAAAGTTGCACCCAGGTGGTAAATCGCCATAGAACAGGCTAACAATGTTATTGAGCCAGTCGTTCGTTCCTGTGAGTGCACTTCTCTCTGTATGTATTTAGTCACCCTATGGGAAAAAGGGGCAACCAGACGTGGACTCCTTGCTCAGTGTGCTTAGAGGAATATGGCTACACCGCACTGACGAGGCCCAATGAAGGCCGATACGATCGTCTGGGGTTCTATTGGCTGATCGGAACAGCCAATAGAATGTGAGCTCAATCTGATTGGCTGATTGGATCAGCCAATCGGATTGAACTTGATTCTGATTGGCTGATTCCATCAGCCAATCAGAATATTCCTACCTTAATTCCGATTGGCTGATAGAATCCTATCAGCCAATCGGAATTCGAAGGACGCCATCTTGGATGACGTCCCTTAAAGGAACCGTCATTCTTCAGTTGGACGTCGCCGGAAGAAGATGGGTCCGCGGTGGAAGTCTTCAGGATGGAGCCGGTCGTCATCGGATGAAGATAGAAGATGCCGCTTGGATCAAGATGGTTGCCGGTCCGGATCGCCTCTTCTTCCCGGATAGGATGAAGACTTTGGAGCCTTTTCTGGACCTCTTCAGCCACCGGATGATGGATCGCCAGCCCCCGCTTGGGTTGGATGAAGATTTTGGAGCCAGGACGGATCGGTGATACCTGGTGAGGTAAAGACAAGGTAGGATGATCTTCAGGGGCTTAGTGTTAGGTTTATTTGAGGGGGGTTTGGGTTAGATTAGGGATATGTGGGTGGTGGGTTGTAATGCTGGGGGGGGTATTGTATGTTTTTTTTTACAGGCAAAAGAGCTGAACTTCTTGGGTTGCCCTGCAAAGGGCCCTGTTCAGGGCTGGTAAGGTAAAAGAGCTTTGAACTTTAGTAATTTAGAATAGGGTAGGGCATTTTTTATTTTGGGGGTCTTTGTTATTTTATTAGGGGGCTTAGAGTAGGTGTAATTAGTTTAAAATTGTTGTAATATTTTTCTTATGTTTGTAAATATTTTTTTATTTTTTGTAACTTAGTTCTTTTTTATTTTTTGTACTTTAGTTAGTTTATTTCATTGTAGTTATTTGTAGGAATTGTATTTAATTTATATATTGATAGTGTAGTGTTAGGTTTAATTGTAGGTAATTGTAGGTATTTTATTTAATTAATTAAATGATAGTATAGTGTTAGGTTTAATTGTAACTTAGGTTAGGATTTATTTTACAGGTAATTTTGTAATTATTTTAACTAGGTAACTATTAAATAGTTCTTAACTATTTAATAGCTATTGTACATGGTTAAAATAATTACAAAGTTGCCTGTAAAATAAATATTAATCCTAAAATAGCTATAATATAATTATAATTTATATTGTAGCTATATAAGGATTTATTTTACAGGTAAGTATTTAGCTTTAAATAGGAATAATTTATTTAATAAGAGATAATTAATTTCGTTAGATGTAAATTATATTTAACTTAGGGGGGTGTTAGTGTTAGGGTTAGACTTAGCTTTAGGGGTTAATACATTTATTAGAATAGTGGTGAGCTCCAGTCGGCAGATTAGGGGTTAATAATTGAAGTTAGGTGTCGGCGATGTTAGGGAGGGCAGATTAGGGGTTAATACTATTTATTATAGGGTTAGTGAGGCGGATTAGGGGTTAATAACTTTATTATAGTAGCGCTCAGGTCCGCTCGGCAGAATAGGGGTTAATAAGTGTAGGCAGGTGGAGGCAACGTTGTGGGGGGCAGATTAGGGGTTAATAAATATAATATAGGGGTCGGCGATGTTAGGGCAGCAGATTAGGGGTACATAGGGATAATGTAAGTAGCGGCGGTTTACGGAGCGGCAGATTAGGGGTTAATAATAATATGCAGGGGTCAGCGATAGCGGGGGCGGCAGATTAGGGGTTAATAAGTGTAAGGTTAGGGGTGTTTAGACTCGGGGTACATGTTAGAGTGTTAGGTGCACACGTAGGAAGTGTTTCCCCATAGACAACAATGGGGCTGCGTTAGGAGCTGAACGCAGCTTTTTTGCAGGTGTTAGTTTTTTTTTCAGCTCAAACAGCCCCATTGTTTTCTATGGGGGAATCGTGCACGAGCACGTTTTTGAGGCTGGCCGCTTGCGTAAGCAACTCTGGTATCGAGAGTTGAAGCTGCGTTAAATATGCTCTACGCTCCTTTTTTGGAGCCTAACGCAGCCTTTATGTGGACTCTCAATACCAGAGTTATTTTTATGGTGCGGCCAGAAAAAAGCTGGCGTTAGCTTTTCGGGTCGTTACCGACAAAACTCCAAATCTAGCCATAAATAAATATGTATATATAAATATAAATAATGAAAAATAATAAGTTTTATATTATTATTATTATTGATTATTTGTAGAGCACCAACAGATTCCGCAGCGCTATATTTATAAATAGCTAATCCTAGAAAAAAATCCTATTGGCTGATGCAATCAGCCAATAGGATTGAACTTCAATCCTATTTGCTGATCTAATCAGCCAATTGGATTGAGCTGGCATTCTATTGGCTGTTCCAATCAGCCAATAGAATGCCAGCTCAATCCTATTGGCTAATTGCATCAGCCAATAGGATTTTTTCTACCTTAATTCCGATTGGCTGATAGAAATCTATCAGCCAATCGGAATTGAAGGGATGCTATTTTGGATGATGTCATTTAAAGCAACCTTCATTCAGTCGTCGGCCTTCGTTTGAAGAGGATGCTATGCGTTGGATGTCTTGAAGATGGACCTGCTCCGTGCTGGATGGATGAAGATAGAAGATGCAGTCTGGATGAAGATTTCTGCCCGTCTGGAGGACCACTTCTGCCTGGTGGATGAAGACTTCTGCCCGTCTGGAGGACCACTTCTGCCCGGTTGGGTGAAGACGTCTCCCAGTAAGGTGATCTTCAAGGGGTTAGTGTTAGCTTTTTTTAAGGGGGTATTGGGTGGGTTTTAGAGTAGGGTTGGTTGTGTGGGTGGTGGGTTTTAATGTTGGGGGGGATTTGTACTTTTTTGTTACAGGTAAAAGAGCTGAATACTTTGGGGCAATGCCCCGCAAAAGGCCCTTTTAAGGGCTATTTGTAATTTAGTGTAGAGTAGGTCTTTTTTTATTTTGGGGGGCTTTTTTATTTTGTTAGGGGGATTAGATTAGGTGTAATTAGTTTAAAAATCTTGTAATTATTTTATTATTTTCTGTAATTTAGTGGTTTTTTTTGTAATTTAGATAATTTTATTTAATTGTAATTAATTGTATTTAGTTTAGGGAATTAATTTAATTATAGTGTAGTGTTAGGTGTAATTGTAACTTAGGTAAGGTTTTATTTTACAGGTACATTTGTCTTTATTTTAACTAGGTAGTTATTAAATAGTTAATGACTATTTAATAACTATTCTACCTAGTTAAAATAAATACAAAGTTACCTGTAAAATAAAAATAAACCCTAAGACCTAGATTTGGAGTTTGGCGTTAGCCGTGAAAACCAGCGTTAGAGGCTCCTAACGCTGGTTTTAGGCTACCGCCGGTATTTGGAGTCACTCAAAATAGGGTCTAACACTCACTTTTCAGCCGCGACTTTTCCATACCGCAGATCCCCTTACGTCAATTGCGTATCCTATCTTTTCAATGGGATTTTTCAATGGGATTTTTCTAACTCCGGTATTTAGAGTCGACAAAACTCCAGCCGCAGAAAAAAAGTCAGTAGTTAAGAGCTTTCTGGGCTAACGCCGGTTTCTAAAGCTCTTAACTACTGTACTCTAAAGTACACTAACACCCATAAACTACCTATGTACCCCTAAACCGAGGTCCCCCCACATCGCCGACACTCAAATACATTTTTTTAACCCCTAATCTGCCGACCGCCACCTACGTTATCCTTATGTACCCCTAATCTGCTCCTCCTAACACCGCCGACCCCTGTATTATATTTATTAACCCCTAATCTGCCCCCCTCAACGTCGCCTCCATCTACCTACACTTATTAACCCCTAATCTGCTGACCGCAAAGCGCCGCCACCTACGTTATCCTTATGTACCCCTAATCTGCTGCCCCTAACACCGCCGACCCCTATATTATATTTATTAACCCCTAATCTGCCCCCCTCAACGTCGCCTCCACCTGCCTACACTTATTAACCCCTAATCTGCTGAGCAGACCTGAGCGCTACTATAATAAAGTTATTAACCCCTAATCCGCATCACTAACCCTATAATAAATAGTATTAACCCCTAATCTGCCCTCCCTAACATCGCCGACACCTAACTTCAATTATTAACCCCTAATCTGCCGACTGGAGCTCACCGCTACTCTAATAAATGTATTAACCCCTAAAGCTAAGTCTAACCCTAACACTAACACCCCCCTAAATTAAATATAATTTAAATCTAACGAAATTAATTAACTCTTATTAAATAAATTATTCCTATTTAAAGATAAATACTTACCTGTAAAATAAATCCTAATATAGCTACAATATAAATTATAATTATATTATAGCTATTTTAGGATTTATATTTATTTTACAGGTAACTTTGTATTTATTTTAACAGGGTACAATAGCTATTAAATAGTTAAGAACTATTTAATAGCTAAAATAGTTAAAATAATTACAAAATTACCTGTAAAATAAATACTAACCTAAGTTACAATTAAACCTAACACTACACTATCAATAAATTAATTAAATAAACTACCTACAATTAACTACAATTAACCTAACACTACACTATCAATAAATTAATTAAATACAATTCCTACAAATAAATACAATTAAATAAACTAGCTAAAGTACAAAAAATAAAAAAGAACTAAGTTACAAAAAATAAAAAAATATTTACAAACATAAGAAAAATATTACAACAATTTTAAACTAATTACACCTACTCTAAGCCCCCTAATAAAACAACAAAGCCCCCCAAAATAAAAAATGCCCTACCCTATTCTAAATTACTAAAGTTAAAAGCTCTTTTACCTTACCAGCCCTGAACAGGGCCCTTTGCGGGGCATGCCCCAAGAAGTTCAGCTCTTTTGCCTGTAAAAAAAAAACATACAATACCCCCCCCAACATTACAACCCACCACCCATATACCCCTAATCTAACCCAAACCCCCCTTAAATAAACCTAACACTAAGCCCCTGAAGATCATCCTACCTTGTCTTCACCTCACCAGGTATCACCGATCCGTCCTGGCTCCAAAATCTTCATCCAACCCAAGCGGGGGTTGGCGATCCATCATCCGGTGGCTGAAGAGGTCCAGAAGAGGCTCCAAAGTCTTCATCCTATCCGGGAAGAAGAGGCGATCTGGACCGGCAACCATCTTGATCCAAGCGGCATCTTCTATCTTCATCCGATGACGACCGGCTCCATCCTGAAGACCTCCACCGCGGACCCATCTTCTTCCGGCGACGTCCAACTGAAGAATGACGGTTCCTTTAAGGGACGTCATCCAAGATGGCGTCTCTCGAATTCCGATTGGCTGGTAGGATTCTATCAGCCAATCGGAATTAAGGTAGGAATATTCTGATTGGCTGATGGAATCAGCCAATCAGAATCAAGTTCAATCCGATTGGCTGATCCAATCAGCCAATCAGATTGAGCTCGCATTCTATTGGCTGATCGGAACAGCCAATAGAATGCAAGCTCAATCTGATTGGCCGATCGAATCAGCCAATCGGATTGAACTTGATTCTGATTGGCTGATTCCATCAGCCAATCAGAATATTCCTATCTTAATACAGATTGGCTGATAGAATCCTATCAGCCAATCGGAATTCGAGGGACGCCATCTTGGATGACGTCCTTTAAAGGAACCGTCATTCTTCAGTTGGACGTCGCCGGAAGAAGATGGGTCCGCGGTGGAGGTCTTCAGGATGGAGCCGGTCGTCATCGGATGAAGATAGAAGATGCCGCTTGGATCAAGATGGTTGCCGGTCCGGATCGCCTCTTCTTTCCGGATAGGATGAAGACTTTGGAGCCTCTTCTGGACCTCTTCAGCCACCGGATGATGGATCGCCAACCCCCGCTTGGGTTGGATGAAGATTTTGGAGCCAGGACGGATCGGTGATACCTGGTGAGGTGAAGACAAGGTAGGATGATCTTCAGGGGCTTAGTGTTAGGTTTATTTAAGGGGGGTTTGGGTTAGATTAGGGGTATGTGGGTGGTGGGTTGTAATGTTGGGGGGGGTATTGTATGTTTTTTTTTACAGGCAAAAGAGCTGAACTTCTTGGGGCATGCCCCGCAAAGGGCCCTGTTCAGGGCTGGTAAGGTAAAAGAGCTTTTAACTTTAGTAATTTAGAATAGGGTAGGGCATTTTTTATTTTGGGGGGCTTTGTTGTTTTATTAGGGGGCTTAGAGTAGGTGTAATTAGTTTAAAATTGTTGTAATATTTTTCTTATGTTTGTAAATATTTTTTTATTTTTTGTAACTTAGTTCTTTTTTATTTTTTGTACTTTAGCTAGTTTATTTAATTGTATTTATTTGTAGGAATTGTATTTAATTAATTTATTGATAGTGTAGTGTTAGGTTAATTGTAGTTAATTATAGGTAGTTTATTTAATTAATTTATTGATAGTGTAGTGTTAGGTTTAATTGTAACTTAGGTTAGGATTTATTTTACAGGTAATTTTGTAATTATTTTAACTAGGTAACTATTAAATAGTTCTTAACTATTTAATAGCTATTGTACATGGTTAAAATAATTACAAAGTTGCCTGTAAAATAAATATTAATCCTAAAATAGCTACAATGTAATTATAATTTATATTGTAGCTATATTAGGGTTTATTTTACAGGTAAGTATTTAGCTTTAAATAGGAATAATTTATTTAATAAGAGTTAATTAATTTCGTTAGATTAAAATTATATTTAATTTAGGGGGGTGTTAGTGTTAGGGTTAGACTTAGCTTTAGGGGTTAATCCATTTATTAGAATAGCGGTGAGCTCCGGTCGGCAGATTAGGGGTTAATAATTGAAGTTAGGTGTCGGCGATGTTAGGGAGGGCAGATTAGGGGTTAATACTATTTATTATAGGGTTAGTGAGGCGGATTAGGGGTTAATAACTGTAGGCAGGTGGAGGCGACGTTGAGGGGGGCAGATTAGGGGTTAATAAATATAATATAGGGGTCGGCGGTGTTAGGGGCAGCAGATTAGGGGTACATAGGGATAATGTAAGTAGCGGCGGTTTACATAGCGGCAGATTAGGGGTTAAAAATAAAATGCAGGTGTCAGCGATAGCGGGGGCGGCAGATTAGGGGTTAATAAGTGTAAGGTTAGGGGTGTTTAGACTCGGGGTACATGTTAGAGTTTTAGGTGCAGACGTAGGAAGTGTTTCCCCATAGCAAACAATGGGGCTGCATTAAGAGCTGAACGCGGCTTTTTTGCAGGTGTTAGGTTTTTTTTTCAGCTCAAACAGCCCCATTGTTTCCTATGGGGGAATCGTGCACAAGCACGTTTTTGAGGCTGGCCGCTTGCGTAAGCTACTCTGGTATTGAGAGTTGAAGTTGCGTTAAAAATGCTCTACGCTCCTTTTTTGGAGCCTAACGCAGCCTTTATGTGGACTCTCAATACCAGAGTTATTTTTATGGTGCGGCCAGAAAAAAGCCGGCGTTAGTTTTTCGGGTCGTTACCGACAAAACTCCAAATCTAGCCGTAAGATAGTTACAATGTAACTATTAGTTAAATTGTAGCTATCTTAGGGTTTATTTTATAGGTAAGTATTTATTTAAATTATATTTAAGTTAGGGGGGTTAGGGTTAGGTTTAGACTTAGGTTTAGGGGTTAATAACTTTATTATAGTGGTGGCGATGTTGTGGGCGGCAGATTAGGGGTTAATTAATGTAGTTAGGTTGCAGCGACATTGGGGGCTGCAGATTAGGGGTTAATAAATATAATGTAGGGTTCGGCGATGTTGGGGGCAGCAGATTAGGGGTTAATAAGTGAAAGATTAGGGGTGTTTAGACTCGGGGTACATGTTAGAGTTTTAGGTGCAGACGTAGGAAGTGTTTCCCCATAGCAAACAATGGGGCTGCGTTAAGAGCTGAACGCGGCTTTTTTGCAGGTGTTAGGTTTTTTTTTCAGCTCAAACAGCCCCATTGTTTCCTATGGGGGAATCGTGCACAAGCACGTTTTTGAGGCTGGCCACTTGCGTAAGCTACTCTGGTATTGAGAGTTGAAGTTGCGTTAAAAATGCTCTACGCTCCTTTTTTGGAGCCTAACGCAGCCTTTATGTGGACTCTCAATACCAGAGTTATTTTTATGGTGCGGCCAGAAAAAAGCCGGCGTTAGTTTTTCGGGTCGTTACCGACAAAACTCCAAATCTAGCCGTAAGATAGTTACAATGTAACTATTAGTTATATTGTAGCTATCTTAGGGTTTATTTTATAGGTAAGTATTTATTTAAATTATATTTAAGTTAGGGATGTTAGGGTTAGGTTTAGACTTAGGTTTAGGGGTTAATAACTTTATTATAGTGGTGGCGATGTTGTGGGCGACAGATTAGGGGTTAATTAATGTAGTTAGGTTGCAGCGACATTGGGGGCTGCAAATTAGGGGTTAATAAATATAATGTAGGGTTCGGCGATGTTGGGGGCAGCAGATTAGGGGTTCATAACTATAATGTAGGTGGCGGCGGTGTCTGGAGCGGGAGATTAGGGGTTAATAATATAATGCAAGTGTCTGCGATGTCGGGGGCAGCAGATTAAGGGTTAATAAGTGAAAGATTAGGGGTGTTTAGACTCAGGGTTCATGTTAGGTATAGACATAAAATGTATTTCCTCATAGGAATCAATGGGGCTGCGTTAGGAGCTTTACGCTGCTTTTTTGCAGGTGTTTTTTTTCAGCCGGCTCTCCCCCATTGATTCCTATGGGGAAATCGTGCACAAGCAAGTTTTACCAGCTCACCGCTAATGTAAGCAGCGCTGGTATTGAGGTGAGATGTGGAGAAAAATTTTGCTCTTCGCTCACTTTTTTGCGGTTAACGCTGGGTTTATTAAAACCCGTAATACCAGCGCTGTCTGCAAGTGAGCGGTGAGCATAAACTGCTCGTTAGCACCGCACCCCTGTTAACGCAAAACTCGTAATCTAAGTGTGTGTTAGCATGACAATTTTTAACTTTGAACTTGTAGTACGAGCTCTACCCGACGCGTGCAGAAAGTTTACTTCTAGCGGAGTTAGTGCACGAGCAGGAGTGTTAAATACCGCTCCACTTGTAATATGGCCCAAAATGTTCTGAATAATTTATTTATTATATTTATAAAAGATTATCTTGGCTCCTATCCCAATCCATAAAATTTTTGCAAGCTTTGGGGGCTTTTTTTTATTTTTCCCCCCAATTTGTAAGTAGCTGTTTGAATTATAAAACTCACGCAAATGATGCATAGAACAAGCAGAAACATTAGGTTAAACACCCAATAAAGGGCTAGATTACAAGTGCCGTGTTATTTAGTGCTCCCTCTCCAGTATGAACTTCACTAGAAGTAAAACTATTGCATACACCTAACATTCAAAATGTACGTTTTCTTTGTTTTAGATCTTCTTTTAACAGAAAGTGACACATCTCTAAAAACAGAAATCTCTAATACTGAAATTTACATTGTTACGGCCTAATGATAATATGCCCCTAATGATCTAAAGCTCCCTGCTCTGGTGAGGTGAGCTAAGAAGTCTTGTTAGTACAGCAAGGTTAATGTTTATGATGTATATAATGTTATATTTATATTTAAATAGCCACCATATTTTACTTGCTGGCATTCGTTTGAGCATATAATCATGTTAATGTTTATCCATCAAATCTATGTTTGTAACCACTGCCATTGTGTTATACACATAGGTTCATTAGCAGGTGTGAGCCACAGAGAACTTCTGGACCAAAGTGGAAAATGATGCTGATCCATATACCAGTGATAGTTGCATGAACATTAAAAGGACAATCTAGTCCAAAATAAACATTCATGATTCAGATAGGGCATGTCATTTTAAACAACTTTCCAATTTACTTTTATCACCAATTTTTCTTTGTTCTATTGGTATTCTTAGTTGAAAGCTAAACCTAGGTAGGCTCATATGCTACTTTCTTAGACCTTGAAGGCCGCCTCTTATCTGAATGCATTTTTAAAGTTTTTCACTATTAGAGAGCATTAGTTCATGTGTGTCATATAGATAACATTGTGCTAACGCAGGAGCCAGTACTGATTGGCTAAAATGCATGTCTGTCAAAAGAACTGAAATATGGAGGCAGTTTACAGAGGTTTAGATACAAGGTAATCACAGAGGTAAAACTGTATTAATATAACTGTGTTGGTTAGGCAAAACTAGAGAATGGGTTAAAAATGGACTATCTATGTTTTAAAACAGTAACAATTCTGGTGTAAACTATCCCTTTAAAGCACCTTTGATGGGGATATTAAATAAACATAGTGTGGTTATAAGTGTCTGACATGTCATTTTGAAGGTACAATGAATCTTTAACATATTGGCAACATTTCCTATATAAAAAAATTCACATCCAATTAAAAATGGTTATGAAATAGATTTGTATTTTTTCTTTAGTGTGATCTGTTTAGAACAGTAAACTTTCAAGAAATACTTACTTTATTTGTTGGAAGCCAATCAGGTTTTTGGTGTGCAACTTACAAGGTTAGTCGCAATCATCATAGTTATTAGTAGGTGTATATTTTGTACAAGTCTGTACTGTCCTTTTGTGAAATAGACATTATGATAATAAATTGAACAATGTTAATATGTAATATTGATGAAAGAGAGGGCATTTGAAAGAATGGTTGAATTTGACAGTTGCATATGCATATTTGCAATTGTTTATATTAAATAGCAAAAAGTTTACTATCCCTTTCACATATGTTACACACTTGGGGCTGTTAGGCACTGGGACCCATGACACTGTCAATAATATGATACATATGAAGGCTACATGTAATGCCAGTACTTAAAGGTGTTGCTATGTACTTTTACAATACTCCTGCATGATGTTGCTTTGAACCTTACTGCCTCCTGGAATCTCCCCATGCCTATCAAGAGGTTCTGGCTCATTCTTCACAACCTTGTCCAGCGGTACTTCCACAAAAGGCCACGATACTGCATCATACTGTGAAGGCTGCAGCATGCCACAATGATATTGATGACGTTTTGAGAGAGTAGAGCAAAGTCCCACTAGAGTGATCTAAACATCTGAAACTCTTGTCGACTTCAATTAAGCTCTCTCTGCTGGACTTGTATTGTGGGTGACAGATGTGTGCAGCCAGATCCTGCTCCCATATCCTGCTTCACCTAGGTGAGGGGGCAAGCATTGTGAGTCCATATCAGAGAGAGGAGGCTAGATTGATTATCTGGCCAGGAGCAGACAATATTCAATATTCAAATAGCAAGTTGGATACAAAGGTAAATTATTGGGTGATTCCTATATGCAAATATTAGACCATATGCATATAAGTTTTTGAGGTTGTGATGGTAGGGTGCTAGTTAGCATGCAGCAGGTGTTGTTGTGATGAAGCAAAGAAGTTGAGGGCATTTGTGCAACTAGTGAATGGAGGAGCTGAGTGTAGAGCTAGTGTTAGCATGCAAGGGAAGAGTGACAAATTGTGAGTACTTCCAGGAAATTATGCATTGGCAATTTATATGCACATGGAATGTGTTGTAAACAACTTGCACATTGATACAGTGAAATTGCTTGCAACTCTAGTATATTGTCTCCTGATCTTGGATAGTCTGAGTGCTACATGGGTGCAATCTGTGGCACACAGGACATTGTGAAATCCTCCCCATAGGTAAAATCCCCTTTTGACTGTATGCCTCAAGAGTTGGGAAAAAAACGGAGATAAATCTGTGTAAAGACCTTAGGGCAGCCAGAAAAAGTCAAGGAGACTTGCATGTGTTAAGCGATACCTCTCAATTATTTATTTGACCCTTAAAGGGACATTAAACCCTAAAATTGTCTTTCATGATTCAGATAGAGGACACAATTTTTAAAAAGTTTCCAATTTATCATTTTTTTTCATTCTCATGTTATTCTTTGTTGAAGAAATACCTAGGTAGGTAGCATGCAAATGCCTGAAGCACTACACAACAGGAAATAGTGCTGCCATCTAGTTCCCCTGCTAATGTATAACTGTTGCAGAACTGCTGCTATATAGTGCTTCAGACATGGGCACACTCTTGAGCTTAGATTTCTGCGTTTCCACAAAGGATAACAAGAAAACTAACGCCTAGATTTAGAGTTCTGCGGCCAAAGGGGTGCGTTAGCTACGCATGTATTTTTCCCCCCGCACCTTTTAAATACCGCTGGCATTTAGAGTTCACAGAAGGGCTGCGTTAGGCTCCAAAAAGGGAGCGTTTAGCATAATTTACCGCCACTGCAACTCTCAATACCAGCGGTGCTTACGGACGCGGTCAGCTTCAAAAACGTGCTCGTGCACAATTCCCCCATAGGAAACAATGGGGCCGTTTGAGCTGAAAAAAACCTAACACCTGCAAAAAAGCAGCGTTCAGCTCCTAACGCAGCCCCATTGTTTCCTATGGGGAAACACTTCCTATGTCTGCACCTAACACCCTAACATGTACCCCGAGTCTAAACTCCCCTAACCTTACACTTATTAACCCCTAATCCGCTCCGTACACCGCCGCAACCTATTTTATCCCTATGTACCCCTAATCTGCTGCCCCTAACCCTCGCCGACCCCTATATTATATTTATTACCCCCTAATCTGCCCCCCCAATGTCGCCGCTACCTACCTACAATTATTAACCCCTAATCTGCCAACCGGATCTCACCACTACTCTAATAAATGTATTAACCCCTAAAGCTAAGTCTAACCCTAACCCTAACAACCCCCTAAATTAAATATAATTTTTATCTAACGAAATAAAATAAATCTTATTAAATAAATTTTTCCTATTTAAAGCTAAATACTTACTTGTAAAATAAACCCTAATATAGCTACAATATAAATAATAATTATATTGTAGCTATTTTAGGATTAATATTTATTTTACAGGCAACTTTGTATTTATTTTAACCAGGTACAATAGCTATTAAATAGTTAATAACTATTTAATAGCTACCTAGTTAAAATAATTTCAAAATTACCTGTAAAATAAATCCTAACCTAAGTTACAATTAAACCTAACACTACACTATCAATAAATTAATTAAATAAACTACCTACAAATAAATACAAATAAATACACTAACTAAAGTACAAAAAATAAAAAAAGAACTAAGTTACAAAAAATAAAAAAATAATTTACAAACATTATAAAAATATTACAACAATTTTAAGCTCATTACACCTACTCTAAGACCCCTAATAAAATAACAAAGCCCCCCAAAATAAAAAAAATGCCCTACCCTATTCTAAAATAAAAATTGTAAAGCTCTTTTACCTTACCAGCCCTTAAAAGGGCCATTTGCGGGGCATGCCCCAAAGAATTCTACTCTTTTGCCTGTAAAAAAAACCATACAATACCCCCCACCAACATTACAACCCACCACCCACATACCCCTACTCTAACCCAAACCCCCCTTAAATAAACCTAACACTACCCCCCTGAAGATCTACCTACCTTGAGTCGTCTTCACTTAGCCGAGCCAAATTCTTCATCCAATCCGGGTGATGTCTTCATCCAAGCGGGGGCTGAAGAGGTCCATCATCCGGCTGAAGTCTTCATCCAAGCGGGGGCTGAAGAGGTCCATCATCCGGCTGAAGTCTTCATCCAAGCGGGGGCTGAAGAGGTCCATCATCCAGCTGAAGTCTTCTATCAAGCGGCATCTTCAATCTTCTTTCTTCCGGCTCCATCTTCATCCCGCCGACGCGGAACATCATTCCTCCACGACGAACTCCCGACGAATGAAGGTTCCTTTAAGGAACGTCATCCAAGTTGGCGTCCCTCAAATTTTGATTGGCTGATAGGATTCAGCCAATCGGAATTAAGGTAGGAAAATTCTGATTGGCTGATTGAATCAGCCAATCAGATTCAAGTTCAATCCGATTGGCTGATTGGATCAGCCAATCAGATTGAGCTCGCATTCTATTGGCTGATCGGAACAGCCAATAGAATGGCTGATCCATCAGCCAATGGCTGATCCATCAGCCAATCTATTGGCTGATCCATCAGCCAATCAGATTATTCTTACGTTAAAGGGACAGTTCACCCAAAAACTTTCTCCCCTTTAAATTATTCCCAATGATCCTTTTTACCTGCTAGAGTGTATTAAATTGGTTGCAAGTAACTCCTTTACTCATATTTCAGCATTTGAAATAGCTGATTTAGCTTGTGGTTTCCCAACCTATACTGAAAGTTTTGATACTGGCGTATACGCTATTGACAAGCCTAAGTAAACACAGCCAGCAGAACAGATTTCACCCTCAGTGGGGGCATGATAGTTAAGTAATAAAATGATAATTTTCCATTGTTCTCTCTATGTATTGAGCTTTGGTGTTCCAGACAAATATAAGATAAGGAAGCAAGTCTGTGTACATGAAAGTGATAACATAATGAGATCTGATATTACCTGAAGCTCAACCCATTGTAATAGGCTGTGGTTTCAAAGGACAAAACCAGCTACTTCAGATACACAAATAAACCCGAAAATGCAATTTCTCAAATATTTTATACTCTGCAGTTGGTATAACAAGTCATTTAAAATACATTTATGGAAAAACTATTTTACAGTGTACTGTCCCTTTAATTCCGATTGGCTGATAGAATCCTATCAGCCAATTGGAATTCGAGGGGGGGTATTGTATGTTTTTTTTTTACAGGCAAAAGAGCAGAATTCTTTGGGGCATGCCCCGCAAAAGACCCTTTTAAGGGCTGGTAAGGTAAAAGAGCTTTACAATTTTTATTTTAGAATAGGGTAGGGCATTTTTATTATTTTGGGAGTCTTTGTTATTTTATTAGGGGGCTTAGAGTAGGTGTAATTAGCTTAAAATTGTTGTAATATTTTTATAATGTTTGTAAATTATTTTTATTTTTTGTAACTTAGTTCTTTTTTTATTTTTTGTACTTTAGTTAGTGTATTTATTTGTATTTATTTGTAGGTAGTTTATTTAATTAATTTATTGATAGTGTAGTGTTAGGTTTAATTGTAACTTAGGTTAGGATTTATTTTACAGGTAATTTTGTAATTATTTTAACTAGGTAGCTATTAAATAGTTATTAACTATTTAATAGCTATTGTACCTGGTTAAAATAAATACAAAGTTGCCTTTAAAATAAATATTAATCCTAAAATAGCTACAATATAATTATTATTTATATTGTAGCTATATTAGGGTTTATTTTACAGGTAAGTATTTAGCTTTAAATAGGATTAATTTATTTAATAAGATTTATTTTATTTCGTTAGATTAAAATTATATTTAACTTAGGGGGTTGTTAGGGTTAGGGTTAGACTTAGCTTTAGGGGTTAATACATTTATTAGAGTAGCGGCGAGGTCCGGTCGGTAGATTAGGGGTTAATAATTGTAGGTAGGTAGCAGCATTATTGGGGGGGCAGATTAGGGGTTAATAAATATTATGTAGGGATAATGTAGGTGGCGGCGGTGTGCGGTCGGCAGATTAGGGGTTAAAATTTTTTATTAGAGTGGCAGCGATGTGGGGGGGGCCTCGGTTTAGGGGTACATAGGTAGTTTATGGGTGTTAGTGTACTTTAGAGCACAGTAGTTAAGAGTTTTATGAACCGGTGTTAGCCCAGAAAGCTCTTAACTCCTGGCTTTTCTCTGAGGCTGGAGTCTTGTCGTTAGATTTCTAACGCAAACTTCAGCCAAGACTCTAAATACCAGCGTTAGAAAGATCCCATTGAAAAAGATAGGATACGCGGCTGGAAAGTGAGCATTAGACCCTTTCCTGACTGACTCTAAATACCAGCGGGCGGCCAAAACCAGCGTTAGGACCCCCTAACGATGGTTTTGACGGCTAACGCAGAACTCTAAATCTAGGCGTAAGAAAATTTGATAATAGAAGTAAATTAGAAAGTTGTTTTTAATGTTATGTTTTATCTAAATCATGAAAGAAAAAAATGGGGTTTATGTCCCTTTAAGCCGTTTCTACCCCTTTGCTGTCCATGAACTCCTTTTTTCTCCTGCTCTCCAGGCTGGGCAGTAGCTCTCATAAATTGACCCGACTTCCCATGCACTCTTTCATTATCAACTTACTATGTCATTCACCCTCATTCTACTTGTCCAGCATTCTCCCCTCTTCTAACATTCTTCTCTTTCTCTCTGCATTGCTAAGTTTCCACATCCAAACTCCAAGTACACACAGCATCTACTGTATCATTGTTTGTTTCCTTTGATATCAGTTTTATTTTATGTCTGTGTGTTGCAAAAGGATTGAATGTTTATTTTTTAATGTCTTTTACTGTTAATTTCTGATAAGAAAACATTGGTATTGTCAATATCTTTAAAATATTTGTATTTCTTATTTTTATGATTTGGAAAGAGCATGTAATTTTAAGCAACTTTCCAATTTACTTCTGTTATCAAATTTGCTTTGTTCTCTTTGTATCTTTTATTGAAGATTAAAACTAGGTAGGCTCATAAGAGCTCAGGAGTGTGCATGTGTATTTTAGTACTCTATGGCAGCATAAATGGGATTGGAAATATTGGTTTATTTGATAGAGTAGAAATATCCAGTAGTATATCAATCACTTTATTTTGGCTTAAGACTACAATGCGTAGGGCAGGAGGATTTAGGGGAGGGCAGGAGCAGTTATATGGTGTTCTGCCTTCCCACTTCTAAGTTCTCCAGATACTTTATTTATGAAATTTATGACACACCAATAATCCCTGAATATCTAGTCCAGGTGCATAATCACTCCATGTACATTAGGAAAATATGGGATTGAGAGGTTCTGCTGACAGCAGAATTCTTAATACATATGGAAACAAAAATGCTAATACACATCTGAGTATAACATACCCTTCTCTGGTCCTAAATGTATGTTACATTAGCATTCTAATTAATTTAGAAAATAACACAAGTATGTGGAAAGCTATTTACGCTGTTGTTTCCATTTTTTAATTTACCAGATGCCAAAGTCAGTTTTTCCCGCCAGCTGAAAAATCCCTTTCAAACTTCAAATCATTTAGAAAGTGTCTTTAATATATTCCTTCCATACTCACATCTCCACAACACAGCCACTAAATATTCCACTTGACAGCATCCATCTCAGATTCAAGTTCAATCCGATTGGCTGATTTGATCAGCCAATCAGATTGAGCTTGCATTCTATTGGCTGATCGGAACAGCCAATAGAATGCGAGCTCAATCTGATTGGCTGATCAAATCAGCCAATCGAATTGAACTTGAATCTGATTGGCTGATTCCATCAGCCAATCAGATTATTCTTACCTTAATTCCGATTGGCTGATAGAATCCTATCAGCCAATCGGAATTCGAGGGGGGGTATTGTATGTTTTTTTTTTACAGGCAAAAGAGCAGAATTCTTTGGGGCATGCCCCGCAAAAGGCCCTTTTAAGGGCTGGTAAGGTAAAAGAGCTTTACAATTTTTATTTTAGAATAGGGTAGGGCATTTTTTTATTTTGGGAGTCTTTGTTATTTTATTAGGGGGCTTAGAGTAGGTGTAATTAGCTTAAAATTGTTGTAATATTTTTATAATGTTTGTAAATTATTTTTTTATTTTTTGTAACTTAGTTCTTTTTTTATTTTTTGTACTTTAGTTAGTGTATTTATTTGTATTTATTTGTAGGTAGTTTATTTAATTAATTTATTGATAGTGTAGTGTTAGGTTTAATTGTAACTTAGGTTAGGATTTATTTTACAGGTAATTTTGTAATTATTTTAACTAGGTAGCTATTAAATAGTTATTAACTATTTAATAGCTATTGTACCTGGTTAAAATAAATACAAAGTTGCCTTTAAAATAAATATTAATCCTAAAATAGCTACAATATAATTATTATTTATATTGTAGCTATATTAGGGTTTATTTTACAGGTAAGTATTTAGCTTTAAATAGGATTAATTTATTTAATAAGATTTATTTTGTTTTGTTAGATTAAAATTATATTTAATTTAGGGGGGTGTTAGGGTTAGGGTTAGACTTAGCTTTAGGGGTTAATACATTTATTAGAGTAGCGGCGAGGTCCGGTCGGTAGATTAGGGGTTAATAATTGTAGGTAGGTAGCGGCATTATTGGGGGGGGGGGCAGATTAGGGGTTAATAAATATTATGTAGGGATAATGTAGGTGGCGGCGGTGTGCGGTCGGCAGATTAGGGGTTAAAGTTTTTTATTAGAGAGGCAGCGATGTGGGGGGGGGGCTCGCTTTAGGGGTACATAGGTAGTTTATGGGTGTTAGTGTACTTTAGAGCACAGTAGTTAAGAGCTTTATGAACCGGCGTTAGCCCAGAAAGCTCTTAACTCCTGGCTTTTCTCTGCGGCTGGAGTCTTGTCGTTAGATTTCTAACGCTCACTTCAGCCAAGACTCTAAATACCGGCGTTAGAAAGATCCCATTGAAAAAGATAGGATACGCGGCTGGAAAGTGAGCATTAGACCCTTTCCTGACTGACTCTAAATACCAGCGGGCGGCCAAAACCAGCGTTAGGACCCCCTAATAATGGTTTTGATGGCTAACGCAGAACTCTAAATCTAGGCGTAAGAAAATTTGATAATAGAAGTAAATTAGAAAGTTGTTTTTAATCTTATGTTTTATCTAAATCATGAAAGAAAAAAAATGGGGTTTATGTCCCTTTAAGCCGTTTCTACCCCTTTGCTGTCCATGAACTCCCTTTTTCTCCTGCTCTCCAGGCTCGGCAGTAGCTCTCATAAATTGACCCGACTTCCCATGCACCCTTTCATTATCAACTTACTATGTCATTCACCCTCATTCTACTTGTCCAGCATTCTCCCCTCTTCTAACATTCTTCTCTTTCTCTCTGCATTGCTAAGTTTCCACATCCAAACTCCAAGTACACACAGCATCTACTGTATCATTGTTTGTTTCCTTTGATATCAGTTTTATTTTATGTCTGTGTGTTGCAAAAGGATTGAATGTTTATTTTTTAATGTCTTTTACTGTTAATTTCTGATAGGAAAACATTGGTATTGTCAATATCTTTAAAATATTTGTATTTCTTATTTTTATGATTTGGAAAGAGCATGTAATTTTAAGCAACTTTCCAATTTACTTCTGTTATCAAATTTGCTTTGTTTTCTTGGTATCTTTTATTAAAGATTAAAACTAGGTAGGCTCATAAGAGCTCAGGAGTGTGCATGTGTATTTTAGTACTCTATGGCAGCTTAAATGGGATTGGAAATATTAGTTTATTTGATAGAGGAGAAATATCCAGTAGTATATCAATCACTTTATTTTGGTTTAAGACTACAATGCGTAGGGCAGGAGGATTTAGTTGAGGGCAGGAGCAGTTATATGGTGTTCTGCCTTCCCACTTCTAAGTTCTCCAGATACTTTATTTATGAATTTTATGACACACCAATAATCCCTGAATATCTAGTCCAGGTGCATAATCACTCCATGTACATTAGGAAAATATGGGATTGAGAGGTTCTGCTGACAGCAGAATTCTTAATACATATGGAAACAAAAATACTAATACACTGGTCCTAATCCTAAATGTATGTTACATTAGCATTCTAATTAAATTAGAAAATAACACAAGTATGTGGAAAGCTATTTACGCTGTTGTTTCCATTTTTTAATTTACCAGATGCCAAAGTCAGTTTTTCCCGCCAGCTGAAAAATCCCTTTCAAACTTCAAATCATTTAGAAAGTGTCTTTAATATATTCCTTCCATACTCACATCTCCACAACACAGCCACTAAATATTCCACTTGACAGCATCCATTTCTTGGATAACACTCTGAATTGACCAATTTTCTCCTACTCTCAAAATGGTCATTTTCAAATGGATCGGGATAAATAGAATGATTTTGCAATCTTTCCAGAGCTACCATAATTTATTTCTGTGGGTCCCCCTTTTAATCTTGATTCTGGGCACCCCCCACATAGATGAGAAAGTCATCTGGGATGATAGAGAGCTTTGAACACCCATATTTCACCCCGAAGAAGACCAAGACCCCTCATTTGAAAGAGGGGAGTCTGCCCTTTTAAATGAGTGGTTGCAAGCCCCTGTATGATGCAGGTGATTACTGTAAAAATAGTGATACCTGCAGCAGAACTTTTAGTGCAATAAACCTGAGGAAGGGGAGCTTTAATGATCCCCCTAAACCCATCTGTTTGTGGTAGAGGGACAAGGGTCTGTTCTTTAATATGAGTAGTCACTTGTTTTTGTTCCTCTAGCGCAAACAAGGAGAGCTGTAGGGAGTTCTTTAGTACCCCAACCTTCTCAGGGAAAATATCATGTTTAAGTGCTAATGCAGGTTATGGCCACTATAAGAGTAATCACCTGCATCTTATAGGGTTATGTCATCCCTTGGATAAAAGATTGTGTTGCCCCCTTTTAAATGAGTAGAGTGATTGCACCACACCTAAATGTTAGATGATAACCATGGCAATGGTGACCACCTTTCACAAGATCACACTTGTGTAGTATTTGACAAGATAGAGGCATTTTTTTTAGCCCTACCCCTTCCCCAAAAAACATACAAGGGTATAAGATTCAGTTTAAAAAGAGGGAAACTCCCTCTTCCCATAATGGGGTTATATGCCCCTCTTTGTTTTTGTTTTTTGTCTATTGTATTGTTTGTAACAGGGGTAGGTTAATGCATTAACTGTCAATATTGGTTTATTCGCTGCTCAGTGAAATCAGAGAATTCTTAAAGGGATATTAAACCCTACATTTTTCTTTCATAATTTCAATAGGGCACGCAATTTTAACAACTTTACTTGTTTACAAGTTTTCTTTATTCTCTTGGTATTGTTTTGTTGAAAAGCAGGGATGTATGCGCATGTCTGGAGCACTATATTGCAGCAGTTTGACCCTAAGAAATGTAACATAACTCTGGTTTGAATAGCTTTGATATTGAAAACAACAATAACATTTCTTACAAAGTTTTTAGTAAAAAGGTCAAAATGTTCTAACAAAATAAAACATTTTATTTTTACTCTAAAAATTACTTTTAAGAAAGAAATACATTTTCTTTCATAATTATTTCTATGTAATGTACATTGCATTTAACTTCAGCCATATATTAGAATACACATGTTATAGTTGCAAATTACAGTATTTTTCAGTAATTATATTTACTGTTGTTCTGGCTAAAATAACTTGATATTGCTTCTAACAATCGGTTTATGTTAAGTTATGTAAAGGAATCCCATTAATAAAAAGTTTCATATTCAGATTCACAAAATTAATTATTTTTCAAATCATAAAACATGGTATCAATAAGAAAAAAAGTAGAAAATGCACATTTCTTTTTAAAAAAACTAAGAGGAAGGCAATCATATTTTCAATTCTACCTTAGTAAACAGAGCTTTGCTATTTACACTGTTGAGTAACTAAAAGCAAGGGCAAAAAACTATAATGGTTATGTATCAAGGTAATGTTAGGATAAAGCAATATTGATTTACAAGTAAATGTGAAACAGATGTTGACAGCAGATAAAACAACTCAGCACACCAGGTTTTTACTATCTTGTTAAAAGCCTAAGACCATTATTGATTTTTATTTTATAAACATTATACCACAATATCTTTCAGCATTTCTTTGAACTAATTTTTTTGCCTCTAACTTTGCAATTTCATAATTACAAAGAAAAAGTTTTTGAAAGATAAATGCTTAATATATTATTTACTTAAACTAATGAACAGAATGTCAGATGCTATATTTATTGGTGTGAATAGATATTAGTAAAGACAGTCTTTCTTAAGTTCCTATTCCTATTATCAGGAGGGAAGATCCGAAAACATAAAGGCAAACCAATACACTTCTTTTTTTTTTTTACATATCTTTTATATTATGGATTCAAAGTAAAAAACAGACAAAAAGTAAGCTTGGATATTTCACATATACGTATTTATATCATAGAAGGGACTTTTTAGCACAAAATTCATACATTTACAGGTAGTTCACAAATATGTATTCACATTAGTCAATTTATATGAAAGATTGATTAACTGAATAAACGTTTATTAAAGGTAACAATGACAAAAACTGTGGGGGACTTCAAGAATGGTCTGGATAAGGTTATCCTACAAATTAAATATGTTGGCTACTGCCTCTTTGTAGCTCTAGAGTAATTCATATGTTTTCTTCTAAATACATCAGGACAAGGAAGTCAGAACCTTTAAGCTCCTCATTAGTCTCATAGAAAAGGCACCAACCCTTACCCCACTGCAACTTAGTTTCCTTGAATAAGGACAGGACAATGGTAGTTTGATGAGTTCTAAAATGAGCAGTAACCAACCACTGGTAACATTAAGGCTTCTAAACCAAATGCAAATACTGAGGAAGAACTTTGGATTTACAAAAAAGGATGACAGTGTCCCTATACTCATAATTAGTGATGTCGCAAACCTAAAAATTTGGGTTCGTGAACTGCGAACGTGAACTCCCGCGCCTCCCGGGCGAACCCCCATTGACTTCAATGGGCAGGCGAATTTTAAAACCCACAGGGACTCTTTCTGGCCACGATAGTCATGGGAAAGTTGTTTCAAGGGGACTAACACCTGGACTGTGGCATGCCGGAGGGGGATCCATGGCAAAACTCCCATGGAAAATTACATAGTTGATGCAGAATCTGGTTTTAATCCATAAAGAGCATAAATCACCTAACATTCCTAAATTGTTTGGAATAACATGCTTTAAAACATCAGGTATGATGTTGTATCAATCAGGTAGTGTAAGGGTTATGCCCGCTTCACAGTGACAGACTAAACTCCCGCAGCGGGTACAGCATCATCATCATCACACCGTACGTCCATGTGTGTGATGATCCCTGACTGAGACATATCCCTGTTATCTACATCCTCTGGCAATAATGGTTGCGCATCACTCATTTCTTCCAACTGATGTGTAAATAACTCATCTGACAGATCAAGTGAAGCGGCTGTGGTGCTAGTGTTGGTGGTGGCGGCAGGCGGACGAGTGGTAACTTGAGAGGTGCTGCCCGAAGATAAGCTGGAGGAGGATGGTGCGTCAAGGTTCGGAGCGGAAGCTATAGAAGATTGGGTGTCCTGTGTTAAAAAGACAACTATGTCCTCAGAACTTTTCGAGTTCATGGTACGTGGCCTCTGAATACTGGGCATTATTCTAGGGCCAAAGGGAATCACAGCACCACGACCACTACGGCACCTGCGGGGTGGCCTGCCTCTGCCTGTCATTTATTTTTAAATCTACACTTACACTACTATTAAACAAGATATGAGTGGTGGCACTGGGCAAGTGGGCACAGTATACGCTGTTAGCCTGACACAAAAAAGCAGACTGATGTTTCACAGTCCAAAAAGTTTTTATTTTTTAAATGTACACTTACACTACTATTAAACAAGATATGAGTGGTGGCACTGAGCAAGTGGGCACAGTATAGGCTGTGAGCCTGACACAAAAAAGCAGACTGATGTTTCACTGTCCAAAAGCTTTTTTTTTTTTTAAATCTACACTTACACTACTATTAAACAAGATATGAGTGGTGGCACTGGGCAAGTGGGCACAGTATACACTGTGAGCCTGACACAAAAAAGCAGACTGATGTTTCACAGTCCAAAAATTGTTTTTTTTTTTTTAAATGTACACTTACACTACTATTAAACAAGATATGAGTGGTGGCACTGGGCAAGTGGGCACAGTATACGCTGTGAGTCTGACACAAAAAAGCAGGCTGATGTTTCACAGTCCAAAAAGTTTTTATTTTTTTAAATGTACACTTACACTACTATTAAACAAGATATGAGTGGTGGCACTGGGCAAGTGGGCACAGTATACGCTGTTAGCCTGACACAAAAAAGCAGACTGATGTTTCACAGTCCAAAAAGTTTTTATTTTTTAAATGTACACTTACACTACTATTAAACAAGATATGAGTGGTGGCACTGGGCAAGTGGGCACAGTATAGGCTGTGAGCCTGACACAAAAAAGCAGACTGATGTTTCACTGTCCAAAAGCTTTTTTTTTTTTTAAATCTACACTTACACTACTATTAAACAAGATATGAGTGGTGGCACTGGGCAAGTGGGCACAGTATACACTGTGAGCCTGACACAAAAAAGCAGACTGATGTTTCACAGTCCAAAAATTGTTTTTTTTTTTAAAATGTACACTTACACTACTATTAAACAAGATATGAGTGGTGGCACTGGGCAAGTGGGCACAGTATACGCTGTGAGTCTGACACAAAAAAAGCAGGCTGATGTTTCACAGTCCAAAAAGTTTTTATTTTTTTAAATGTACACTTACACTACTATTAAACAAGATATGAGTGGTGGCACTGGGCAAGTGGGCACAGTATAGGCTGTGAGCCTGACACAAAAAAGCAGACTGATGTTTCACAGTCCAAAAAGTTTTTTTTTTTAAATGTACACTTACACTACTATTAAACAAGATATGAGTGGTGGCACTGGGCAAGTGGGCACAGTATACGCTGTAAGTCTGACACAAAAAAGCAGACTGATGTTTCACAGTCCAAAAAGTTTTTTTTTTTTTAAATGTACACTTACACTACTATTAAACAAGATATGAGTGGTGGCACTGGTCAAGTGGGCACAGTATACACTGTGAGTCTGACACAAAAAAGCAGACTGATGTTTCACAGTCCAAAAGGTTTTTTGTTTTTTTTAAATGTACACTTACATTACTATTAAACAAGATATGAGTGGTGGCACTGGGCAAGTGGGCACAGTATACGCTGTGAGTCTGACACAAAAAAGCAGACTGATGTTTCACAGTTCAAAAAGTTTTTTTTTTTTTAAATGTATACTTACACTACTATTAAACAAGATATGAGTGGTGCCACTGGGCAAGTGGGCACAGTATACTCTGTGAGCCTGACACAAAAAAGCTGACTGATGTTTCACAGTTCAAAAAGTTTTTTTTTTTTTAAATGTACACTTTCACTACTATTAAACAAGATATGAGTGGTGGCACCGGGCAAGTGGGCACAGTATACACTGTAAGCCTGGCACACACGCTGGCAGGCAGGCAACTGCAATTAGATTACACAAGCAGACTGATGTTTCACAGTCAAAAAAGTTTTTTTTTTTTTAAATTTACACTACTGTTACACCAGATATGAGTGGTGGCACTGGGCAAGTGAGCCTTGCACACAAGCTGGCAGGCAGGCAACTGCAATTAGATTACACAAGAAGATTTATGTTTCATAGTCAAAAAGTTTTGTTTTTTTAAATTTACACTACTGTTACACCAGATATGAGTGGTGGCACTGGGCAAGTGGGCCTGGCACACACGCTTGCAGGCAGGCAACTACAATTAGATTACACAAGCAGACTGATGTTTCACAGTCAAAAAAGTTTTTTTTTTTTTAAATTTACACTACTGTTACACCAGATATGAGTGGTGGCACTGGGCAAGTGGGCACAGTATACGCTGTGAGCCTGGCACACACGCTGGCAGGCAGGCAACTGCAATTAGATTACACTAGCAGACTGATGTTTCACAGTCAAAAAAGTTATTTTTTTTTAAATGTACACTACTGTTACACCAGATATGAGTGGTGGCACTGGGCAAGTGGGCCTGGCACACACGCTGGCAGACAGGCAACTGCAATTAGATTACACTAGCAGACTGATGTTTCACAGTCAAAATTTTTTTTTTTTTTTAAATTTACACTACTGTTACACCAGATATGAGTGGTGGCACTGGGCAAGTGGGCCTTGCACACAAGCTGGCAGGCAGGCAACTGCAATTAGATTACACAAGAAGATTTATGTTTCACAGTCAAAAAGTTTTGTTTTTTTAAATTTACACTACTGTTACACCAGATATGAGTGGTGGCACTGGGCAAGTGGGCCTGGCACACACGCTTGCAGGCAGGCAACTACAATTAGATTACACAAGCAGACTGATGTTTCACAGTCAAAAAAGGTTTTTTTTTTTTAAATTTACACTACTGTTACACCAGATATGAGTGGTGGCACTGGGCAAGTGGGCACAGTATACGCTGTGAGCCTGGCACACACGCTGGCAGGCAGGCAACTGCAATTAGATTACACTAGCAGACTGATGTTTCACAGTCAAAAAAGTTTTTTTTTTTAAATTTACACTACTGTTACACCAGATATGAGTGGTGGCACTGGGCAAGTTGGCCTGGCACACACGCTGGCAGGCAACTGCAATTAGATTACACTAGCAGACTGATGTTTCACAGTCAAAAAAGTTTTTTTTTTAATATAATTTACACTACTGTTACACCAGATATGAGTGGTGGCACTGAGCAAGGGGCTTGGCAGAAAGGCAACTGCAATTAGATTACACAGGAAAAAAAAAACAGACTGATGTTCTAGTCCTAAAAATGGCTTTTTGGGGTGCTGTCCTTACAGCAGAGATCAGATGAGTCCTTCAGGATTGTAATGGACACTGAATACACTAGCCTAGCTATCAATTTCCCTATTAAATCAGCAGCAGCTACACTGTCCCTCCTCTCACTAAGAATGCAGCTTCCAAATGAATGTAAAATGGATGCTGTCCAGGAGGTGGGAGGGTCTGGGAGGGAGTGTCTGCCGCTGATTGGCTGTAATGTGTCTGCTGACTGTGAGGTAGAGGGTTAAAGTTTACTCAATGATGACGAATAGGGGCGGATCGAACATTGCATATGTTCGCCCGCCGCGGCGAACGCGAACATGCTATGTTCGCCGGGAACTATTCGCCAGTGAACTATTCGCGACATCACTACTCATATTTGTCCATGGATCCTTTGTCAGTTTCTTTGGCTGAGTACAATGTAGACAACTGATTGGCACAGGTGTGTTAATGTCCCAATAATTATTCACTTGGTATTTTTCTGCTGTTTCTAAATTTAAAACTGTCATACACTGAAACCCCAAAAAAGCCTCTCACAGTATTCTAAATATTAACAGGTTTCCCAATTCCTACAGTAACTTTCTAATCTATTTCATCTTTAATTTGCTGCAAAATAACTGTTTCCAAAATTCTGACATGTGGCTATAGTATGAGCTACACTAATCATTTTTTCAGCAATTAACAGAAATTTTTACACAAAACTTTATTTCCTCAACAAATGCTAGGTAATTTTTCAAATTCAAGTAAAAATATATGAGCCAGATTACAAGCGGAGAGCAAAATATTGCTTGCGATCAAGAGATATTAGTGCTACACTTTGTAATATCAGCGCACAATAATGTGCGCTAGTATTACAAGTAAATTGCAATGAGAACGCAAGCTTGCATTCACATTGCTAGGAAGTATTGTGCTCACTAGAGTGCACTTCCATAGGCTCCTAAGCGAGTCTTGTTTTGATACAGTCAGAGGCGGCATCAGAGCCTTGCACAGTGAAGGGGGTAACTACTCATAATTGTCCATGGATCCTTTGTCATTTTTTTTGAGTGGTGGCACTGGTCAAGTGGGCACAGTATACGCTGTGAGTCTGACACAAAAAAGCAGACTGATGTTTCACAGTCCAAAAAGTTTTTTGTTTTTTTTAAATGTACACTTACACTACTATTAAACAAGATATGAGTGGTGGCACTGGGCAAGTGGGCACAGTATACGCTGTAAGTCTGACACAAAAAAGCAGACTGATGTTTCACAGTCCAAAAAGTTTTTTTTTTTAAATGTACACTTACACTACTATTAAACAAGATATGAGTGGTGGCACTGGGCAAGTGGGCACAGTATATGCTGTGAGCCTGACACAAAAAAGCTGACTGATGTTTCACAGTCCAAAAAGTTTTTATTTTTTTAAATGTACACTTTCACTACTATTAAACAAGATATGAGTGGTGGCACCGGGCAAGTGGGCACAGTATACACTTTGAGCCTGGCACACACGCTGGCAGGCAGGCAACTGCAATTAGATTACACAATCAGACTGATGTTTCACAGTCAAAAAAGTTTTTTTTTTTTAAATTTACAGTACTGTTATACCAGATATGAGTGGTGGCACTGGGCAAGTTGGCCTTGCACACACGCTGGCAGGCAGGCAACTGCAATTAGATTACACAAGCAGACTGATGTTTCACAGTCAAAAAAGTTTTTTTTTTTAAATTTACACTACTGTTACACCAGATATGAGTGGTGGCACTGGGCACGTGGGCCTGGCACACACGCTGGCAGGCAGGCAACTGCAATTAGATTACACAAGCAGACTGATGTTTCACAGTCAAAAAAGTTTTTTTTTTTTAAATTTACACTACTGTTACACCAGATATGAGTGGTGGCACTGGGCAAGTGGGCACAGTATACGCTGTGAGCCCTGCACACACGCTGGCAGGCAGGCAACTGCAATTAGATTACACTAGCAGACTGATGTTTCACAGTCAAAAAAGTTTTTTTTTTTTAAATGTACACTACTGTTACACCAGATATGAGTGGTGGCACTGGGCAAGTGGGCCTGGCACACACACTGGCAGGCAGGCAACTACAATTAGATTACACTAGCAGACTGATGTTTCACAGTCTGCTAGTGTTCGCGACATCACTACTCATATTTGTCCATGGATCCTTTGTCAGTTTCTTTGGCTTAGTACAATGTAGACAACTGATTGGCACAGGTGTGTTAATGTCCCAATAATTATTCACTTGGTATTTTTCTGCTGTTTCTAAATTTAAAACTGTCATACACTGAAACCCCAAAAAAGCCTCTCACAGTATTCTAAATATTAACAGGTTTCCCAATTCCTACAGTAACTTTCTAATCTATTTCATCTTTAATTTGCTGCAAAATAACTGTTTCCAAAATTCTGACATGTGGCTATAGTATGAGCTACACTAATCATTTTTTCAGCAATTAACAGAAATTTTTACACAAAACTTTATTTCCTCAACAAATGCTAGGTAATTTTTCAAATTCAAGTAAAAATATATGAGCCAGATTACAAGTGGAGAGCAAAATATTGCTTGCGATCAAGAGATATTAGTGCTACACTTTGTAATATCAGCGCACAATAATGTGCGCTAGTATTACAAGTAAATTGCAATGAGAACGCAAGCTCGCATTCACATTGCTAGGAAGTATTGTGCTCACTAGAGTGCACTTCCATAGGCTCCTAAGCGAGTCTTGTTTTGATACAGTCAGAGGCGGCATCAGAGCCTTGCACAGTGAAGGGGGTAACTACTCATAATTGTCCATGGATCCTTTGTCATTTTTTTTGAGTGGTGGCACTGGTCAAGTGGGCACAGTATACGCTGTGAGTCTGACACAAAAAAGCAGACTGATGATTCACAGTCCAAAAAGTTTTTTTTTTTTTTAAATGTACACTTACACTACTATTAAACAAGATATGAGTGGTGGCACTGGGCAAGTGGGCACAATATACGCTGTGAGCCTGACACAAAAAAGCAGACTGATGTTTCACAGTCCAAAAACATTTTTTTTTTAAATGTACACTTACACTACTATTAAACAAGATATGAGTGGTGGCACTGGGCAAGTGGGCACAGTATACGCTGTAAGTCTGACACAAAAAAGCAGACTGATGTTTCACAGTCCAAAAAGTTTTTTTTTTTAAATGTACACTTACACTACTATTAAACAATATATGAGTGGTGGCACTGGGCAAGTGGGCACAGTATATGCTGTGAGCCTGACACAAAAAAGCTGACTGATGTTTCACAGTCCAAAAAGTTTTTATTTTTTTAAATGTACACTTTCACTACTATTAAACAAGATATGAGTGGTGGCACCGGGCAAGTGGGCACAGTATACACTTTGAGCCTGGCACACACGCTGGCAGGCAGGCAACTGCAATTAGATTACACAATCAGACTGATGTTTCACAGTCAAAAAAGTTTTTTTTTTTTTTAAATTTACAGTACTGTTATACCAGATATGAGTGGTGGCACTGGGCAAGTTGGCCTTGCACACACGCTGGCAGGCAGGCAACTGCAATTAGATTACACAAGCAGACTGATGTTTCACAGTCAAAAAAGTTTTTTTTTTTAAATTTACACTACTGTTACACCAGATATGAGTGGTGGCACTGGGCACGTGGGCCTGGCACACACGCTGGCAGGCAGGCAACTGCAATTAGATTACACAAGCAGACTGATGTTTCACAGTCAAAAAAGTTTTTTTTTTTTAAATTTACACTACTGTTACACCAGATATGAGTGGTGGCACTGGGCAAGTGGGCACAGTATACGCTGTGAGTCCTGCACACACCCTGGCAGGCAGGCAACTGCAATTAGATTACACTAGCAGACTGATGTTTCACAGTCAAAAAAGTTTTTTTTTTTTAAATGTACACTACTGTTACACCAGATATGAGTGGTGGCACTGGGCAAGTGGGCCTGGCACACACGCTGGCAGGCAGGCAACTGCAATTAGATTACACTAGCAGACTGATGTTTCACAGTCAAAAAATCGGTTTTTTTTTAAATTTACACTACTGTTACACCAGATATGAGTGGTGGCACTGGGCAAGTGGGCCTGGCACACACGCTGGCAGGTAGGCAACTGCAATTAGATTACACTAGCAGACTGATGTTTCACAGTCAAAAAAGTTTTTTTTTTATAATTTACACTACTGTTACACCAGATATGAGTGGTGGCACTGGGCAAGGGGCTTGGCACACAGGCAACTGCAATTAGATTACACAGAAAAAAAAAAACAGACTGATGTTCTAGTCCTAAAAATGGCTTTTTGGGGTGCTGTCCTTACAGCAGAGATCAGATGAGTCCTTCAGGACTGTAGTGGACACTGAATACACTAGCCTAGCTATCAATTTCCCTATTAAATCAGCAGCAGCTACACTGTCCCTCCTCTCACTAAGAATGCAGCTTCCAAATGAATCTAAAATGGATGCTCTCCAGGAGGTGGGAGGGTCTGGGAGGGAGTGCCTGCCGCTGATTGGCTGTAATGTGTCTGCTGACTGTGAGGTAGAGGGTCAAAGTTTACTCAATGATGACGAATAGGGGCGGATCGAACATCGCAAATGTTCGCCCGCCGCGGCGAACGCGAACATGCTATGTTCGCCGGGAACTATTTGCCGGCGAACTATTCGCGACATCACTGCTCATAATTGTCCATGGATCCTTTGTCAGTTTCTTTGGCTTAGTACAAGGTAGACAACTGATTGGCACAGGTGTGTTAATGTCCCATCAATTATTCACTTGGTATTTTTCTGCTGTTTCTAAATTTAAAACTGTCATACACTGAAACCCCAAAAAAGCCTCTCACAGTATTCTAAATATTAACAGGTTTCCCAATTCCTACAGTAACTTTCTAATCTATTTCATCTTTAATTTGCTGCAAAATTACTGTTTCCAAAATTCTGACATGTGTAGTATGAGCTACACTAATCATTTTTTCAGCAATTAACAGAAATTTTTACACAAAACTTTATTTCCTCAACAAATGCTAGGTAACTTTTCAAATTGAAGTAAAACTATATGAGCCAGATTACAAGTGGAGAGCAAAATATTGCTTGCGATCAAGAGATATTAGAGCTACACTTTGTAATATCAGCGCACAATAATGTGCGCTAGTATTACAAGTAAATTGCGATGAGAACGCAAGCTCGCATTCACATTGCTAGGAAGCATTGCGCTCACTAGAGTGCACTTCCATAGGCTCCTAAGCGAGTCTTGTTTTGATACCATCAGAGGCGGCATCAGAGCCTTGCACAGTGAAGGGGGTAAGTATATACACATATTAACACATAAATATATATGTATATAATCATATACATATATATTTACATTGCAGTCTATGGGAACACACAGTTCCCATAGACCGCAATGTAAAGGCACTTTTCAGTGCCATTTTTTTCTAACACACTATTCCCTCCAACACAATGTTCTTGTGTTGTGTCAAATAGCTGCCTTTATTTCCAAACATCTTTGATATCCTTCCAGCTGCCTCTTTATATGAATGCATGTTGTTATAATAGTCCATGTGGTGATATGATCAAACAATAAAGAATAATAATAAATGGTATAGTCACACGGCCCATCGCATTTCCCAAGTAGCCTGTTAAATATAATTGTAGCCTTGTATTATTTTAGTTAAACAGCAGTTATGTTTTCTTAAACTGAAAATGACATTTATTTTCTGAAAATTCTCAACATAAACATGTTATCATTTTCAAATATTGAGCGCAAACTCAATCAAATAAATATATATTCATATTGGGGTCAATCATAATCCTTAAGTAAAAAATATCTAAAGTTTTTCAACAGAAAACCACCATTAAAGGGACATTCCAGTCAAAATGTAAATGCACATAGATGAATGACATATTTCAATAGAAACATATTTACAATATACATGTATTGGAAAAGCTGCTTCTAGCAAAAGTTATTACTGTTTTAGTGCACCAGCATTTTAAATACTACAGCTGCTCAGAGAGCCATTGGGGCTCATATAATGTCAGCAATTAACAAGTTGAGTCAATACCAGGCTGTACAAGCACCTTAGGCTCTCTGAGCAAGAGCTGCATTTAAAATGCTGGTGCACGGTGCATACTTAAATACCCATTTGAAACAGCTATAGATTTTATTAGAAACATTTTTGCTAATTGATGTATATTACAAAAATGCTTCTATTGAAAACTGAAATGCATCCATGAGGATTCCGATTTTGGCTGGAATGTCCCTTTATTGTCTATTTTGTGTAGATAAATCATTTGATAAATTATTCTAAAGGATTGTGATCAGCTCTGTTATTTGTTTTGCATCCAAATATTCTTAATTACATTTTTAAAGAATTGATTTTCAATAACAAGTTCAGCAGTAAATTATATTTCCCTAATTTCTTATTAGTAATGGGCCAGATTGGGCTAGATTACGAGTGAAGTGCAAACGTTTGCACTCATCTGGCTTAACTCTCGTATTACAAGTTAAACGTAAACACGAACACGTGAAAGCAATCGCGATTGACACTAGAATCATTACTGCAACTTCAGAGCTCTAGTTAAATGGACAGTCTAGTCCAAAATAAACTTTCATGATTCAGATAGGGCAATAATTTTAAACAATTTTCCAATTTACTTTTATCCCCAATTTTGCTTCGTTCTCATAGTATTCTTAGCTGAAAGCTAAACCTAGGAGGTTCATATGCTAATTTCTAAGGCCACCTCTTCTCTTAGGGCAATTTGACAGTTTTTCACCACTAGAGGGTGTTAGTTCATAAGTGTCACGCACGTGGTGTCCCTAGGAGCCAGCACTGATTGGCTAAAATGCATGTCTGTCAAAAGAACTGAAAAAAAGGGGGCAGTTTGCAGTGGCTTAGATACAAGATAATCACAGAGGTAAAGAGTGTATTTATATAACTGTGTTGGTTATGCAAAACTAGGGAATGGGTAATAAAGGAATTATCTATCTTTTAAAACAATACAAATTCTGGTGTAGACTGTCCCTACCAGACACTCAGTGGAGTCACATTTTTACAGAGACTCGAAAATCATCTTTATCATTAGCAATTGTGGAGATGAATTATAAATTGCTATGTAGATGGTATTTAACCCCACACCGTCTTCATAGTATCTTCCCAAACTCTTCCTTTCTTATGTTGGAGGCATTGCGGGGGAACAGGTACCTTATCTCACATATGGTGGTCCTGTCCTCTCCTACAAACTTACTGGAACAAAATAGCTAAATGCATTAATTCAACACTAGGGATATCGATTACACTATCTACCACTATAGTTTTATTAAATAACACTCACCCTATTTCCTGCATATACTGGAACAAATTATTCCAATGCATGCTCAATTGTGCTAAACCCCTAATACCTAGGTTTTGGAAGAAACATTAAATTCCTGATTTTTCAATGTGGTTAAGAGAGGTGGATCATGTTCTATCTTTAGAGAAAATACACTACACCTTTATAGGAAGACAGGACTTTATTGCAGATGTGTTGTACATATGTGAGCAGAAAAAGTTATAACTTATATTTGATCTTTGATAAACATTAAGATATGTTCAATGTCATTACTATTTTATTGGGCTAGAGACAAAGTACCTAAACACTATTAACTCTTGAATTGAAAAACATAAACAGGAACTTCATGTGTCTAGAAATATGTAAATTGATATGAAGATTGGTGTTGACACGCTATATGCTCCTGCATCTTGATTGGACTGTACTTGTTGTTTATGAAAAAAAAACAAAAAAACCTGTATGAATATTATTTCTGTACACCTGTTTAAAACATAATAAAAACATTTAATTACAAAATGTTGCACAAAACACATCACATACATTGCAAAGTACACTTACACTCATAACACTATCTAATAAAAAATATTAAAAAAATATTGCACAAATAAGTTATAAAGGCTCAAAGATATGAGATCTCAGGTGCTATAAAAAAAATAAAGGCAGGCAAAGGGATTTAACATAAACATACATACATATACATCTTTAAAAATGTATATGTATGTTTATGTGTGTGTGTCTTTATATGTGTACATATGTAGTTATGTATGCATATATGTATTTACAGAGATATATACACGTATAAACACAAATACATACTATATGTACACATATATGGACATATATTGAAATATTTCACACTTCAATGTTCTGCAGATAGCAGATTATGTTCTATGTATTTTTAAATAGATATTCCTATATATTTCTGTATATATTCATATATATATATATATATATATATATATACAAAATATAGAGAAAATAACTCATTGTGTAGTTCATTAACAAATCTAGACAGGCCAGAAGGCTTGTTTTTCCCACAGAAAACCTCTGAATTACATTCGGCTAGATTTAGAGTTTTGTCGGTAAAGACCCGCGTAGCTAACCCAGCTTTTTTTCCTACCGCTGCTTCCAAACAATGAAGGTATTTAGAGTTGTCTGAAGGGCTGCATTAGGCTCCAAAAAGGGAGCGTTGAGCCGAATTTACCACCACTTCAACCCTCAATACCAGCGTTGCTTACGGTAGCGGTAAGCTGGCAAAACATGCTCGTGCACAATTCCCCCATAGGAAACAATGGGGCAGATTGGGCTGAAAAAAATCCTAACACCTGTAAAAAAGCAGCGTTAAGCTCCCAACGCAGCCCCATTGTTTCCTATGGTGAAACACTTTGTAAGTCTGCACCTAACACCCTAACATGAACCCTGAGTCTAAACACCCCTAACCTTACACTTATTAACCCCTAATATGCCAACCCCACTATCGCTGACACCTGCATTACACAATTAACCCCTAATCTGCTGGTCAGGACACCGCTGCAACCTACATTATCCCTATGTAACCCTAATCTACTGCCCCTAACATCGCCGACCCCTATATTATATTTATTAACCCCTAATCTGCCCCCTCCAACGTCGCCACCACCTAACTACAAGTATTAACCCCTAATCTGCCGACCGGACCTCACCGCTTCTATAATAAATGTATTAACCCCTAAAGCTAAGTCTAACCCTAACCCTAACACCCCCCTAAGTTAAATATAATTTAAATTTAACGAAATAAATTAACTCTTATTAAAAAATTAATCCTAATTAAAACTAAATACTTACTTGTAAAATAAACCCTAATATAGCTACAAATTTATAACGAATAATTATATTGTAGCTATTTTAGGATTTATATTTATTTTACAGGCAACTTTGTATTTATTTTAACTAGGTACAATAGCTATTAAATAGTTATTAACTATTTAACAGCTACCTAGTTAAAATAATTACAAAATTACCTGTAAAATAAATCCTAACCTAAGTTACAAATAAACCTAACACTAAACTATCAATAAATTAATTAAATAAATTACATACAATTACCTACAATTAAATACAATTAAATAAACTAAACTAAATTACAAAAAAAATAAACACTAAATTACAGAAAATAAAAAAATATTACAAGAATTTTAAACTAATGACACCTAATCTAAGCCCCCTAATAAAATAATAAAAAAAAAAAATAATAAAAGTCCCTAACCTATTCTACATTACAAAGTAATCAGCTCTTTTACCAGCCCTTAAAAGGGCTTTTTGCGGGGCATGCCCCAAAGTAATCAGCTCTTTTGCCTGTAAAAAAAACACCCCCCAACATTAAAACCCACCACCCACATACCCCTACTCTAACCCACCCAAACCCCCCTTAAATAAACCTTACACTACCCCCTGAAGATCTCCCTACCTTGAGTCGTCTTCACCCAGCTGGGCCGAAGTCTTCATCCGATGGGGCAGAAGAGGACATCCAGACCGGCCGAAGTCTTCATCCTATCCGAGCAGAATAGGACATCTGGAGCAGCAGACATCTTCATCCAAGCGGCATCTTCTATCTTCATCCATCTGAAGCGGAGCGGAGCCATCTTCTTCCCAGCCAATGCAGATCCATCCTCTTCAACTGACGCCTACTCGCCGAATGAAGGTTCCTTTAAATGACGTCATCCAAAATGGCGTCCCTCGAATTCCGATTGGCTGATAGGATTCTATCAGCCAATCGGAATTAAGATAGGAAAAATCTGATTGGCTGATTCAATCATCCCATCAGATTGAGCTCACATTCTATTGGCTGTTCCGATCAGCCAATAGAATGCAAGCTCAATCTGATTGGCTGATTGGATCAGCCAATCGGATTGAACTTGAATCTGATTGGCTGATTGAATCAGCCAATCAGATTTTTCCTACCTTAATTCCGATTGGCTTATGTAATCCTATCAGCCAATCGGAATTTGAGGGATGCCATCTTGGATGACGTCATTTAAAGGAACCTTCATTCGGCGAGTAGGCGTCGGTTGAAGAGGATGGATCCGCGTTGGCTGGGAAGAAGATGGCTCTGCTCCGGATGGATGAAGATAGAAGATGTCGCTTGGATAAAGATGTCTGCCAGTCCGGATGTCCTCTTCTGCCCGGATAGGATGAAGACTTCTGCCGGTCTGGATGTCCTCTTCTGCCCCATCGGATGAAGACTTCGGCCCGGCTGGGTGAAGACGACTCAAGGTAGGGAGATCTTCAGGAGGGTAGTGTTAGGTTTATTTAAGGGGGGTTTGGGTGGGTTAGAGTAGGGGTATGTGGGTGGTGGGTTTTAATGTTGGGGGGGTTGTATTTTTTTTTTACAGGCAAAAG
This sequence comes from Bombina bombina, assembly GCF_027579735.1. Taxonomy (NCBI): domain Eukaryota; kingdom Metazoa; phylum Chordata; class Amphibia; order Anura; family Bombinatoridae; genus Bombina; species Bombina bombina. The sequence continues at coordinate 884,158,605 of NC_069503.1, read as the reverse complement.
AGCTGATTACTTTGGGGCATGCCCCGCAAAAAGTTCTTTTAAGGGCTGGTAAAAGAGCTGATTACTTTGTAATGTAGAATAGGGTAGGGACTTTTATTATTTTGTTTTTTTTTATTTTATTAGGGGGCTTAGATTAGGTGTAATTAGTTTAAAATTCTTGTAATATTTTTTTATTTTCTGTAATTTAGAGTTTGTTTTTTTTGTAATTTAGTTTAGCTTATTTAATTGTATTTAATTGTAGGTAATTGTATGTAATTTATGTAATTTATTTATTGATAATGTAGTGTTAGGTTTAATTGTAACTTAGGTTACTATTTATTTTACAGGTAGTTTTGTAATTATTTTAACTAGGTAGCTATTAAATAGTTAATAACTATTTAATAGCTATTGTACCTAGTTCAAATAAATACAAAGTTGCCTTTAAAATAAATATAAATCCTAAAATAGCTACAATATACTTATTTGTTATATTGTAGCTATATTAGGGTTTATTTTACAGGTAAGTATTTAGTTTTAAATAGGATTAATTTATTTAATAAGAGTTAATTTATTTTGTTAGATTAAAATTATATTTAATTTAGGGGGGTGTTAGGGTTAGGGTTAGACTTAGCTTTAGGGTTTAATACATTTATTATTGAAGCAGCGAGGTCTGGTCGGCAGATTAGGGGTTAATACTTCAAGTTAGGTGGCGGCGACGTTGGGGGGGGCTTATTAGGGGTTAATAAATATAATGTAGGTGTTGGCGATGTTAGGAGCAGCAGATTAGGGGTTCATAGGGATAATGTATGTGGTGGCGATGTGCGGTCGGCAGACTAGGGGTTAAAAATATTTATTATAGTGGCGGCGATGTGGGGGGACATCGGTTTAGGGGTACATAGGTAGTTTATGGGTGTTAGTGTACTTTAGAGCACTGTAGTTAAGAGCTTTATATACCGGCGTTAGCCCATAAAGCTCTTAACTACAGCCTTTCTATGGGCGTTAGGAGTCTTGTCGGGAGATGGTGTACCGCTAACTTCAGCCAAGACTCTAAATACCGGCGTTAGAAAGATCCCATTGAAAAGATAGGATACGCAATTGGCGTAAGGGGATCTGCGGTATGGAAAAGTCGCAGCTTGAAAGTGAGCGGTACACCTTTACCTGGCCGACTCTAAATACCAGCGGGCGGCCAAAAGCAGTGTTAGGACCCCTTAACGCTGCTTTTGATGGCTAACACATAACTCTAAATCTAGGCGATTGTGTCCAATGCAGCAAAGGATTATGAGTAAGATATGCAAATTAGGTTCACAATTTTATATATATATATATATATATTTATATATATTTATATATAGGTATAGATATATTGTGCCATATAAAATACCATCAGATATATATATAGAAGTATTTATTTATGAATAAATAGAACATATTCTGTTATGTGCAGAACATTAGAATATGAAATATTCTTATTCTCATATTGGTTTAGCACTAATGAGAATATGTGATCGTGTTTGCACGAGAGTGGGTGTTAGTTTTTTCCCACTTTTTTCTCCATTGAGCTCTATGTGGGCAAAATGTGTATGCGCACCCGATATTCTAACTTTGGATTGTTGCGCTTGTCAGGTTACCGCTAGAGCAAAAACAGTTTACTTTCAACTTGTAATACAACTGCACGGCTCATGCTTGATGTGGATACATGGTTCTTTGCTTGTTTATTCTAGAAAGTGCATTTTTTGCGCACATTTGTTTTAATAAAATTTGAAGCCACTGTGAATCGGAGTTGCGCTTGTGTCTTTCCTATATTTCTATACAGCTCCTATGGATAAGCAATGACAGCACACTTTCCTAACTACAGCTGCAACATCCGATCCAAATCCAGTGTGTCACCTGAGACGGATTGCTCCCATTACTAACTGTGGACATACAAGGAGGCTTTCCCTTCCCAGATAACCAAGGATTACTGAGATAAAGGATTCCTTCATCCTGCTCAAAGTGACTTTTATCAGTGTTAAACCCATCTTGATATTATTTTATTGATCTCACTGGTTTTCAGCATTTGCATTGACAGGTGTTTCCTATTGCATAATACTTTAAGTTTTTCTCACATATTATTATTTTTAAAATTTTTTAGCACTTAACCTAACAGTGCTTTTTGTTTTTCACTATTTGTCAACTCGTAATACAATCGAAAATATTGCTTCTAGTGCAATTAAGGTTCAAGTGGAATTGTTAATTTGTGCTTCACTTGTAATCTAGCCCAATATTAGAAAAAAAATAAAAATAAAATTTATTGGTCCAGATTTTTTTTCTTTTCTTGAGAGGTTAATATTTCAGTTTAGTTATTATTTTGATTTGCCTCTTGCATGTATAATGCATTTTTTATATTTTCATACCTGATTTTAGTGCTCCACTTAGCAATACCAGCGCACACGCTAATGTGCGTTGGTATTAGAATTTGAAAGCAATGCGAACGTAAGCTCATGTTCGCATTGCTGGGAAGTATTGCACTCATGAGAGCAAGCTTCCATAGGCTCAAATGGGAGCCTCATTCTCATGCCGTGAGAAACAGCATGAGAACTAAGCGCAGCACAAGTAGCTCAGCTATGGTAGCAATTTGCAAATGTATATGTATATGCATATATACATACAGTTCCCATAGACAGCAATGTAAAGGCACTTTTCAGTGCCGTGTTTTTTCTAAAACCCCACAGCCAACTTTAAAGCCCCAAAAGTGCCTATTGCAGATTTTTTTTAATTAAAAAAAGCTAAAAAAAAATTAAATAAAAAATAATAATGTTTCTATTTTGAGGGCATTTGGGGCACTTTGAAAAATTAATCAGACATTTAATCTCTGGTTAATTTTCGGAGTGCCAATTGCAACCGCGAGATTGTGGTAGCAATAGCCAGCCACTGTGCGGGTGCACGATAATTTAGCACTGCACTTTTAATCTAGTCTTTAGTGTTTTTCAGGAACTAGATAAATACATTTACATTTCCTTTGAATTTATAATCTTTTTATGTTTTCAATAGGGCTGTCTACAGTGCTACCTTACAACCAAAACCGCCAATATAGCATATTATGTAACTTGTTTCTAATTCTTGATTTATGTAATATCTCATTATTATATCCCAATATAAATTATACCATATTGTCGGCTAGATTACGAGTTTTGCGTTATGAGGGGTGTGGTGCTAACTTGCACGTTATTGTCACCGCTCACTTCCCTACAGCGCTGGTATTACAGGTTTTCATAAACCCGGCGTTAACAGGCAAGGAGTGAGCATAGAGTGAAATTGAGCTCCATACCGCACTCCAATACCAACGCTGCTTAAGTCAGCGTTTAGCTGGTTGTACGTGCTCGTGCACAATTTCCCCATAGACATCAATGGGGAGAGCTGGCTGAAAAAAAGTCTAACACCTGCAATAAAGCAGCATAAAGCTCAGTAACGCAGCCCCATTGATTCCTATGGGAAAACACATTTTATGTTTACACCTAACACCCTACCATGAACCCCGAGTCTAAACACCCCTAATCTGCCACCCTCAACATCGCTGACACCTACATTATACTTATTAACCCCTAATCTGCCACCCCCGACATTGCCAACACCTACATTATACTTATTAGCCCCTAATCTGCCGCTCCAGACATCACCACCACTATAATAAACATATTAACCCCTAAACCGCCGCACTCCTACCTCGCAAACACTAGTTAAATATTATTAACCCCTAATCTGCTGCCCCTAACATCGCTGCCACCTACCTTCATGTATTAACCCCTAATCTGTCGCCCCCAACGTCGCCGCCACTATTCTAAATTTATTAACCTCTAAACCTAAGCCTAACCCTAACCCTAAAACCTCCTAACTTAAAAATAATTAAAAGAAATCTAAATAAAACATACTATTAATAACTAAATAATTCCTATTTAAAACAAAATACTTACCTATAAAATAAACCCTAAGCTAGCTACAATATATCTAATAGTTACATTGTAGCTAGTTTAGGGTTTATTTTTATTTCACAGGCAAGTTTTTATTTATTTTAACTAGGTAGAATAGTTGCTAAATAGTTATTAACTATTTACTAACTACCTAGCTAAAATAAATACAAATGTACCTGTAAAATAAAACCTAACCTGAGTTAACACCTAACATTACACTACAATTAAATACATTACCTAAATTAAATACCATTACCTAAATTACAAAAAACCCCCACTAAATTACACAAAATAAAAAAGAAATGATAACATATTTAAACTAATTACACCTAATATAATAGCCCTATCAAAATAAAAAAGCCCCCCAAAATTAAAAAAAAAACCTAACATTAACTAAACTACCAATAGCCCTTAAAAGGGCCTTTTGTGGGGCATTGTCCCAAAGAAATCAGCTCTTTTACTTGTAAAAAAAATACAAACACCCCCCCAACAGTAAAACCCACAACCCACACAACCAACCCCCCAAATAAAATACTAACTAAAAAAAAACTAACCTCCCCATTGCCCTGAAAAGGGCATTTGGATGGGCATTGACCTTAAAAGGGCATTTAGCTCTTTTTCAAATACCCAAACCCCTAATCTAAAAATAAAACCCAACCAATAAACCCTTAAAAATGCCTAACACTAACCCCCGAAGATCCACTTACAGTTTTGAAGATCCTCAACGAAGCGGCAGGAGTCCTCATCTTCTATCTTCATCCATCCAGCGCAGAGCGGCTCCATCTTCAAGACATCCAGCGCGGAGCATCCTCTTCAATCGACGTCTTCTTGGTGAATGAATGTTCCTTTAAATGACGTCATCCAACATGGCGTACCTTGAATTCTGATTGGCTGATAGAATTCTATCAGCCAATCGGAATTAAAGGTGAAAAATCCTATTGGCTGATGCAATCAAGGAAAAAGAGCAAAATGCCCTTTTAAGGGCATTGCCCATCCAAATGCCCTTTTCAGGGCAATGGGGAGCTTAGGTTTTTTTTTTTAGTTAGTATTTTATTTGGGGGGTTGGTTGTGTGGGTGGTGAGTTTTACTGTTGGGGGGGTGTTTGTATTTTTTTTACAGGTAAAAGAGCTGATTTCTTTGGGGCAATGCCCTGCAAAAGGTCCTTTTAAGGACTATTGGTAGTTTAGTTTAGGCTAGTTTTTTTTTTTTTTTTATAGGGCTATTAGATTTTGGGTAATTGTATTTAATTTAGGTAATTTATTTAATTGTAGTGTAAGGTTAGGTGTTAGTGTAAGACAGGTTAGGTTTTATTTTACTTTTGTATTTATTTTAGCTAGGTAGCTAGTACATAGTTAATAACTATTTAGTAACTATTCTTCCTAGTTAAAATAAATACAAACTTGCCTGTAAAATAAAAATAAAACCTAAGCTAGCTACAATGTAACTATTAGATATATTGTAGCTAGCTTAGGGTTTATTTTACAGGTAAGTATTTCGTTTTAAATAGGAATTATTTAGTTATTAATAGTATGTTTTATTTAATAGCTAAAATAGTTAAAATAATTACAAAATTACCTGTAAAATAAATCCTGACCTAAGTTACAATTAAACCTAACACTATACTATCATTAAATTAATTAAATAAAATACCTACAATTACCTACAATTAAACCTAACACTACACTATCAATACATTAATTAAATACAATACCTACAAATAACTACAATGAAATAAACTAACTAAAGTACAAAAAATAAAAAAGAACTAAGTTACAAAAAATAAAAAAATATTTACAAACATCAGAAAAATATTACAACAATTTTAAACTAATTACACCTACTCTAAGCCCCCTAATAAAATAACAAAGACCCCCAAAATAAAAAATGCCCTACCCTATTCTAAATTACTAAAGTTCAAAGCTCTTTTACCTTACCAGCCCTGAACAGGGCCCTTTGCGGGGCATGCCCCAAGAAGTTCAGCTCTTTTGCCTGTAAAAAAAACCACATACAATACCCCCCCCCCAACATTACAACCCACCACCCACATACCCCTAATCTAACCCAAACCCCCCTTAAATAAACCTAACACTAAGCCCCTGAAGGTCATCCTACCTTGTCTTCACCTCACTGGGTATCACCGATCGGTCCTGGCTCCAAAATCTTCATCCAACCCAAGCGGGGGCTGACGATCCATCATCCGGTGGCTGAAGAGGTCCAGAAGAGGCTCCAAAGTCTTCATCCTATCCGGGAAGAAGAGTAGATCCGGACCCGGCAACCATCTTCTTCCAAGCGGCATCTTCAATCTTCATCCGATGAGGACCGGCTCCATCCTGAAGACCTCCACCGCGGACCCATCTTCATCCGGCGACGTCCAACTGAAGAATGACGGTTCCTTTAAGGGACGTCATCCAAGATGGCGTCCCTCGAATTCCGATTGGCTGATAGGATTATATCAGCCAATCGGAATTAAGGTAGGAATATTCTGATTGGCTGATGGAATCAGCCAATCAGAATCAAGATCAATCCGATTGGCTGATCCAATCAGCCAATCAGATTGAGCTTGCATTCTATTGGCTGATCGGAACAGCCAATTATTTTATTATTTGTAATGTTGGGGGGGGGTATTGTATGTGTTTTTTTTTACAGGCAAAAGAGCTGAACTTCTTGGGGCATGCCCCGCAAAGGGCCCTGTTCAGGGCTGGTAAGGTAAAAGAGCTTTGAACTTTAGTAATTTAGAATAGGGTAGGGCATTTTTTTATTTTGGGGGTCTTTGTTATTTTATTAGGGGGCTTAGAGTAGGTGTAATTAGTTTAAAATTGTTGTAATATTTTTCTGATGTTTGTAAATATTTTTTTATTTTTTGTAACTTAGTTCTTTTTTATTTTTTGTACTTTAGTTAGTTTATTTCATTGTAGTTATTTGTAGGTATTGTATTTAATTAATGTATTGATAGTGTAGTGTTAGGTTTAATTGTAGGTAATTGTAGGTATTTTATTTAATTAATTTAATGAAAGTATAGTGTTAGGTTTAATTGTAACTTAGGTTAGGATTTATTTTACAGGTAATTTTGTAATTATTTTAACTATTTTAGCTATTAAATAGTTCTTAACTATTTAATAGCTATTGTACCTGGTTAAAATAAATACAAAGTTACCTGTAAAATAAATATTAATCCTAAAATAGCTATAATATAATTATAATTTATATTGTAGCTATATTAGGATTTATTTTACAGGTAAGTATTTAGCTTTAAATAGGAATAATTTATTTAATAAGAGTTAATTAATTTCGTTAGATTTAAATTATATTTAAGTTAGGGGGGTGTTAGTGTTAGGGTTAGACTTAGCTTTAGAGGTTAATACATTTATTAGAATAGCGGTGAGCTCCGGTCGGCAGATTAGGGGTTAATAATTGAAGTTAGGTGTCTGCGATGTTAGGGAGGGCAGATTAGGGGTTAATACTATTTATTATAGGGTTAGTGAGGCGGATTAGGGGTTAATAACTTTATTATAGTAGCGGTGCGGTCCGCTCGGCAGATTAGGGGTTAATAAGTGTAGGCAGGTGGAGGCGACGTTGTGGGGGGCAGATTAGGGGTTAATAAATATAATAAAGGGGTCGGCGGTGTTAGGGGCAGCAGATTAGGGGTACATAAGGATAACGTAGGTGGCGGTCGGCAGATTAGGGGTTAAAAAAATTTAGTTCAGTGTTGGCGATGTGGGGGGCCTCGGTTTAGGGGTACATAGGTAGTTTATGGGTGTTAGTGTACTTTAGAGTACAGTAGTTAAGAGCTTTATGAACCGGCGTTAGCCCAGAAAGCTCTTAACTACTGACTTTTTTCTGCGGCTGGAATTTTGTCGTTAGAATTCTAACGCTTACTTCAGACACGACTCTAAATACCGGAGTTAGAAAAATCCCATTGAAAAGATAGGATACGCAATTGACATAAGGGGATCTGCGGTATGGAAAAGTCGCGGCTGAAAAGTGAGCATTAGACCCTTTTTTGAGTGACTCCAAATACCGGAGGTAGCCTAAAACCAGCGTTAGGAGCCTCTAACGCTGGTTTTCACGGCTACCGCCAAACTCCAAATCTAGGCCAGCGTTAGGAGCCTCTAACGCTGGTTTTCACGGCTACCGACAAACTTCAAATCTAGGCCAGAGTTTGCAGCAGGTAAACAGGCAGTTTGAAAGTTTCACAAAACAAACAGTACTTGCATTGTTTGGAGGCAGGTAATCAGGAGGTTGAAGGTTAATCCAGCATAGTAAGTCCTTGAAGAGATTGGCAACAGAAAATCAGCAGTTAGAGAGATTCCACAGCAAATTCATAACAGAAGCCACAAAGCTAAACAAACAAACGGGCACTGGAGAAACAGGAAGCCCGGAATAAAAAGCCTGGTTGTGACATCATCAGGAAAGGGTGGCTCAGACACTTGTCAATCAGGACTGCAGAGCTTCCCAGCAGCCGAGCGTGACAGGATGAAGCCTTCTGCCGGTCTGGTGTCCTCTTCTGGCCGGATCGGATGAAGACTTCTGCCCCTCCGGACGTCCACTTGTGCCCGGCTGGGTGAAGACGGCTCAAGGTAGGGTGATCTTCAAAGGGGTAGTGTTAGGTTTTTTTAAAGGGGGCTTGGGTGGGTTTTGGGTGTGTGGGTGGTTGGTTTTTAATGTTGGGGTGGTATTTTATTTTTTTTTACAGGTAAAAGAGCTGATTACTTTGGGGCAATGCCACGCAAAAGGCCCTTTGAAGGGCTATTTGTAATTTAGTATAGGGTAGGGAATTTTATTATTTGGGGGGGGGGGGTTATTTTATTAGGGGGATTAGATTAGGTGTAATTAGTTTTAAAAAATTGTAATTCTTTTTTTATTTTCTGTAATTTAGTGGGGGTTTTTTGTACTTTAGTTTATTTAATTTAATTGTATTTAATTGTAGGTAATTTATTTAATTAATTTAATGATAGTGTAGTGTTAGGTGTAATTGTAATTTAGGTTAGGATTTATTTTACAGGAAAATTTGTATTTATTTTAACTAGGAAGTTATTAAATAGTTATATACTATACTAGTAATAACTATTTAATAACTATTCTACCTAGTTAAAATAAATACAAAGTTGCCTGTAAAATAAATATAAATCCTAAGCTAGCTACAATATAACTATTAGTTATATTGTAGCTATCTTAGGGTTTATTTTATCATTAAGTATTTAGTTTTAAATAGGATTCATTTATTTAATTGTAGTAAATTTAGTTAGTAATGTATTTAAATTATATTTAAGTTACGGGGTGTTAGGGTTAGACTAAGGTTTAGGGGTTAATAAATGTATTATAGTGGCGGCGACGTTGGCGGCGGAAGATTAGGGGTTAATAAATTTAATATAGTTGCGGCGATGTTGGGGGGGCAGATTAGGGGTTAATAAGTATAATGTAGGGTTCGGCGATGTTGGGGGCAGTAGATTAGGGGTTCATAGGGATAATGTAGGTGGCGGCGGTGTCCAGAGAGGCAGATTAGGGGTTAATAATATAAAGTAGGTGGCGACGATGTCGGGGACGGCAGATTAGGGGTAAATAATATAATGTAGGTGGCGGCGATGTCGGGGGCAGCAGATTAGGGTTAATAAGTGTAAGATTAGGGGTGTTTAGACTCGGTGTTCATGTTAAGGTATTAGGTGCAGACATAAGTTTTATTTCCCCATAGGAAACAATGGGGCTGCGTTAGGAGCTGAACGCTGCTTTTTTGCAGGTGTTAGGTTTTTTTCAGCCAGCTCAGCCCCATTGTTTCCTATGGGGAAATCGTGCACAAACACGTTTTGCCAGCTTACCGCTACCGTAAGCATGCTAAATATTGCTCAACTCTCACTTTTCTGAGGCTAACGCCGGCTTGCAGAAAACCTGTAATACCAGCGTTGGCTTAAGTGAGCGGTAAGAAAAAAAGGCTTGTTAGCCCCGCACAGCCTTACCGACAAAAACTTGTAATCTAGCCGTATAAGTTTACTCTTCTATGCCCTCTTTATAGGTTTTAATAACTGCATGGATTTATATGGTTGATTTTACAGAACAAAAATAAATAAGCAATGCAAGAAAGTATATTACTATTTCTGTACATGGATTTCAGTATATGTAAATTAAATTATATTTATTAACTAGCAAATCTAAAAGCAACATCAAATTCATAGCAATTATCACCTTTACTTTTTGTTTTTGCCATTTTCCAAGTGAATACAGTACAAATACCTTGCAGTACAATGTTTAGATGCAAAGAAAATATAGACTGGATCATTCCAGCTACTATTTGCAAACAATATAGTGAATGTATAGCAGGTCATTTTACCATTTAAGAAACTACCTGGTTCCTCACCATGAGTGACTACTGAAAGTTACATGCTCCATAACAGATAGACAGAAGCTCAGTATGTCTGTAAGGACTAATAGTCCACATGAACGAAAGGAACCCTAAGCACACTGAAGGGCAACAAATGACTGTTGCCAATTCTCACATTCCTGCCTCCCCTACTGTTTCAGATGAACTTTAGAAGAAATCAGAGATACCAGCATATTCATGATTAGTAATCTGTCCTGCTACATCAACAAACAATGAGGGTAACGTGGTGTGGGTTTTTATATTCCTTCAATGTAAATCAAGTATTGTTTGCTCTACCTGGTGTGAATCTAAGCCGTCCACCCAATTGTGCTTACACTTTGATAAAAAAACTTTGTAAGGACACTTGTTTCTGTTAAGAAGAACTTTAAAGGGTCATTTTGGGGCACAGCTATGTGCTGGGGTCCCATAGGTGGTAGGACATTCCTTTAGGTGCTAGAGTCTCTATTGTTTTGCTAGGAGTGGGGTTCTTGAATGTTAGGGAGTCCCACGACTGCTTGGTGAAGTAGACTTATGTGCTATTTTAAATGTGGGTAGAGATGAAGTGATATAAATTATCTGATACAATCAATATTAAAAGTAAGAGGAAAGGCAAACAATTTATTTCAATTATTTGATGGAAATACCTACTAATGTATGTTATTGCAGGTCAGTCTGTAAAGGTTTTTATTATTGTTGACAGAATATAGGATGCACAGCTTGTCATATTGAACAAAGACAGCAGAAATTGTTCCATTTTTGAATTACAACTGCTCTTTTTTAAATGAAGTAGCTTGAAACAGAAAGAATATAGTCTATAGCCTATTTTGACTTATGATCATGTTTTCAAAAATATTTTAGAAAAAAACCCTGTTAGTACTTTCACTAGACGCTCAAAAATAAACTAGCACTCAGCAAAGTGGTAACTAGGAAAATGAATGAAAGAAGCAGCAATGTCGTAGGTTCTTATTCTATCATGTCTGATAGTATTTACACTTTGAATCTGGGCAAAAAGGTTTTTTTAGAAATGTGGTAGAAAACTATGTGGTCTATGCCCTTATGTGGTTAATGGGGCAGATACATTTAAATCCCACAATACGGATGAATGTTTCAATATTAGTTTAACTTGTGATACAAAATTCACAATTTTTTTGCTTGACTGCATTTGTGGCCAACAGTATGTTGGGTGCACCTGCAGACCCTTAAAGAAAAGATTGGGTGAACATCACAGAAACATTGAGAATAGACTGTTCAAACATGGTGTACCAAAACATTTACAATGTCTTCACGAAGGGAATAAAGATTCCATCAGAATGATCCCTATTGAACATATACCCAAATCTTGGGGAGCGAATAGGTTTTTACGTTTAAGGCAAAGAGAAACATTTTGGATTTGGAAGCTACTTAGTCTCATGCCTTTTGGTCTAAACGAGAATGTAGACATGGCCGCTTTCAACAATGAATCAATTTTTCTGTTTATTTTCTATGCACCTACAGTATATCAATTCTTTTTATAGGCAATGGTCATTATACATCCTTATACACATGTGTGACTCACATTCTTTATAATAGTTATTGCTCTCATTTGAGGTGGTTTATCTCACTTGTAGTATCAGGGTCCATCTTCGTCAAATATTACATATATATATATATATATATATATATATATATATATATACACAAACATAAGTCTCCGCACTAATAATGGACTGAAAAAGTAAACAACTCTAAATGAATGAGCATTAAAGAGTAAATTTAATGAAAGAAAACATAAAATGTAAAGCAAAATATCCTAATTGCAATCCATAAATAAACACAGATGCAAGTAAACATACACACATGTATATTGGGCGTCTCCAGTTATCAAGCAGCAAAATAAAAATTGTGGAGGTCAAACTCTAACGAAGTGCCAAAATCCAAAACCCTGGCTATAATTGAAAACCATGGGTATAGTAACATAAGATGCAAGCAATAAGATGAGCAAGCAAGATAAAGCAGTTCATGCACTTGTAGCAGTTCATGCAAGATATAGCGATATGGTTTGTAAGCTGACAGTTAGAAAGATGAAAAGTTATGCCATGCAATCATGAATGTGTAGCAATATAGTGTTCCATAGCACAATACTGATGAAAGTTCATGCATAAAATATTGCTTGAATCATAGGGATATATTCAATTTTCCTCGGTGTGTAACTAGGAGATGTGTAAAGTACACCGGCACTCCAGGACCAAAGTCCGCCGGTGAGTAACAGCTGTGCTGAAATGGTGCTCTATGAGCGATCTCACCCAATCCGTGTAGGGTCTCAAGATACTCGGTACACACTGTCAAGAGAAGACATCCAAATGTGGCAAGATTTAGGAAAAAAGAGGGCGCCACCTAGCGTGATACTGTTTTTACAGGCTCAGAGAGACAAGGTGTTCTAAAGGCTTACCGATAAGCTTTGCACCGTTCTGTAATCGGTGCTATCAGGCAGACTAACACTCTCAGTGGTTAGCACACTGGGTGGCCTCAGGTGTAATACAGGCAGGTGGATCTCAGCGTTACTTGATTGGAGTAACTCCGCGGCTATGCAGCACGTATACTGCAAATTCCAGTGGGTATTAGAATATACACCCCTTCAGGTTAGATAAAAGAGCATGAGACAACTTCCGTGTAGTAAAGTTAAAAATCTTGCCATTTGTTTTTATGCCTGAGGAAAAGACCATTGGTCTAGAAACGCGTAGCAAATTGTTTATGGATTAAAGATTTTTAACTTTACTACACGGAAGTTGTCTCATTCTCTTTTATCTAACCTGAAGGGGTGTATATTCTAATACCCACTGGAATTTGCAGTATACGTGCTGCATAGCCGCGGAGTTACTCCAATCAAGTAACGCTGAGATCCACCTGCCTGTATTACACCTGAGGCCACCCAGTGTGCTAACCACTGAGAGTGTTAGTCTGCCTGATAGCACCGGTTACAGAATGGTGCAAAGCTTATCGGTAAGCCTATAGAACACCTTGTCTCTCTGAGCCTGTAAAAACAGTATCACGCTATGTGGCGCCCTCTTTTTTCCTAAATTTCAGAAATCTTCACTCCAAGAACCAGAGGAGCTTAGCCGCTGACACCGCTTGGTTTCATAATCTCGCAAGAAACCGTCCAATTTCATAGGAGCCTATTAACCTGACTGCACAGGTGCCATATGGTTGTGGTAAATTTCGTTTATTTCATTAGTTGGATTTACTCAGCGCACCCCGCTCTCAGGTTCCCCTCGGGGTCCCTGGTTTGACTATCAAATGTGGCAAGATGATTGTGGCAATATTAAAGCATAGCAAGTACCAGGCTGTCAGCAATTCAAACCAGTATGCGAGCATCGGGCTCTAGTGGCATCTGACGTCACATCCACAACAGCAGGCAACGTGCGTTTCGGGCTCCGCCCTTCAATTTGGCCTGACGCAATTTGGAAAACCTCCTCCTTTTAAGGTGTAATCACTGTGTGTAGTAGTAACGCCTACATAGCGTCACCACTTCGGATACCAGCAGTAAATGACAGAAGCATAGCAGACATGCGCAAAAACAAACAGCTGATATTCCGAATACAGGACATTTTACATGACTACTAGTTAATCTTGAAGCAAACATATATAATAAGTGAAGTAAGTAATTAAGCAACATGTTAATACAAAATATTCTACAGGCGTGTAAAAGCTAATTAGAGGCATCATACATCTTTACAGTATAAACAGAACAGAAAATAAAAAATATATTAGAGCAAAATAAAGAAGAATAAAGGAAAAGTAAGGTGAAGTGCCAATGTGTAAAAAGTCTAGTTCAAAGAGCACACTACACAAACTAATCCTTCATTACAAATATCTATACTCTCAAAAAGAGCAATATAGGTTAAACCACAGTCCCTAGACAAATGTACCCCAAGTAATTTCCCTATTCAAGCCATAGGGAGTCATAGAATCCATTTTTTGGTTCCATAATGCTTCTTTTTCAAATAGTAATTTTTGTCTGTTCCCACCTCTCCTTAAAGGGCCAACACCATCAACTACCTGAAATTTAAGTTGACTTTTATTATGACCAGAAAGTGTGAAATGATGGGCTACAGGGGCTGAAGGATCGAGTTTACCTATGGCTGTTTTATGTTGTTTAATCCTTTCTCTAATAGATTTAGTGGTCTCTCCAACATAGGCTAGACCACATGGACATTTAATTACATAGACCACAAAGTTAGAATCACAAATAAAATGACCTCTGATGGTCAAACGTTTACCAGATCTAGGGTGTGTAATAGTATCACCTAGTTGAATTGAGTTACACTGTGCACAATTGTTGCACGGAATCGTGCAGTTTACAGTAGCACTCTCGGCTCCTCTATTCTGTCCAGTTCCCACATTAGCCTTAACCAAATATCTCTCAGATTACAATTCCTTTTGTAGGAGAATAAAGGAAAATCCTTAATAGTATTTTCTAAAATGTTGTCCTCTGATAGCAAAAACCAGTGTTTTTTTGAATATCCTTTTTAAAGGTGGAATATGATACCCATATGGTACCACAAAGGGAATCCTATCATTAAGTGTCCTCTTAGTGGATTTTTTCTGAATTAGATTGGCACGGGAATTGATTCCAGTTTTAATTTGTGGGTTTGTAATAAATCAACTGAATAACCCCTGCTTTCAAATCTGCCAAAGAAATCTTGAAATTGTTCATTCAGACGTGTCTCATTATTAACAATTCACTTAGCCCATAAAAGTTGGCTGAAAGGATGGCTCCTAATTGTTTGTGGAGGATGGAAACTAGAAAAAAACAAAAGGTTATTCCTATCTGTGTCTTTCCTGAACACATATGTTGCCAAGGAACCATCTCTCAATGAAACAGTAATATCTAGAAACTTTTGAGTATATGAATCAAAATTGATGGTAAATTGAAGGTTTGAATCAAATGAATTAAGTTCATGAAAAAAGCCATAAGGGAGGTATTGTCCCCTGTCCAAACCATAAAAACATCATCAATATACCTTTTCCAGAATTTGCAATGTTTCTTAAAACTTTCGTTAGTATAAAGATAATTATTCTCAAATTCATGTACATATAGGGATGCCTATGTGGGGCCATGTTGGCCCCCATAGCCATACCCTTAGTTTGCAAATAAAATTAATCTTCAAAGAGAAAATAGTTCCTTGTCAGCACCGTTTCAAGTAAATCCATAATGAACATGCGTTCCCTGGGTGAGTAGAGAGCCATTCTATTTAATTGCTCACCTGTACATTTCAAACCCTCTTGATGTGGTATGGATGTATATAGGGATTTAATATCAAGAGTTACAAGAATAGAATCCCTATCTAGCTGCAAATTTTCAATTTGTCGTAAGAAGTCTGAAGAGTCTTCTAAATGCGAGGGTACATTATCCAACAGTGGTCGTAATAATTTATCAAGAAATATTGAAATTGGTTAAAAAATGGAATTAGTACTGGCCACAATTGGCCTACCCGGAGGATTATTGAGAAATTTATGTATTTTGGGTAAGCATCTAGCTGATTCTGAACTTCTATCATGTATTGGTATTGGTATTGTTTATCCATAATGACCAAAGCCCCGCCTTTATCAGCCGGCTTGATAACCAGATCTTTTCTGGACTTAAAGGGACATTATACAATCATTTTTTCTTTGAATAAATGTTTTGTAGATGATCTATTTATTTACCCCATAACGTTTTTTGTTTTTTTAAATGTATAGTTTTGCTTATTTTTAAATAACATTGCTCTGATTTTCAGACTCCTAACCAAGCCCCACAGTTTTATGAGAATACCGTCAGCTACCTACTCCAGCTTGCTCCTGTTTGTGTAAAGGGTCTTTTCATATGCAAAAGAAGGGGGAGGGGGAGTGTCTTATTCGCCACTTGCAGTGGGCTTTCCAGCTACCTTTTGAATAGAGCTAAACTGAGAGAGTCTAAGTAAGTTTTTAAACAGTTTTATACTGGATTTTTATATCAGTATCTGTGCATCTTATTCTTTAAAGTGTATGAAAATGAGTGTATACTGTCCCTTTAAGACAATCAAGAGCCCTCCTTTCAGCCAAAGTCAAATTTGGGGTACCCATTTTCACTCCCTTATTTCTTAACTTTTCAAAGTCTTTTTTAACTAATGTAATAAAGGATGAGCCTCAGTCCCTTGAGAGATTGTACCGCAAAAAAACAAGTCTAGAGTTATATGCTATTACTCTAGCAGAATACCACCGCCTTAAATGTATCCCTAGTGGCTTACGCTGCAATCTACACCCTATACTATTTAAAGAGGATCCAGATTTTTGCGACAAATGGGAAGGTATCCTTAATAAATGTTCAAGTGCTTTAATCATCCTGACCATTGAATATATCCAAAAGGAAATACCGAAAGTACAGGCAGATATTGAAAGGATTGAGGTTCAACTAAAATCATTTAAACTGGAAGCAGACTATAAAAAGCTTAAAAGTGATATTTTGGAGCTTATTAACAAATTTAAGAAAGAAGTAGAAACTAAAAAGGCACAAACATTTCTAAGAGATTCAACTGATTATTCTAGTAATAAAGTCTATACGTGGAGAAACCCGAATTTTGTTCCATTTACACGTGAGAGGAGAAGAGCACCTAGATATACCAAACATTTCTTCTATAGAACTTGATCCCCTTACCACTTCAGTCTTACAGAAAGGGCTATCTTTTATTTCTACAGTAAGTCCAAATTTCTTTAAAATTGAAGCAGATTTACAAAGATTCTTTAGGAATCTTAGATTTAAAGCCTTTTTTGCCACTCACCCTCAGGAAAGTAGACATGAAGCATTTGTTGATACTTTGAATCAATTTCATAAACAGGTTCAAAGTTTAAGACCGAAAAGTACAGCACATGCACTGGTAACTAATAACACAGTGGAATCCTTTATTACATTAGTTAAAAAAGACTTTGTAAAGTTAAGAAATAAGGGAGTGAAAATGGGTACCCCGAATTTGAAAGGAGGGCTCTTGATTGTCTTAAAGGATTACTTTCTGTTATAATTTTTAAGCTAAACAACTAACATATTAAAGTTAATAAACATTAATTAAAACCTACTGACCTATATTTTCTCCAAAATGAAGTTTCATAACCTTCTAAAAGTTATATCTTTTATTCGCCGATGATGTCACGTTATCCTACCCACTATTTTCAGCACTGCATGTTCAAAATACTTAAACCAATAACTTTGTGTTTAAAGCGCCATTTTGAAACCTAGGTATTGTAAACGGATTGGTACAGAGCAAAGGATACCCACGGAGTGGGTTTGGAAAACAATTAAATTTGCAGACAAGATTTCTGATATACGGTAGAGATATGTTAATGAAATGCTATTGATAAAAAGCGTATGTGGGGTAGTTAGTTAGTAACAGGCATAGAAAATATTTACTTACAGTAGCCCTTTAAGTCCAGAAAAGATCTAGTTATCAGGCCGGCTGATAAAGGCGGGGCTTTGGTCATTATGGATAAACACCAATACATGATAGAAGTTCAGAATCAGCTAGATGTTGCAGAGAATTTTTTAAAATTGACATTTAATCCCACTACAAAATTCCATTATTATCTACAATCTATAGTTGATATGGCCTTAGATCAGTGCATTATTATTAAGAAACAAGCAGACTTTTTAATTCAGAAAGACCCAGTCATACCAGTCATTTATTGTTTACCCAAGATACATAAATGTCTCAATAATCCTCTGGGTAGGCCAATTGTGGCCAGTACTAATTCTATTTCTTGATAAATTATTACGACCACTGTTGGATAATGTACCCTTGCATTTAGAAGACTCTTCAGACTTCTTGCGACAAATTGAAAATTTGCATCTAGATAGGGATTCTATTCTTGTAACTCTTGATATTAAATCCCTATATACATCCATACCACATCAAGAGGGTTTGAAATGTACAGGTGAGCAATTAAATAGAATGGCTCTCTACTCACCCAGGGAACGCATGTTCATTATGGATTTACTTGAAACGGTGCTGACAAGGAACTATTTTCTCTTTGAAGATTCATTTTATTTGCAAACTAAGGGTACGGCTATGGGGGCCAACATGGCCCCACATAGGCATCCCTATATGTACATGAATTTGAGAATAATTATCTTTATACTAACGAAAGTTTTAAGAAACATTGCAAATTCTGGAAAAGGTATATTGATGATGTTTTTATGGTTTGGACAGGGGACAATACCTCCCTTATGGCTTTTTTTCATGAACTTAATTCATTTGATTCAAACCTTCAATTTACCATCAATTTTGATTCATATGCTCAAAATTTTCTAGATATTACTGTTTCATTGAGAGATGGTTCCTTGGCGACAGATGTGTTCAGGAAAGACACAGATAGGAATAACCTTTTGTTTTTTTCTAGTTTTTATCCTCCACAAACAATTAGGAGCCTTCCTTTCAGCCAATTTTTACGGGCTAAGCGAATTATTAATAATGACACACGTCTGAATGAACAATTTCAAGATTTCTTTGGCAGATTTGAAAGCAGGGGTTATCCAGTTGATTTATTACAAACCCACAAATTAAAACTGGTCTCAATTCCCTGTGCCAATCTAATTCAGAAAAAATCCACTAAAAGGACACTTAATGATAGGATTCCCTCTGTGGTACCATATGGGTATCATATTCCACCTTTAAAAAGGATATTCAAAAAACACTGGTTTTCGCTATCTGAGGACAACATTTT
Source organism: Bombina bombina (assembly GCF_027579735.1). NCBI lineage: Eukaryota > Metazoa > Chordata > Amphibia > Anura > Bombinatoridae > Bombina > Bombina bombina. The sequence continues at coordinate 884,139,618 of NC_069503.1, read as the reverse complement.
AGCAAATATTTTTAAGGATTTACCTTTATTCTCCTACAAAAGGAATCGTAATCTGAGAGATACTTTGGTTAAGGCTGATGTGGGAAATGGACAGAATAGAGGAGCCGAGAGTGCTACTGTAAATTGTGCACAGTGTAACTCAATTCAACTAGGTGATACTATTACACACCCTAGATCTGGTAAACGTTTGACCATCAGAGGTCATTTTACTTGTGATTCTAACTTTGTGGTCTACGTAATTAAATGTTCATGTGGTCTAGCCTATGTTGGAGAGACCACTAAAACTATTAGAGAAAGGATTAAACAACATAAAACAGCCATAGGTAAACGTGATCCCTCAGCCCCTGTAGCCCATCATTTCACACTTTTTGGTCATAATAAAAGTCAACTTAAATTTCAGTTAGTTGATGGTTTTGGCCCTTTAGGGAGAGGTGGGAACAGACAAAAATTACTATTTGAAAAAGAAGCATTATGGATCCAAAAAATAGATTCTATGACTCCCTATGGCTTGAATAGGGAAATTACTTTTGTCTAGGGACTGTGGTTTCACCTATATTCCTCTTTTTGAGAGTATAGATATTTGTAATGAAGGATTAGTTTGTGTAGTGTGTTCTTTGAACTAGGCTTTTTACACATTGGCACTTCACCTAACTTTTCCTTTATTCTTCTTTTATTGCTCTAATATATTTTTTATTTTCTGTTCTGTTTATACTTTAAAGATGTATGATGCCTCTAATTAGCTTTTACATGCCTGTAGAATATTTTGTATTAACATGTTGCTTAATTACTTACATCACTTATGATATATGTTTGCTTCGAGATTAACTACTAGTCATGTAAATCCTTTATTCCTGTATTCGGAATATCAGCTGTTTGTTTTTGCGCATGTCTGCTATGCTTCTGTCATTTACTGCTGGTATCCGAAGTGGAGATGCTATGTAGGCGTTACTACTACACACAGTGATTACGCCTTAAAAGGAGGAGTTTTTCCGAATTATGTCCGGCCAAGTTGAAGGACGGAGCCCGAAACGCGCGTTGCCTGCTGTTGTGGATGTGACGTCAGATGCCAATAGAGCCTGATGCTCGCATACTGGTTTGAATTGCTGACAGCCTGGTACTTGCTGTGCTTTGATATTGCCACAATCATCTTGCCACGTTTGGATGTCGTCTCTTGACAGTGTGTACTGAGTATCCTGAGACCCTACACGGATTGGGTGAGATCGCTCATAGAGCGCCATTTCAACACAGCTGTTACTCCCCGGCGGACTTTGGTCCTGGAGTGCCGGTGTACTTTACACATCTCCTAGTTACACACCGAGGAAAATTGAATATATCCATATGTTACAAGCAATATTTTATGCATAAACTTTCATCAGTATTGTGCTATGGAACACTATATTGCTACACATTCATGATTGCATGGCATAAATTTTCATCTTTCTAACTGTCAGCTTACAAACCATATCGCTATATCTTGCATGAACTGCTACAAGTGCATGAACTGCCTTAACTTGCTTGCTTATCTTATTGCTTGCATCTTACGTTACTATACCCATGGTTTTCAATTATAGCCAGGGTTTTGGCTTTTGGCTCTTCCTCAGAGTTTGACCTCCAAAATTTTTATTTTGCTGCTTGATAACTGCGGACGGCCAATATACATGTGTGTATGTTTACTTGCATCTGTGTTTATTTATGGATTGCAATTAGGATGTTTTGCTTTACATTTTATGTTTTCTTTCATTAAATTTTCTCTTTAATGCTCATTCATTTAGAGTTGTTTACTTTTTCAGTCCATTATTAGTGCGGAGACTTATATTTGTATTTATACTATTTTGTGCGTGTGTAGGTAGTAGTGCACCCTGGTCTCGAGCACTTATAATACTTAGTAAATTCACTTAAGTACATAGATCTTTATATTAGTGTTCATCCTTTTATTGTATGTTGATATATATATATATATATATATATATGTATGGAAAGAGGACAAACAATATAATGGTAGAGGCGCTCAGCTAACAATTGTTTCAAAATATCAGTCTTTTGTTGGTGAATAATGTCACAGAGGTGGTGTCAAACGAAGAATTACTGCTTACCAGATGTTACCCCAATCTTATGAGGTAAGGTATGGGCTCTGGGATAAAGATGATCCACTATAGGAGACTTCTGTATCCTGCTGTTGTCCTTGGAGTGCTGTGGGGCTAGGATGGCCCTTTCAGTCTGGGAATGAAGATCCTGGACTCTCTTTGGATATTAGACTGTAATCTGTCTTTCTGTATCTTTCTTGGATGGTGGTAGGAATACTTGATTCTTGTTAATGATATCTCTTAGGTGGAAGAGCCTTTAGGTGGTGAGAATCCCCTTTTCCTCAGTGTGTAGTCAGGACGTTGCTCATAAAAAGAAAGAAACACAAGCACATAGCATAATATTGTTTTTACACAAAATGAAAATTTATTGAATGTTAATATGCGCTTACATTAAAATCCCTCAATCAGTATGAGGTAAGTTATAAACGTAAATACTCCTCGCAAAGAGCTGTATCCTTAGGTGTGATAAAGATGGTGATGATCACAGGATTCTAGTATTTGATAATTATAAGCCAGTCCTAGATCTGGATAGGTATACTGTGTATTGTCACAGCCGATGATTTATATAAAATCTATAACAGTGTATGGCTGAAAGAACTTCTCACAGGTGCAGTTGTAAAGCAGGCGATAATGTTCTTTGCCGCTATTTTTTTTTAAAAATGGCAGCGATATAGGGCTGTGTGTTAGACCCCACTACCAGTGTTTATAGGTCTTGGATAAGGTGAAAGGGCAGAGGGGCGTGAAGTGCCCTGGCTGTACTCTGCTGGTATCGAGTATGCAATATAATATTAAAAAATATATATATATAATTCCCTAGGGTGTGTGCTGTACAGATTAAAAAGTCCTGTACGCTCGGTAGTCCCAAGTGTTTGCTAGACCTGACAAGAGATAAATGCCTCTTGATTAAGTAAAATAATATCAACTGTTAAAAGCAATATTGTGAAATAAAATCTGGATAAAAGTCGTCAGGCCCTGTCCGCCCACTGTGTGTAACCTTACGCGTTTCGAAGTCTATCGTGACTTCTTCTTCAGAGGTAGAAAGTGAGTGGACAGGTAGAGATTGCTCCGTATTTAAGGTATGTCTAGTGGGCGAGATTTCTTTTCGGGCCTGCGTGCGTATGCGTGGCGTGAAACGTAATGACTACGATGAACGTGATGATGTCACTGCGTGCAAAACGTCTGTGAAGTATAACTTCTTTGTTGTTTCCGTTGTTATGGTAACCATGCCGTTTGCAATATTTACTATATATCGGCTATTTGTTTAGATTTAATTAACTTGGTTGACATTGTTATAGGATTGTAAATGGAGCTTTGTGATCAAGCTTTGTAGTCATATCTAAGAGTCAAACGTAAGGACCTGAACCTTAAAAGAATTAAAATGCTTGTCCTTTTCAAATGGAAACAACTACATCATTAATTTATATGTAAGGCGAGCTATATTATTATTCTGCTACTATCTCTCTACATGATGCAGTTTGTGCTTTCACGTTAAAATAAACTGAAAATCTATATGGTAATAAGAAACCTAAATCGATGCAAAATGACTTATTTATTTTAATCATATGGATTAAAGCCATATCAAAAAAGGAAAAAAGGGGCTGAAGAAATGATATACTAGTAATGTGACTACTGTATATTAGATATAATTCTAAATATAATTATGAATGTATTAATTAGTATTTTAATTGTGAATTTTCTAAAACTAAAGGTTATTATATGTGTACCTAACTATAAAAAGGCTGCCAGATCGATGTCTACATTTAGACCCTCTGGACTCATTGTGCCCATAAAATGGATCCAGTAGGTCTCACGTTGTCTTAGAAGTTGGAATCTATCCCCTCCTCTTTTTGGGACTGAGACCTGTTCCAAAATTGTACCTTTAATTGTATTGGGGTCCATATTATGTACTTTTTTGTAGTGTTTTGATAAGTTGTGTCCTTTGTATCCTGATTCAATGTTTTTTAAGTGCTCTAATAGTCTTGTCTTGTATGGGCGTTTGGTGCGACCTATGTATTGTAGGTGGCACGGGCATTCTAATAAGTAGACTACGAAGGAACTTTTACAATTGGTCAGAGCATTGATTGTACATTTTTTGTGTGGAAAAGTGTGTGAGAATATTTGTTTTGTGGGCTTGGTATTGTATGCGTGCTCACATCCTTTGCAATTTGCTCTATTGCATTTGAAGAACCCTTTTGTATTGGTAGTGAGCCAATTTGAAGTGGGAGTTATCTCTTTGAGTCTTGTTGGAGCCAAAATTTGTTTTAAACAGGTGTTTTTCCTAAATGTAATCTTGGGTGTGGGTCCTATACTTTTTTTAAGGAGTTTGTCCTGTTCTAGTATTGGCCAATATTTTCTAAGTATTTTCTTTATTTCGGGGGCTGCTTCGCTAAATGTTGTTATCATACTTATTGTGTTCTGTCTGATTTTTTGACCTGATTTAGTCTTTTCTTTATTTGGTATTAAAAGTTGTGTTCTCTCAATGTTTTGTACTTTTATGAGAGAGTCATTTATCAATTTTTTAGGGTACTTTTTTTGTACAAATTTTTCTTTAAGTAGGGCTGCTTCCTTGTGGAAGTCACTGTCTTTAGAGCAATTTCTTTTAATCCGCTGAAATTGCCCGTAAGGTATGTTTTTAAGCCATGGCTTGTAGTGTCCACTATCTGCTTGTAAATAGCCATTACAGTCTGTTGGTTTGCGAAATAGTTTGGTACATATTTTATGATCCTCATTAAACAGAATTAGGTCGAGGAATTCTATATTTTCCTTGGCTATTTTTGAGGTGAAATTTAAATTAAAGGTGTTATTATTTATATATTCCACAAAATTGGTTGAGGCAGATACATCACCATTCCATATGAGTATGATACCATCGATGTATATTAGACTACAGATTGTAGGCTCTTATAGACACTTTCGTAGGATGGTGTTTTCCACACTATTGCAGTTTTTTTGTTGCATGTTGATACATTTTAACAAGGTACTGTTATGTTTCCATATTGTAATCTCATGTATCCTCTCACTTACCTTTTGCATCATTTTTTTGTTATTTGTCCATTATGACATGGTGCTATTCATACTCTTTATTTGAGCTTGGTCTTTGCTTAAATATTTTATTATAGTTAGGTCCATTACGTGAATCCATATTAATATTTCTCGGTACACTATACTCTGTCTATCACAGTGTAATGATTGATATGGCACCTGCACAATCGTGACTATAGGATCTAGTCACATCCAAGACTTTCTGGTGTTATATCTCCTGTGGAGTGGTTGCGCATGTGTAGTAGCAGGATCAAACCTCAACCTCATGACGGCAAATTGTAACACTGTTGGCCATCTTGGTTGTGGTCTGTGTTTTACTGTTTGCATATTGTTTTTTTTAATATGTTAATATGTGTTTTTTATCCTATTTAATAGCCTCTCATGAGTTATATTTGGTGGCTTTCTATGGGTGTTTCTTGCGCTATAGAACAATCCTATTGATAACATCCTGAGAGATGATCTGATTGGTCAATGTTGCAGACATGCACTGTAGAGTGACAGGAACTCCAACTGAGGGCTATTTAAATCTCTGTTAGTGACAAGTTTAATAGCTCATCTGATGAAATGGTAATATCTGAGAAACGCGTTGTGAGATGGTTATACTGAATGTTTTTTAATTGATTTTATATTAAAGTTTTTCTATTCTCTAAATCTTGTCACTTTGAGTTCATACATCTTCTGGGATGCTGAGTGTATCACACATAATGTGTTTGGTTTGATTTGGGCTACCTCACTTGGATCACCTTTTCGTATTGCAATGATTGTCTGGTGAACATAAGTCTGCCGGCTGACTTCTTTGTTTGTTTAGCCTACCTCTCCTGCACTGTTGAAGTACTTGAAAATCTGTGAGTACGTTTCTTGCCTTGTTGCTTGTTTATCCTTGGTTGAAGATTTCACACCATTTGGGCGCCCTCTTTTCTTTTCATTTCCAGTTTTGGACTTATGTGTCTACAGGAGTTTGTTTTGAAGAGGAAACGACCAATCCCCACTATTTGATCATCACGCTACTCTTAAGTGAACTTTTTTATTTTCCTGCACAGACCTTATTTTGATTCTGTGTTGGTATATTGCACTTTTTATTATCTTATTTATTCATTGTATTTTTATCTCACTATTATTGGTGCACTCAGCACATGTATTATATACTGTAAATATATAGATATATTATATGTATTATGTATAATAATTGTGAATGATTATTAATAATATTTTCTTATAATTTACATTTCATATTTCAATAATGCACTTTGAAGTTAGCAATTCTTCATGTGCACTAACCCAATACTGCATTAGTCCTGAATCGAAAACTCCAATGAGTGTTACACATATTTTACATTCCAATGTTCTTCACATTGAAATTTTTTTTAATTTTTATTATTAAAAATATATATATATATATATATATATATATATATATATATATATATATATATATATATATATCTTATAATGTTAATGTTAAATCTATATCTATACCTTTATATCTATAGGAATATATATACAGGTATAGATAAAATAGAACTATATAAAAATATATATTTACAAAATTAATTACATTTTTCTGTATGTGAAGAATATTGGAATGTGTAATATTAGCACGGATCATGTTTCGCTTGCACGCCAACTTTTTTACTTTCAGCTTGTTATACGCATGCTACACGGCGCATGCATAAAGCTTCCATCTAGCAAAGTTTACACTCGAGCGGGAGTGCTAAATAGCTCTCCACTCATAATCTTGCCCTTCATATTTAAAAACAAGTCTAGTAAATAGTGAACTGATAAGGATTATATGTATTTAAGAAATTTGTTTTTGCTCAAGTTTTATACTACAATGCACCTCCGTTTTTATAGTGCATATTCTAGAATAGTTTGTGTTTATAAAATATTATTTATTCCAGTACCGTACCTTGTTATAATAATTATGTATTTCATGCATATTTATTTGTGGGGTAGGCGTTTGATGACCTATTAGAGTAATGGAAATATTATGACAGTTTAGTTTAATTTGCAATTTTGAATTTCATTTATATTAATTTCTGTGTAGTAAGTGTCATTTTAATGGTTGTGAAAGCACTATAATAAAAAATAAATATATAAATACTGCACCATACTTGCTCCTATGCTGACTCCAGAAAAAAAACATAAGTAGGAATAAAACAGTGAATGACTTATGCATCCTACAGATATGAGATAATAATTATAACTGCCTAAGCTGGTAAAGTGGTCTAGATTACAAGTGGAGTGCAAAAATATTAGCGCTATTGTGTCCTAATACCGCACAAATTAAATTATAAGCGCTATTATTTTTGTGCTCATATTACATGTTGAAAGTAATGTGGGAACTGTTTGAGCAAAAGTCTAAGGCACTAACATATAGATGTTGGATATTGTTAGTGCGCTAAATCCATCACATAATGGACTTCAATTGGGGCATGATGAAACACTGAAGGTTAAATAGTGGAGTTCTTCACTAATTTTTACATTGTTTTTCTATTGAGATATAAGTTTAAAACACTGCATACATGCCTAAATATGTACACATACATAGACATACACCCATATAAATACACACATACAAATACACAAACATACATATACAAATCCTTTATTTTGTATTTAATATGAATAACTATGAGTGAAATACTTTATTTTAAGATATTATTTAAGTGTTTTGTTATACATATATTCAAGAGTTAACCCTTTACTTTAGGTCTCCAAGAGAGCTACATTTTCCAGTGCTATTTTATGTTGCACTTGAGCGCATCACTTAACTGACCACTTGTAATATGAGCAACACCAGTGCACCCTGTGCTATCCATTCAAATTAAAGGGACAGTCAAGTATAAATTAAACTTTCATTATTCAGATAGGACTTTTAATTTTAATTGACTTTCCAATTTACTTTTATCATCAAATTTGCTTTTTTCTCTTGGTATTCTTAGTTTAAACTTAACATAGGTAGGCTCATATGCAAATTTATAAGCCTTTGAGGGCTGCCTCTTATCACATGCTATTTAAATCTCTTTTCAACACAAAGAGACAGAAAGTACACGTGAGCCATATAGATAACACTGTGTTCAGGCACAGAAAGTTATTTAAGATCTAGCACAATACAATGCTAAATTTAAGACAATAGATAATAAACAGTCACAGTCATGTGATCAGGGGGCTGGAAGAAGGTTCCTAGATACAAGGTAATCACAGAGGTAAAAAGTGTATTAATATAACTGTGTTGGTTATGCAAAACCTGGGAATGAGTAATAAAGGGATTATCTATCTTTTAAAACAATAACAATTCTATGGTTGACTGTCCCTTTAATGTTGGCTGTATTAAGATATTCTGGTAAAGCTTTTTTACTATTCACTCATATTATCAGATTGTGCACTATTCTAAGTGCACAGTCGTATTAAGAATAACACATTGGGGCCTATCTATCAAGCTCTGGACGGAGCTTGACGGCCTGCCAGAAACACAAGTTATGGAGCAACAGTAGTTACGTCATATATATGATCAAGTGTCCATGTGGGAAGGCCTATATTGGCAAGCCCACTAGGAGGGTACATGATAGAATAACTGAGCACAAGAGCAACATCAGGTGTGGTAAAGTGTCAGCCCCAGTGGCCTATCATTTTTTGGCAGCAGGACATCAAATAAGCCAACTTCGGTTCCAGGTGATTGAACAGGTGAAAGTCCCTAGAAGGGGTGGAAACAGGGAAGTTTTACTCAAGCAACGAGAGTCCTTCTGGATTTTTCACCTTGACACCTTGGAACCGAAGGGGCTTAATAGAGAAATAGATTGGTCAGTTTTCTATTGATCTATTTTTCTATCATGTCTGTTCACAAAGAAAAATCTGCTTTGTCATTTTCTACAGTTGTATATAACTATATTATGGATAAAATTTGATAGGTTCATTTTTTGACATTACTTGAATCTGTAATCAGTGCTTCATAGCTGTTTGTTTTTATTTTCTGTTTTTTAGGAGACTATACACCTAGGGGGCCGCTAGATGGCGCTGTCCCTCTACTATTGCATTGTTAGAAAGATTGTAAGGGTTAATCCCAGGTAAGCTATTTAAACAGGTGTATCTGTATAGGTTGTTATCACATGATTAAGGGGCATACGGCCCCAAAACATCGTGGTATTTGGACCCTGCTGTCTCTACAATAAAGTGAATCACTTTTTGGCATACTGGTGAGCTTCAATTCTTTATTTTTTTTTCATGTTCCCTAACCCTCACATTGACCTCTCTAGTAGTTTTACCAACATATTGGATCTTGCAAAAACTGCACTCCAATAAATACACAGCGAACGTAGACTTACAATTCGCATAAAAGGTTATAGGATATACATTGTCATCCACCGAGGATTTAAAAATATTTGTCACATCAATCAAATGACAAGTTAGACACGTTCTTGCTCCACATTTAAAGCACCCTGTCTTTCTCAACCAGTTATCTCCTCTGTTAGCCCTCATATTCGGAACCAAACTGGGAGCTAGCTGAGCCGCCAATGTTACTGGTTTCTTGGGTACAAATCAGCAACCTGATGTATAATTCTGCAGTATTTGATCCCCTCCAATATTGGCATATGTCTCTTCAATATTTTGACTATATCAGGAAATTGGTTGGTATACTCTGTTGTGAATACAATAGTACCATCATTGAATTGCAAGGGATTTGTTTTCTCAGTTATGTTACTTATTTTAAACTTACTGATTTCTAACTTGGTCTATTCCAATTTCTTTGAGTCATACCCCCTTGCTATAAATCTTTTTGTTAATTCATCAGCCTGTTGGTGATATATTGCCTCATCTTCAGTATTTCTTCTCAATCTGATGTATTGACCTCTTTGAATAGCACGAACCAGATGGGGGGGATGGCAAGAGCTTGCATGTAGGATGGTGTTTCCTGCAGTACTTTTGCAGAAAGTTTTGGACACTATCCTTCTCTCTTCCACATTCCCCTCCAGGGTTATATCCAAGAAGTCAATACATTTATGATCATATCCTCCCACAAATTTCAAAAATAATTCATTGTTATTCAGAAAGGTACAAAACCTTTCAAATCCAATGTCATCCAAATGTTCATCAACGATCATGATCAGATCATCAATGAATCTTCTGTAATAAAGTATTTTTTCAGTATGTGCTTTAAATGCATCATTGTATAAATACTTTATTTCCCAGAAGCTGACATAAAAATTGCCAAAGCAAGGGGCAAATTTTGCCCCCATTGCCGTGCCGCAACATTGCAGATAATATCTACCATCAAAGACTAAGAAATTGTGTGTGAGGACAAATTCCAGAATTGCACAAATATACACCTTGATGTTATCATCATATGCAGAGAATTTGTCAAGGAAATATCTCAAAGCCATAATCCCTGATGTATGTGGGATAACAGAATACAATGATACTATATCTACTACTACCCATGAATGTTCATCCTTCCACTCAAAACATTTCAAACTCTCAAGCAAATGTGCAGAATCTCTCAAGTAGCTGAATAAGCTTTTCACTATTAGCGAGCTGTAATAGGCATATTCATAAATTTATGTAATAATTATATAGAGTAAACATTTCATAAATATATATTCCTTCCTTGATAAGGGCAACATGAGAGCTTAAGACAGTGTAAACTGTAGCATATTTTATGATTAAGCATCCTTTTAATGTTTAATTTTTGTAATGATTGTGACATTGAAGAGTTAAAATATGTACCTGTCCACGGCCTGCCTATAAGAATGCTGTGGTTAGAACACCTGTTGTCTCTGATGAAAAGCCACTAGGGGGCGTGAAACGCATTAGACGTTCAGTCTATTATGTACCTGTATGCCAGAAGTATTGCAAAATAAAGCTTTAAATGTTACTACTATGTGCTGCCAGACCCTCATTGCTTTCCTGGATATTGTTGGCAAGTGATCCGCTGCCTTTCGGGCATTTCACCCTATCACCGCAAGCATCAGTGTGCGAAGCTGAATACGGAAGCGTCTGTGACTTGATCCATAGGAGCCTGCATCCAGAGAACGGCGTGTGAGCTGGAAGCGGCCTCTCTTGTTACTTGGTGCGCTGGAGGATATCTCACCTGAACAGAGAGGTTTTGAATATCAGGGCCTTTGATAAATGTGATAATAGCATATTTTAAAAATGCATCTTTCTAGTAATATCCTGTGTTGAATAGCAATACAATTTACGTAGGTCAGCTGAAAATCCACCTCTTTTCTTACAATAGTAAACATAGTGTATGAATAATAAACCTTTATGAGCTAGGAGATTTTGGATATATACACATTAGTATATGCTGTGTTATGTGTATATACAAATATATACAGTATATATATATATTTTTTGTATGTGTATATATATATATATATATATATATATACACATACACATAAATTAAAATGTTATGGGTAAAGTCAGATATTCGGTAAGCCTAGGATTACCAAGCGGCTGTGGGTAAAGCCTGATGTATGATCATAAATCCCCTCAGAGTCACCACATCAAATATATATGGCATGCACTGTAATTTCCTCACCTTCAATATATTTTTTGCCTCCACCCGGGGGGCTTACTTGGGCTTTATGGCAGAGGATTGGCAGGGTGAAATAGTATACATGGGGGAACCTCAGTACATCTTTAACCACAGCCAGGTGTTCAGACTGGCTGTGCTTCTCCTGAAGTATGGTAGTATCCTCTGCTCACTGTACGTCCACACTTTGGTCTCCCAGGTAGTGGAATAAGTATATGGAAGTAAACAAACACTTATATAGTGAAGTACGTTCTATTTATTCCAACATAAATCTCAAACAATCTAAAGTTTGCACTCACAAACCAGAATTCAATCATTATGAGGTTAGTAAAAGCATATAAAATAATCCACATAGGGAACCAGGATGCATGTACTGCGTAACCAAGTCCAGTAAAATAAAATACACTTAAGTACAAAGCTGTCAGTAGTCCCTGACGTGTTTCAAGGTGACGCGTTTCAAAGTTACCTTCTTCATCAGAGGGATATGAAGCTTATGTGAATGGTCGATTTTTAAAATTAGTTGCATAAAAACAGGTTAGAAATTCTAAGGATCTGATTGGCTCTTGCTTCTGCATATTGATTGGGCAGAAACGGTCATGTGAGTTATCACGTGACCGGAGAAACACCGAGTATTAGAGAATTTAAGGTGGACTTACATAAGAACAATAGAGGAACAACAACAAAATGGATATTATAAACACAGAATTATAGCAACTATCTGTAAATACTGTATATCGATACAACCTAATATCATTTATAGTAATTAATAAAAAAAAAAGAGCAGTAATATGTATATTAAAATAGATCATTCACAGAAACCAATATATATCTGGTAATGCAATAGGATAGGATACAGGGTATAATGTAATTTAGTTACAATAATTTAATGTGGATCATTATTGAGAAAATAAGATATCAAATATCCTTAGAAATTCAAACACTTCATTGAAATAAAATGTGGATGTAAAGCTAACATACAATGAATAAAACAAGATAGGGGACATTAATTGCATTATGTGCCTGAATATACTTAAATTCATTCATGAAATACAAATTGTTTGTGACACAATAGTGTTATCGTTGAAATAATACTAAAATGCTGGAATAAAGATACTCATCATATAGCACAAATATGAATATGAAAATATATTTAGAAAGAACATCCATGTATATATATATATATATATATAAATAGATAAAGTAAATAAAAAAGGAAAAATGTGAGCATATATAAAAAAATCTATAAAAATATATATGCTGATAGCAATGAATTAAAAGCAATAAATTAAAAGGACTAGCCTACTATTACATCATAAAAATATACTGTATTTACTATAAAGAAAAAAACACAAGGTCTATACATTATTGGTAAGATGCAACTAAAAGTATATACAGAAATACAAATAATGTGTATAGCCTCTATTGAGAAGACACACTTCATATGTGTGTATATAGAGTTGCACATACAAAAGAGGCAATGAAACCATAAACATCCTCATGTACTGTAGACTCAAATGACATAGGGTATATTTAAAATCCCTGTCAGTTTGGATGGGCAGAGTGAATTGTACTCCTAAAACAAGCAACAGGGGACATTAAAATATATTAAAACGAGGCGAATGGCATGATCTCAGACCCATTTAATATAACCAATGGTACGAGACAGGGTTGCCCCCTATCGCCCATACTTTTTGTAATATCCATGGAAATTTTAGCCGCTAGAATACGCTCCAACAACAAAATCAGAGGGCTGAATATAGGGAATAAGGAATACAAGATATCACTCTACGCTGACGATGTTCTATTAACCTTGACTAACCCAGTAGACTCAATCAGTGCCTTAGAAGAGACTTTCCAGGAGTTTGGAAAACACTCAAATTTTTTGATAAATAAAAATAAATCAGAGGCATTATTCACCTCAACACCTGTATCGACCATTCAGGTATGTAAACAACAAAATCCATATTCCTGGAAAGAATCTTCGCTAAAATATTTAGGTGTTTACTTAACGTCAGACACTGCAGGCCTTTATACAGAAAACTATGTGAAACTAGCAGAAAATATTCAGCAAGACCTTACTCAATGGAAAAAAAAAACACTTTCTTGGTTCGGTCGTATACATACAATAAAAATGAACATTCTCCCCCGTATTCTATATATTCTCCAGACAGTTCCTATTGCTTTACCTAAAAATTACTGCATGGACCTCCAGAAGATGATCAATGCTTTTATTTGGAATGGGAAAAAACCTAGAATTAACATCTCCACGCTATATACACCAAAAAAAAAAGGAGGTTTGGGGGTACCAAATATTAAAAATTATTATAAAGCAATAGTATTACAGAGAGTAATAGATTGGCATACAAACAAAGAGAATAAAATATGGGTAACACTAGAAACAGATCTAATAGCACACCAACCAATTAGCAATTTATGTTGGGTAACGGCAGACAGCAGACCCCCAGGCACAGAGAACTTCCCCCTGATCCAGCATATAGTGACTCAGTGGGATAAGATAGTGACCACTTGCCCCAATATATCAACTTCTCCATCACCATTACTACCAATAAATATTAATGCGGAATTTCAAGGAGGTATAGTCCCTAGACTCTACAATTCAAAACAGATACAAGAAATGTCACCTCTAGTAAATTTCCTTGAACAAGGTAATGTAAGACCAAAGGAAAATCTTGTAAACATACCAGGGGGGTCATACTCAAAATGGCTAAAACATCTTCAATTAAATTTTTTTATAGCTAAACACCCGTCAAGAAGCGATTTAGTAAGAGAGCTAACTACCTTTGAAAAAATATGCCATAAAGGAACACCATTAAAGGGAATAATCTCTCGTAGTTATAAATTTTTAACAGATACTGATAAACCTAAAAACCATATATATATATACATAAATGGGAAAAAGAGATCGGTAACCACCTTGAAATTGCAGAGTGGAACCAAATCTTTTTAAAATCAGCTGAGACTTCAGCATCTTCAAATATCCAAGAACTTAACTATAAAATACTAACCAGATGGTACCTTACACCAGTTAGACTCCATAGTATTTACCCAAATGCTTCCAAAAACTGCTGGAGGCAATGCGGCATGGTTGGGACAATGAAGCATATATGGTGGGACTGCCCATTGATCCAAGGACTATGGTCAGGCACTTTACTATGCATCCAGTTTATTCTAAATAAATCCTTGCAATTAGATATATATAGCGCCCTTATGAATAAACCTATTAAAGGCATTTGCAAAATTAAAGCGAAACTTATAATATATATACTAAATGGTACTAAATCCATTATAGCACGGAATTGGAAAAAGAAGGGTGCATTAAATGAGAATATGTTAATACCCAGGGTAAATGAGTTACTGGAACTAGAAGAGTTTTCATACTTAAAATCTAAAAGGGAAGATTTCTTCCTGATGATACGCTTCCACTGGGAGGAATTCCTGAATAAAGATAGGGCCTAAGGAATATGAATGAGCACTAATGGGGGAGGAGAGGAGGAGAGGAGAGATTTATCCTTTTTTTTTTTTTTCTCTCTGTTTCTTTTTTTTCTTTCCTTTTTCTTTTTTTCTATTAATAAATTTAATAAAGTAAAGCGCTGCAATCTCAATCCCAATACTAGCCCTTTTTTTTTTTTTTTTTTTTTGGCTATAAAAATTATGTAGTATTTGGGAGAGAGACAACAGCTACAAAAAAGAAAAAAAAAAAAAAAAAAAAAAAGACAATAAAAAAAAAAAAAAAAAATATATTAAAACATGTATATTGGTAGCTATATTTTAAATTTAAAAAGTCGTCAAATTTACATCCTTATTGAGCCCTTTGGTATTTTTGTTTCTAGAGTATGTATCCAGAAGGTCTCTTGTTTTCTAAGGGTCAATTATCTGTCTATCGGCTAGATTTAGAGTTTTGTCGGTAACGACCCGCGTAGCTAACGCTGGCTTTTTTCTGGCCACACCTTTAAAATAACTCTGGTATTGAGAGTCCACAGAATGGCTGCGTTAGGCTCCAAAAAAGGAGCGTAGAGCATATTTAACGCCACTGCAACTCTTGATACCAGAGTTGCTTACGGACGCGGCCATCCTCAAAAACGTGCTCGTGCACGATTCCCCCTTAGAAAACAATGGGGCTG
Source organism: Bombina bombina (assembly GCF_027579735.1). NCBI lineage: Eukaryota > Metazoa > Chordata > Amphibia > Anura > Bombinatoridae > Bombina > Bombina bombina. The sequence continues at coordinate 884,123,818 of NC_069503.1, read as the reverse complement.
TTTGAGCTGAAAAAAACCTAACACCTGCAAAAAAGCCGCGTTCAGCTCCTAACGCAGCCCCATTGTTGTCTATGGGGAAACACTTCATACGTCTGCACCTAACATCCTAACATGTACCCCGAGTCCAAACACCCCTAACCTTACACTTATTAACCCCCTATTCTGCTGCCCCCGCTATCGCTGACCCCTGCATATTATTATTAACCCCTAATCTGCCGCTCCGTAAACCGCCGCTACTTACATTATCGATATGTACCCCTAATCTGCTGTCCCTAACACCGCCGACCCCTATATTATATTTATTAACCCCTAATCTGCCCCCCACAACGTCACCTCCACCTGCCTACACTTATTAACCCCTAATCCGCCTCACTAACCCTATAATAAATAGTATTAACCCCTAATCTGCCCTCCCTAACATCGCCAACACCTAACTTCAAACATTAACCCCTAATCTGCCGACTGGAGCTCACCGCTATTCTAATAAATTTATTAACCCCTAAAGCTAAGTCTAACCTTGACACTAACACCCCCCTAAGTTAAATATAATATAAATCTAACAAAATAAATTAACTCTTATTAAATAAATTATTCCTATTTAAAGCTAAATACTTACCTGTAAAATAAATCCTAATATAGCTACAATATAAATTATAATTATATTATAGCTATTTTAGGATTTATATTTATTTTACAGGTAACTTTGTATTTATTTTAACCAGGTACAATAGCTAAAATAGTTAAAATAATTACAAAATTACCTGTAAAATAAATCCTAACCTAAGTTACAATTAAACCTAACACTACACTATCAATAAATTAATTAAATAAAATACCTACAATTACCTACAATTAAACCTAACACTACACTATCAATACATTAATTAAATACAATATCTACAAATAAATACAATGAAATAAACTAACTAAAGTACAAAAAATAAAAAAGAACTAAGTTACAAAAAATAAAAAAATATTTACAAACATCAGAAAAATATTACAACAATTTTAAACTAATTACACCTACTCTAAGCCCCCTAATAAAATAACAAAGAACCCCAAAATAAAAAAAATGCCCTACCCTATTCTAAATTACAAAAGTTCAAAGCTCTTTTACCTTACCAGCCCTGAACAGGGCCCTTTGCGGGGCATGCCCCAAAGAATTCAGCTCTTTTTCCTGTAAAAAAAAAACATACAATACCCCCCCCCAACATTACAACCCACCACCCACATACCCCTAATCTAACCCACACCCCCCTTAAATAAACCTAACACTAAGCCCCTGAAGATTTTCCTACCTTATCTTCACCATACCAGGTTCACCGATCGATCCAGAAGAGCTCCTCCGATGTCCTGATCCAAGCCCAAACAGTGGGCTGAAGATGTCCATGATCCAGCTGAAGTCTTCATCCAAGCGGGAGCTGAAGAGGTCCCTGATCCGGCTGAAGTCATCATCCAAGCAGGAGCTGAAGAGGTCCATGATCCGGCTGAAGTCTTCTATCAATGGCATCTTCAATCTTCTTTCTTCCGGATCCATCTTGTAGACCTCCGACGCGGAACATCCGGCTGGCCTGACGGACTACCGACGAATGAAGGCTCCTTTAAGGGACGTCATCCAAGATGGCGTCCCTCGAATTCCGATTGGCTGATAGGATTCTATCAGCCAATCGGAATTAAGGTAGGAAAATTCTGATTGGCTGATGGAATCAGCCAATCAGAATCAAGTTCAATCCGATTGGCTGAGCTCTTCTGGATCGATCAGTGAACCTGGTATGGTGAAGATAAGGTAGGAAGATATTCAGGGGCTTAGTGTTAGGTTTATTTAACGGGGGTTTGGGTTAGATTAGGGGTATGTGGGTGGTGGGTTAAAATGTTGGGGGGGGGTATTGTATGTTTTTTTTACAGGAAAAAGAGCTGAATTCTTTGGGGCATGCCCCGCAAAGGGCCCTGTTCAGGGCTGGTAAGGTAAAAGAGCTTTGAACTTTAGTAATTTAGAATAGGGTAGGGCATTTTTTTATTTTGGGGGTCTTTGTTATTTTATTAGGGGGCTTAGAGTAGGTGTAATTAGTTTAAAATTGTTGTAATATTTTTCTGATGTTTGTAAATATTTTTTTATTTTTTGTAATTTAGTTCTTTTTTATTTTTTGTACCTTAGTTAGTTTATTTCATTGTATTTATTTGTAGATATTGTATTTAATTAATGAATTGATAGTGTAGTGTTATACCTGGTTAAAATAAATACAAAGTTACCTGTAAAATAAATATAAATCCTAAAATAGCTATAATATAATTATAATTTATATTGTAGCTATATTAGGATTTATTTTACAGGTAAGTATTTAGCTTTAAATAGGAATAATTTATTTAATAAGGGTTAATTAATTTCGTTAGATTTAAATTATGCACACTCATCCAACTAATATCTTTCTTCCTATTCATCAAATACTTATTACACACATTTTTCCATACCAACACACATTCATTTTCATTCAAACCCCCAATCAACTCAAGACCTTCCTTCTTCTCCAACATTTTCAACACCATACTGTTTGCACACCACATCTCCCTACTAACATTCTCCAAACCATATTTTTTAATTCAACATTCCACCCTTACATAAAACCACGAAACAGCAAAACATACCGGTTTCTTTCTATCAATCTCAAATAAACCATATCATCTTAAAACATTTCCACAAGCATACTTTACCATACAACCAGCCATGCTATCCTTACCACTCAGAACCACACACCTACTAACATATTTCACAGCCAAAAATCTCTCCACATTTGGAAAACCCTTACCACCAACATTCTTACTCTTAACAACAACATCTCTTTTCAAACGCTCCATACCAGAACTCCAGAAAAAAGAAAACAACACTCTCAAAATTCTCCGAAAAATCCTCTCAGGTGGCAGAAAAACTAACGCCAAATATAACATAATAGGGATCAAAACCGATTTAATAACTAAAATTTTTCCTTCCAAAGATAAAGTCCTTAAAGACCAAAACTGAAGTTTTCTACTCACTTTATCAAAAACATTGTCCCAACTTTCCAAGCCTTTCAAATCCACATCAAATTTCACACCCAACACCTCAATTGCACCTTCAGTCACAGGCCATCCACAGGAATCAATCTCCCTATCATTACCAAAAACTTTAACTTTACACTTATTCCAATTAACTCTGAAACCACTTGCCATACAAACACATTCAACTAAAGTTTTCACCCTCCTCAAACCAGCCTGAGTCTCACATACCACACTCACATCATCCATATACCCAATCACTTTTAAACACCTTCCATTACTACCAGGAACACTCACACCTCTAACTAATTTATCCTTCCTGAAACTAGTTAATAATGGCTCAATGACACACAAATAACAGAGGAGACAAAGGACATCCTCAGTCAAAAAAAACATTAACCTGGACTTGACTCACAATATCACTATACAAACATTTAAACCATCCAATAATCTTACCAGAAAAACCTAAACATTCTAAAACATGAAACATAAAATCATGCACTACCCTATCATACGCTTTTTCAAAATCCACAATAGCAACAGCAACAGACCTCATTCTCTCCCTCACATACCACAGTACATCAAGTAGTAACAACAAACTTTCAGAAATCTGACCACCAGGAACAGCACACACTTGCCCTTCACCCACAACCTTACCAATCACTCCACGCATTCTATTTGCCAACACCTTTGCAATAACCTTATAGTCAACATTCAACAACGTAATCGGCCTCCAATTCCTCAAATCTCTCTTATCACCCTTTTTAAATAACAAAACAATCAAACCTTTCCTCATTGAAACAGGCAAAACATTCATTCTAAAAACAAACTTACAAACATCCAACATATCAACCCCAATCAAATTCCAAAAACAAGTATAAAATTCAACAGGCAAACCATCACAACCAGGTACCTTCCCATTCTTAAAACTCCTAACAACCTCTGCAATCTCATCCAAACTTAGATCCCTTTCTAACAAATCATTATCATATTTTTCCAACTTAACCTCAATGTTTTCCAACAACTCATTTTCCAATGAAACATCTCTTGTTTTTTCTTTATACAGCTCACTGTAAAACTCATGAACTTCACGCAAAACACCATCCGTACCATTAACTTCACAATCAACCTTATCAAAAACACTAACAAAACCAGTCTTTCCTTCAAAAGCTTTCTTAAAAAAAAATTTACTACAAGACTCATCCTTTTCCCTTTTCTCCAATCTTGCCATAAAAACAATTTTCTTTCCTTTTTCATGCAAACACTTTTTAATTATCTTTCTTGCTTCAGCAATTTCCTCATGCACATCAATACCACAATTTCTCAATTCATACAAATACAACAACCTCAGATACCATTTATCATACAACTCCCTTTCCATTCTAGCTTTCTCACAGCCTTTCTTAATAAAAAACCTCTTTATTTCCACCTTCAACCATTCCCACCGCATAAGCACATTACTAAAATCACATTTTCTTTCATGCCAACTTTCATACATCGAAACAAACTGACGCTTAAACTTCTCATCTTCTAACAAATCCACATTCAGTTTCCAAACACCCTTACCATACTTGATCTTCAAATCACAATTCACCTTACACATCAAAAGGGCATGATCCGTAAAGGGCATCCGCTTTAAAGAAAAATCATCAACACATAAAAATTTAGATAAAAAATAAAAATTAATTCGAGATTTTATCCCACCACTATCACTAAAGAAAGTAAAACCCTCCCCTGAAAAAGAATCAGACCCGAATGCATCCTTCAAACCGAAAGATTTAGGCAAATCAAGTAAAAACTTCCCTGAGCTATCCACCCTACAATCACTCCCACCCTCTCTGTCCCCATTCTTAATAATACAATTAAAATCCCCAACCAAAAAAATTGGCTCTCAACCTGGCAGAAAAAACTTTAAAGTTTCAAAATTAAGCAAATGTTCTACCCTATTTGGAGAAGCATATACATTAAACAAACGAAAAACAGTCCCACAAAAACTAAAACTAACCAAAAGTACCCAACCTGGGACAATATGAACTACATTAAGGATAGAAAAACTAAACCTCTTAAACAAAACTCCCACCCCCCCATTCCTATCAGAAGAACAAGACCATACTTTAGGACCATATTACCAGTCAGCACATTTTGGATGTTCAGAGAGACCACATTCCTGCAAACAAAAAATATTAGCAGAACATACAGATAATAATTTAAAAATTGCAGCTCTCCATGCTATAGTTGTCATACACCTGACATTAAGGGAAGAAATGGTCAGAAACATCACAAAAATAAATTAAAGAAAAACAAAAAAAGAAATAACATCAGGACTTCTTCTTTCCTTTCTTTTTCTTAGGACTCAAAGGAGATCCTTTAAATCTGCCTCTGTGATGTTCCGACCTCCTAGGCTCCCCCTTGCCAACCTCATAACCAGTAACTTCAGCAAGTTGGTTCACATCTCTTTTATCTAGATAACCAACAGAAGAGGCATCAGAAAAGTCACCTATACACTGGCTTGAGTCAGAAGGAACGTCTTTAGTAGAGACAGAAGGAAACTTTGAAATTAAAGAGTCAGCATCACTTGTAGTATCTGGATCTGCACCCTTAACTACTAGAAGATTCAAATCAGGACTCTCCCATCCATCAGAATCTGCATCTATTTTTCGCTTGGAGGCAGATTTTTTCCCTTCAGTGTCCATATCCTCCTCAGAACTAGAGGACACAACAGAAGACCAATCAATGTTCTCCCCTTCACCAAGAAAAGCATCAGGAGCAGCATCACAAGATGACTCAGTGAAGGAAAAATTCTCTGTACCAGGAACAGCAACAGTATCATCCAAAGAATTGGGCAACAGGGCTTAAAGAACATCTGAAGCAGCTATCACATTTGATGTAGCAAGATCCACCTCCTGAAGATGAGATTGGACTTCCTCTACCTTCTCAGCCACAGGAACCACCACAGGAACATCAGACACCTCTCCGACAGGGACCCCAACTGCAGATTTCTTACACAAAAGAGGTAATATAGAGTTCAATGCCTCATCAGAGACCTCCTCCTCATTCACAGATGGGTCAACTGCAACTGAAGATGTTTTTTTTGCAACATCAGCATAGGAAGGCTTCACTCTATCAAGCCCCTGAAACATCATCAAAGGACACATCCTACACAGATGACTTGAAGAACCACACAGGTCACAGGTCCGGCGTTTACTACAGTGGGCAACAAGATGATCCTCCTCACTGCAATTTCGACATCTGGCACCTGGGCAATTTTCAGCAATGTGACCAAACAGGTTGCAACTACGGCAAAAAAGAGGCATGTCATCATAGTATAGGAAACCTCTATTTCCACCAATGGCGAAAGTCTGTGGAGAGTTTTTTCATTCCACCAATACCTAATTCATCTGGCACAAACCGCACCCAGAACCTGCGCTTTCCATTGAAAGTCCCAAACTGATTCTTCAGCTTGCTACCTCCTTGAACATCATCAAAGTAGCGACAAAGAAACAGACGAATTTCCACATCATTGACCCAAGGGTTGTACATATGTACTGTCACCGGGATTCATCTCTCCCTCTGCACACAGGCAACAAATTTCATGCCAACCAACTCTGGAGCAGCAGCCATATCAATAGTCCATTGATAGCAGGTCTGTAAATAATGCTCATCGGTGAAAGCCACATCAAAAATCCCTCTTGAAGGGAATGACTGAACACAATGCAAACTTGCATCTTCAAAACACCCTCCAAAACCACCTGCTGGACATGAGCCAAACCAATCTTCTCTCAAAAGTCCTCAGAAATCAACACCCGAAGTGTATGGGGAACATTTGGCACATTGGTAGCCATATTTGCCCTATTGGCTCTTTAGGCTGGATTTCAGTGCGCCCCCCCCAAAAGCAGCATGTGGCTGAAGTCCAGGGACAATGCCACAAGACCAAGGGGATAGCCCTACTACCCAGTTGCTCTACGCCTAAGGAGTAGCCACCCCCCAATAGCAGCAGGAGCCCAAACCCCAAAGGGAAAGGACCCCAGGCCGAAGTAGCAGGTCTCCAGGCAGCAAATCTTTCAACCAAGACCAAGCACAGAAAACTGCACTTGATCCAAGCCAAAGGCCCGAGAAGCAAGCTCAGCTGATCATTTTGGCATATTGTGGGACTCGTCAGTGAGGTGCAGCCATATCCCTCTAAGTATATTGGGCAAGGAGTCCACGTCTGGTTTCCCCCATCACCCTTAGGGAGACTATCCCCAGGGTCATATTTACATATGCAAAACAGAAAGAGAAGCAGTCTGCCAGGAACGAACAGCAGCATCAATAGCTTGTTCTATGGCCCGGTTGCCACCTGGTAGTAGCTTCTTTCTGCCCAATTGTGCTTTTCACAGAGGAAAACTTTCCTGTAGTATATCAGTCTGATCCCACCGACATGGTCAGTCCAGCCCCAAAATACCAGGCAATTCTCCTCTGAACAAGGAACATGACAACCCCAGACGATCGTTTCGGCCTCGTCAGTGAGGTGCAGCCATATCCCTCTAAGCACATTGGGCAAGGAGTCCACGTCTGGTTTCCCCCATCACCCTTAGGGAGATTATCCCCAGGATTATAATTACATATGCAAAACAGAATGAGAAGCAGTCTGCAGGAACGAACAGCAGCATCAATAGCTTGTTCTATGGCCTGGTTGCCACCTGGTAGTAACTTCTTTCTGCCCAATTGTGCTTTTCACAAAGGAAAACTTTTCTGTAGTATATCAGTCTGATCCCACCGACATGGTCAGTCCAGCCCCGAAATACCAGGCAATTCTCCTCTGAAAAAGGAACATGACAACCCCAGATGATCGTTTCGGCCTCCTTTGGGCCTCGTCAGTGAGGTGCAGCCATATCCCTCTAAGCACATTGGGCAAGGAGTCCACATCTGGTTTCCCCCATCACCCTTAGGGAGACTATCCCCAGGGTCATATTTACATATGCAAAACAGAATGAGAAGCAGTCTGCCAGGAACAAACAGCAGCATCAATAGCTTGTTCTATGGCCTGGTTGCCACCTGGTAGTAGCTTCTTTCTGCCCAAATGTGCTTTTCACAGAGGAAAACTTTCCTGTAGTATATCAGTCTGATCCCGCCGACATGGTCAGTCCAATGTGCTTAGAGGGATATGGCTGCACCTCACTGACGAGACCCAAAGGAGGCCGAAACGATCGTCTGGGGTTGTCATGTTCCTTGTTCAGAGGAGAATTGCCTGGTATTTCGGGGCTGGACTGACCATGTCGGCGGGATCAGACTGATATACTACAGGAAAGTTTTCCTCTGTTAAAAGCACAATTTGGCAGAAAGAAGCTACTACCAGGTGGCAACCAGGCCATAGAACAAGCTATTGATGTTGCTGTTTGTTCCTGGCAGACTGCTTCTCATTCTGTTTTGCATATGTAAATATGACCCTGGGGATAGTCTTCCTAAGGGTGATGGGGGAAACCAGACGTGGACTCCTTGCCCAATGTGCTTAGAGGGATATGGCTGCACCTCACTGACGAGGCCCAAAGGAGGCCAAAACGATCGTCTGGGGTTGTCATGTTCCTTGTTCAGAAGAGAATTGCCTGGTATTTCGGGGCTGGACTGACCATGTCGGCGGGATCAGACTGATATACTTCAGGAAAGTTTTCCTCTTTGAAAAGCACAATTGGGCAGAAAGAAGCTACTACCAGGTGGCAACCAGGCCATAGAACAAGCTATTGATGCTGCTGTTCGTTCCTGGCAGACTGCTTCTCATTCTGTTTTGCATATGTAAATATGACCCTCGGGATAGTCTCCCTAAGGGTGATGGGGGAAACCAGACGTGGACTCCTTGCCCAATGTGCTTAGAGGTATATGGCTGCACCTCACTGACGAGGCCCAAAGGAGGCCGAAACGATCGTCTGGGGTTGTCATGTTCCTTGTTCAGAAGAGAATTGCCTGGTATTTCGGGGCTGGACTGACCATGTCGGCGGGATCAGACTGATATACTACCGGAAAGTTTTCCTGTTTGAAAAGCACAATTGGGCAGAAAGAAGCTACTACCAGGTGGCAACCAGGCCATAGAACAAGCTATTGATGCTGCTGTTCGTTCCTGGCAGACTGCTTCTCATTCTGTTTTGCATATGTAAATATGACCCTGGGGATAGTCTCCCTAAGGGTGATGGGGAAAACCAGATGTGGACTCCTTGCCCAATGTGCTTAGAGGGATATGGCTGCACCTCACTGACGAAGCCCAAATGAGGCCGAAACTATTGTCTGTGGTTGTCATGTTCCTTTTTCAGAGGAGAATTGCCTGGTATTTCGGGGCTGGACTGACCATGTCGGCGGGATCAGACTGATATACTACAGGAAAGTTTTCCTCTGTGAAAAGCACAATTGGGCAGAAAGAAGCTACTACCAGGTGGCAACCAGGCCATAGAACAAGCTATTGATGCTGCTGTTCGTTCCTGGCAGACTGCTTCTCATTCTGTTTTGCATATGTAAATATGACCCTGGGGATAGTCTCCCTAAGGGTGATGGGGGAAACAAGACGTGGACTCCTTGCCAATGTGCTTAGAGGGATATGGCTTCACCTCACTGATGAGGCCCAGAGGAGGCCGAAACGATCATCTGGGGTTGTCATGTTCCTTGTTCAGAGGAGAATTGCCTGGTATTTCGGGGCTGGACTGACCATGTCGGTGGGATCAGACTGATATACTACAGGAAAGTTTTCCTCTGTGAAAAGCACAATTGGGCAGAAAGAAGCTACTACCAGGTGGCAACCAGGCCATAGAACAAGCTATTGATGCTGCTGTTCGTTCCTGGCAGACTGCTTCTCATTCTGTTTTGCATAAATATACAACAAAGTCAGTTTTGCAGTTTACTAAGGTGTTAATTTCCACAATTATATTATTAGCACTGGACGTTATGGTTTTCATTGCTCTGTTACCTGAGTAATGATGACAACATGATACACAGTTTGCTCAATTACACTTAAAAATCCTCTAGATCTCTTCTCTAGTCAATTAGTGTCACATTGGTCGCTTTTCAACTTATTGGGAGCCAAAACTGATTTAAAATTTCTATTTTTCTTAAATATTATACTAGGGCCCACAGAGGTAACGTCTTTTAAAAGATCATCCTTTTTTTAGGATATGCAAATGTTTCTGCAGAATTGTTCTAATTTCTTTGGCTCCCTCTTTGTATGGGGTTATCATAGTGACACCTGTAGTGATGTTTTTATTCCTATCATTGGTGCTTACCTTGATGTTTCCCAGTAGAGATTTTCTATCTAAATTAATTGCCTTCTCATAGGCACTGTCTATTGTTTTATATTATAACCTTTGGCAATTATGTTTTCTTTTAATATTAAAGCTTCATTTTAATATCATCTAGCTTGCAACAATTTCTTCTCAGTTGTTGAAATTGTCCGGAATATTTTTTATCCAGCCTGAATGATGGCAGCTCTTTGCATTTAAATAGCTGGAATTCTGTGTTTATAATATCCTTTTTTTTGTTGTTCCTCTAATGTTCTTAAGTAAGTCACCTTAAATTCTCTAATACTCTGTGTTTCTCTGGTCATGTGATAACTCACATGACCGTTTCTGCCCAATCAATATGCAGAAGCAAGAGCCAATCAGATGCTTAGAATTTAGGACTTGTTTTTATGCAACTAATTTAAAAACTCAACCATAAGCTTCATATCCCTCTGATGAAGAAGGTAAAATGCGTCACTTGGAAATGCATCAGGGACTACTGACAGCTTTGTACTCGAGTGTATTTTATATTCCTGGACTTGGTTACTCAGTACACACATCCTGGTTACCTATGTGGATTATTGTATATGCTTTTACTTACCTCATAACGATTGAGGTCTGGTTTGTGAGTGCAAACTTTATATTGCTTGAGTTTTATGTTTGATATATAAGTGTTTGTTTACTTCCATATACCTATTCCACTACCTGGGAGACCAAAGTGCAGACGTACAGTGAGCAAAGGATACTACCATACTACAGGAGAAGCACAGCAAATTCATATTTAGAGAGCAGTTTTTGTACCGGAGGTAGCTTTGCTCCACTTTCTCCACAGCGGCTACTTACCTCATACTGATAGAGGTATTTTAAAGTAAGTGACTTGATATAGGGGCTAATACCCCATACTTGCATTCTCTTCCATTTGTTTGTGGCGTAGTTACCCAGTCCTTGTTCTCCTATCTATCTTTGGTGAAGCATCTGGGAAGCTTCACAAATATTGCTTTCAGCTGCCCAAACCTTTGGAAAAACGAACAGTTTTATTTTCTATGAACTTGTTTTTACTATCGCATTGTATTGCATTGATTTGATCTGTATTTATATGTGGACTTTTTCATACATCCCTTTTCTGTAAAATAACTAGTTTTTTTTACATGTCATACAGCTACCTTTATTTATGTATATTTTATTGATGGTACATATATGTATATATTCTTAAAGTGATATACATTTTATTCTAGTGGTATAGCGCAAATAACATTCTATTGTTCTTCATAAACAGTATATATATATATATATATATATATATATATCATGCAAGGAGGGAATATAAACTGTCAGTCTTGTCTGTATGTATCCCACAATTACAGTATCACTCAATAGCGCAAATGCAAAGGTATTATTTAATGCAGTTTGGTGCTTGTGTCGTATCAGGCTGAGTCAAGTAGGTTTATAACCTGTTAAAGTATGTGTCAGCTCAGCTGGCTATATCAGTACCTTGCTCAGTGCTGCCAGTAAAGTGAATGTCATTCCTTGACAAAGCATACCAGCGAAACGCACGTCGGAACTGAACTGTTCTATATTGAGTTTTATCGCGTCTCTACACTAGCCAGGACACCTGGGGGCTTAGCGCTATTGTCTTGCTACTAAAGAGGTTTTGGTTTTGGCGGTCACACTCCTGCTGATCCATTTACCTCTTTGAAAGTTTGGCGATTTGAAGCATTTGTTACAGCATATCTGCTTTTGTACCCTTACATTGTGGTGTTATCAAGGCTTATGCGACGCTTTTATATATTTTAAAATAAATTTGTATCCAAGTTTTGCCTAGTGTACTGTTTTCCCATCAGTATAAAGTGGGAGTGCGCATATCCTTGATCTTAGTCGAAAGCTCCAACAAATGTGAGTAGTCATTTGTTACAAAACTACTTCCTCAAAGTGCCGTTACAGATTAACACTATGTTGCAATTTTCTGTTTCCTTTTTTATGGGATCTCACTGAGGAATGCTAACAAGCTGAAAAACTCATCCAGAGGACACAGACATATCCTTTATTCATAACTTTTTATGATTTAAATAAATGTGCTTTTAACTTTTTGTGTGTTTTTTTCTTTTTAGGAAGATTATGTGTATGGGATATTTTTATTCTATAGAAAACAGCAGTTACAGATTTTTCATTTTACAAAAATGCGCTTTTTTAGCCTTGCACTATGTAAAACATGTTTTTCGAATTGATAGCATTTTAATATTCTATTTTTATAGTCATTATAAGTTCACACTATACTGAACATGTTTTACTTCTAATATTGCGCCCGCAATGTAACGTGTTCTATATTCTAAAAAAAACCTCAAAGGTTATTTATAAAAGAGTTTTATAAAACTTTGCAGAAGAAAAGTTATGCAGCCAAAGTAAAGCATGATTCTGTAATCACAATCACCTAGATTATAACTTTTGCGGTACGGCTATACCACTGAACAATTGGCAATTGCACGTGGAATATGCAGGTCTCCCATATTACAAGTCATGGTGGTATAGCTAAACCGCAAACATTTTAACCTGTAATGCAACAATCCATTCTGCCCTCAAAAAAAGATGTTTGAGTGCGGGATTTCCATAGTGCCGTATTACAGGTTGTGCGGTCTGGCAAAAATGCTTGCGTTATAGCCTATACCGCCGTGATCCATACCGCAATCTGAAACCAGTAGCTATGGATTTTGCGAAACAAAAATGTTTTCACAAAACTCATTACTAAAATGTTACAAAGTACACTAACACCCATAAAATACCTATTAACACCTAAACCACCACCCTCCCACATCGCAAATGCTTTATTAAACTTATTAACCCCTAATATGCCTCCCACCCACATAGCCAAAACTAAATAAAGCTATTAACCTCTAAACCACCGCCCCCCCACATCGCAACTACTAAACTAAACTAAACCTATTAACCCCTAAACCTCTGCCCCCCATCGCAACACACTTAAACTATTAACCCCTAATCCAAATTCCCCCTAATTTTAAATTAAATTTATAATATGACTATCTTTAAATAAATTAAAACTTAACTGTGAAATAAAAAAAAAACAAGTTTAAACTATAAAGTAACCTAACATTACTATTTTAAAACAATACAATTAACTAAAAATAAAAAATACTAAATTACAAACACTACGAAAAAAAATAAAAAACGACTTTACAAAAAAATAAAAACTCTAAAATTATGAAAAATAATAATCGAAATTATCTAAAATAATAATAATTACACCTAATCTAATACCCCTATAAAAACAAAAGAGCCCCCCCAAATAAAAACACCCCTAACCTAACAATAAACGACCAATAGCCCTTAAAAGGGTCTTTTGCCTAAAAATTACAAAGTCCCCCTAACAGTAAACTTCCCCACACAACCAACCTCCCAAAATAAAAAAAATCCTAAGTCTAAAAAAAACTAAGCTACAAATTGCCCCTAAAGGGGAATTTTTATGGGCATTGCCCTTAAATGGGCATTCCGCTCTTTTATTGCCCATTCCTAATTTAAAAAAAAACCCACCCAAAAAAATAAAAAAAGGTTTTATTATTCTGGATAATTTTGTTTATTATTTTTGTTCATTTTTGCTGCTGCAGTGCTATGTGATATTCAAGAGTGTGATCTTATATTTATATAACTGAATACATAAAAAAATAAAAATATGAAAATGTAAAACTTCTGTTTCTACTAGACATTTGCATTTGTCTGCATAAAGAGTAAACAAATGGAAGTGGGACCGAAATCTTTGTGTATCAATTTTTTTCCTGTTTATTAGTTGCATTTGTTTAATTTTTGTTTTTCACTTTCTGAGTAAAAAAAAAATGGCAGAGAACACAGGAAAGGGGGAAGGAACTGAGATTTTTTGACATTTCAGCTCATTTGTTTGCAATGATGTACTGGGGTCTGACCATTCATGTGTACAACGTACCCTGTCCAATCAGTACAGAGAATAACAAAATGATTGATGTGCGGGCCAGCAAGTCAGGCATCAAATACCAAACAGGCTTGTCCAATCCACGTTGGACCTAGCATAGGGAGGTGGTAGCCTAAGTGAATATCAGCCATATTTTATTTGCTTCAATTCAGTTTATGATCAGGGCAGTAGTGTGTGCCTCTGTCAGCTTGCTGTGCTGTTTTTTTGTTGTAAAATTCTGCAGAATCAGATTTTTTTATTGCAGTGCAGTGTAGCTGCACATACTGCATTATTTGTTTTAACTTTAGGGAGCAAAGATTTATAATTTGTATTTACTAGGTTAGGGCAAAATGATGAGTGGTGTGCTAAATGTTGCGTGTGATTTATTTTGGATTTTTCGCCTTTTGTGCACACAACAGAAATAGCACATGTATTACACGTTGAAAGTTAACCCCTTTGCTTGAGCACTATCAAATTTAACATGCGTCGGGTTTGCACAACTTTAGAGCTCTGGTTAACTGTTATCTGAGACAACAAAGTTGCACAAAACACATAAAAAAAACATTTAAGAGTACAGTTACACTCAGAATAATACTGTCTGATAAAAATATTGTAACGATAAAATTGCATCAAAAAGTTATAAGGGCTTAAATATATGAGGTCTCAGGTGTTAGAAAAAATGCATGCGAAGAGCTTTAACATAGAGATACAACATACATTGTCTACATATATGATATATATATATATATATGTGTGTGTGTATGTATATATATATACTGTATATATATATATATATATATATATATATATATATATATATATATATATATGTTTATATGTGTGTACGTATTTATGTGTTTTACTGTGCATATTTCACATTACAATGTTCTTCACTTACAGGATAATATACTTTTTTATTGTAAATACATATATAAAATTGCAAATCAGGTTTATTGTCAAAATATACAGACTTTCCACTGTTTGCAGTGAACAAAACAAACAAAAGCAATTGAAATAGCTCAACACAATGAACGCTTTAAGTAATTTGCCCAAATTCGACTGAAAATGCAACTTTTGCTTAATTATGCAGTATCAAACTGATTCAACCCCTTCATGGCAAGCATCCGTAGTTTTTATTAGAGCCTCCTTTTGCTGTTATGACCTGCTGCAAACGAGAGTCATAGCCAGTCACCAGCTTCTGGAAATTGGAAGAGAAACCATAAATATAAACCATGCATGGTCCGTTTCCACCAGAACAAGTGTTATTAATTCTTACATCTTTCCAACGAAACTGATTTCACTGTAATGAAGGCCCTATTTAATGAACACTAATCTCCATATTTTTAACCCTTCAGACTTAATTAATGGAGTCGGCATAGCGGTTTCTAATTGGCTATACAGTTGACTATGTCATATATAAAAAACAGATTGAGGCTTAGGCTAGCAAGTGAATGTAAGAGAAACGTGGCAACGGGGGGTTAAACAGTAATAATATCCAGGTGCTGGATAGGGACAGTTTTTGTTTTAATCCTAAATATGTATTCAATGGAAGGGTTAAAATATATAGAGTTAAAAGGACATGATGATGATAATGATTTAGTTTAAACATTCAATTTTAAACAACTTTCCAATTTACTTATATTATTTAATTTGCTTCATTCTCTTGTTATCCTTTGCTGAAAGGTTTATCAAAATAATCTCAGGATCACTAAAGAACCTAGGTTCTAGCTGCTAATTGGTGGCAGCATATATATACCGATTGTCATTGGCTCACCAAAGTGTTCAGTTAGAAACTAGTAGTGCATTGCTGTTTCTTCAACAAATGATACCAACAGAATGAAGTAAATTTAATAATAGAAGTAAATTGAAAAGTTGTTTGGGTTTTTGGGTTTCCTTTAAGTATCCCCTCAAACACTCTTATCTTGCAAACTATCTTTTTTTTATCATGTAATGTTCTTACTGAAAGTATCTCAGTCTATTTCCAGTATTTTAAATTGTATATTCAATTTCCCACAGTGCAGAAGACCACTTTTTAAATGCATTCTAATAATAATGATGCTGGTACTGCTTAAAACACAAAGAGTAATATATTCTTCTGTAACTGGAAATGTTTTGGACAATATTGATAAAATATTGATATCTTTGCATTTGTTTGCCAAATGCTAAAATATTCAACACAATGTTTACTGTACTAATTTAAATTGTAGAACAGTTCTATATATTCAGCACTGTTTTATATTTTACCCATTTATCATATTTATTTTCTACCATTAAACATTAAAAAGCAATACAGGTCTTATCACATTTAGGCCGACAGCTTATGTCCAAGTTAATTTCTTCATAGTATAATGTAAATGTTTGTAACCATTTTCCACAGACTTGGAAATGTAATAAAATGCTGTCATAAAAGAAAATAGTAATCTCCGCTAAACAGTATTTTCTTCACATCAATATGCTAGC
This sequence comes from Bombina bombina, assembly GCF_027579735.1. NCBI lineage: Eukaryota > Metazoa > Chordata > Amphibia > Anura > Bombinatoridae > Bombina > Bombina bombina. The sequence continues at coordinate 884,107,159 of NC_069503.1, read as the reverse complement.
AGAATTTTTCTAAAGCACCTATAAATTTGATATTTTTTTACCAGGACATTAATTTTGTAAAAAGGTCACCATTACTGTTCAAGCCTGTCTTGTTTTAAAAGGTATTTAAAATATTAGAACACTGTGATTGAAGATGTTTTACACACATTAGTGAATGTTTCTTCAACAAATGCAACTAGTTGCTGAATAATGTATTTTCATTATAGAGCATTATGCATTGAAATATCTGATTAGAATGTACTAACTCAATATAGATTATTCTATTTTAAACACTATCTTTCCTTTAACTTATTCTCTGTATATACTTATCTATCTATCTATCTATCTATCTATCTATCTATCTATCTATCTATCTATCTCTATCCATCTATCTATCTATCTATCTATCATCTATCTATCTATCTATCTATCTTTCTATTTATCTATCTATTTTTCTATCTATAGTATATTATAGTCCTAATGCAATTAACTCTTTATTGACACATCAGCCTGGAGGTTCAATTATGTACATATATAATAACAATAAAATAAATTGTCGCTCACTGCACTATTTTATTATTATTATTATTATTATTATTATTATTATTATTATCATCACTTATTTGTAGAGCGCCAACAGGTTCCACAGTGCTAAAGAAATGGGTCTAATATGCAAGGTGACAGTTATAAGAGTCAAAGTGATAGAGGGCCCTGCCAAGAGTTTCACAGTTGTAAATCATCTCTCATGAAAGTGATCTACAAAGCAGCTAGGCTCATAGCTTAGATGCTAAGGGATATTCATGTCATTTAAAATGAAACAAATACTAAATATTAGTTAATGTTTACAATAGTTTTCATTAAAACAAATGTAAATGTTACTTTGTATCAATCATCATATTTACCTATAGAGCGGTGGGGGGCTGTGCTAGTCCGATACTACTTTACAGAGTCCAGGGCCGTGCTTATAGGAGGGATAGAGCAGTGGATCCCAGAGCCTGCATTAAAGGATCTTTTCCTTTAGCAAAGGCTCCAGGATCCAGCCACACTAATTCTTCTATTAGCACGGCCCTGGACTCTGTGAAGAAGGTTGGATTAGTGCAGTCATCACCAAGCTATAGGTAAGTATTATACTTTGTAAAACCTAATGCTTTTAGTAATATATAGTAATATATTTAATTAGTATATATTGATTATTGTTTAAATAAGTGTATTCATTCGGATATTTGCCACAAATGTACATTCATTAAAACAAGACCCCCTTTAGCGACCGGGGGTAAGAAGTTGCAGTGATCCGCTGGTAGTAACATGGAACCCAGGGACAGGATAAATCCTCAGGTACCTGTAGAACCCTTTGGGAATGGTTCCTTCATACAGGTAAGGTGGGGGAAGCAGGTTAACAGTACAAAGCAGGTACTTCCTGTTTTTTCTTGTTGCTATGGTATATCATATATAGTGCTTTTTTGGCGCCTTTATTAGTCAGGTTGAATGTAGCAGGATGTTGGTTGCTTCCTGTGTGTTCTGGTCTGTTTTCAGTGCAGCAGTTAGGTGTTTTTTTTCCTCCCTCGTTTTCTTTTCTGTTTTTTTAGGCATTCATGCTTTTCTTTTTACTTAGTTTGTGTTTTTTACTGTTAGTTGCCCAGTTTTTCATGGCTTCCCCCATGCATAGTAAAAATAGGTCGCATTAAAGAGGTTCAAGTTAAGCAATGATCAGTTATGGGTAAAAAAAAAAAAAGAGCATGTTTTGATTTTAGCCTTTTCAGTTCCCTCAGGTCTCCCTGTAGATCCACGGCTAATCCTGTGGATAGGGGTCCAAGACCCTCCCGCTGTATGGCCTGTGATGAACCAGCGGTTGAAGGGAAAAAGCTCTGCCTTGAGTGTATTAACATGGCTGCAGGACCCTCAACCTCCCAGGCTCCTTCAACAGACGTTATATCCTTCATACATCAGGCTGTAGCAGAAGGGGTAAGAGAAGCTATCCACAGCCATAAGCGGACAAGATCAGCTGTCTCAGAGGAGCCTGAGGTGGGGAGCTCAAAGGAGGAAGGTCAATTGAGGGGCGACCCTTCCAGAGAAGAGGATGATCCCTCAGGGGATGAAGGTTTATGAATGTTTAGCAGCTTTGATGACAGCAGAACAAAGGCCCTTATTGAGTCTATTAGGAGAACTTTAGGCTTACAAGAAGTCTCAATTCAGGAATCTGCTGGTAGCAAGCATTTTGCCAGCCTAAAAAAAAAAAGACTTTTCTTTTCCTCTTCATGATACCATCAAAGACCTTATTAAAGATGAATGGCTGAATAGAAAAGAAAGTTTCTATTCAAGGAAGGTTTGGCAGTTTGTATTCTTTTAAGGAGTCAGATTGTGGCCCCTAAGGTAGGCGCAGCTGTGGTGTGCTTGATTAAAAAAATGACTTTAGGACCTGCTGGGCCCAACAGATGGACTTAATGATACCATGGAAAGAGCTCATAGAGCCTTACGGCCTAGAACTGTCTCACAAGAGAAACCGAGAGACGTCATAGTCTGTTTCCATAGCTTTCCATTCAAGGACAGGCTCATGCAGGCGGCCTTTCGGAAACCGCAGATAGCGGAGAAGTTCAAGGACATTCAGCTGCTGCCCGACCTATCCGCACACACTCTACAACATTGTAGATATTTCCAGCCGGTCACACAGATCCTTCGTAGGGAGAACATTAAATATAGATGGGGATATCCTACTAAACTAATAATCACAAAGGACAACAAACCATTCACGGTGACCTCTCTATCTCAGGGAACTGCGCTCTCCTAGGTCAGTGGGGCCTTATGACAGTAGACCCCAGGGGACCCCCCGTGACCCAATCTAAGCTGAGAGTTTCAGCCCCCGAGTGGTCGGTAAAAGAACAAAGACCGAAGAGACTGAAAAAACTGCAGCCTCTGGATCCTATCCAACCGGAGACTCGGCCCTCATGATAAGTGGCACTTGCTTTTGCCACACCTCAGGAACCTGACAGGCTACAGAAGGCCCACTTTGGCCCACCTTCGGAGTCATACAGTTGGGCAGAGGAACTGAGATGGTTTGGCCTGACACATGTCCCCCCATGGTCCCTTGGGTCATACTCTATGGTTTCATACATGCTAGGTTTATGTGTTTAGAAATTTAAATTATGTCTACTGTTCTTTTTTGTCAGTCCCACAGACCCACCATATCTTACAGGCCTGATAGGATTAAATATGCTTACCTCTGCTTTTAATGTCCTTTGTTTTCTGGGGTTATGGAGTGGGGTAGGTACTGTACTGACAATTGTAACATCTGAGTGTACGGGACCGCATTCCACCACCTCATGACAAGCCTAGGTGCTTTCTACTTTCTCTACAGCTTAAAGCTATATACCCGGCCTTCGTGTTCACTCTGCCTGGGGTCCCATGACCATGACATGGTGGAATGCACTTCTCCTACCTCCCCTTGCCCTTTGTGGTTCCACTGACGTAATAATGAGTGGGGCCTGCATTGACTGAAATAGGCACATATATAATCATATGTGACCCCATTCTATTCTTTATATTATGTTCATGTGTTTTGACCTTAATGCATTTACTGTTCCTTGTCAGGTTTCTATGTTCACCTGGATTATTTTGTTTAGGTTATGCCCTTAACGGGCGCACAGGTTGTTATTTACTCACATGCACTTTTGTTTACCTTCTCATAGCTTATTTATCTAGTTTTCGGAGTGGGGCTGGACTTTCCAGCTCCCCTCTCCATACATTTGCTCTTAGCTCCCCCCCCACTGGTTAACCCACGCCAGGGTTCCAACTAGGTGGACTATTTCCACCTGTGCTGTCAGTGCATTTCCTTTTTACGTGCTAACCATTTCCCTTACCCCCCAGCCCTCACACACCTCTCACTAGGAGACGATCTAGGTCTCCCAGATATTTCTCCTGCCCATTTACTTCCTGGATCGGAGGTAGAGCATGTCCCGCTTACGAATATGCACACACAACTCCAGAGGCTTAAATTCTCCCTACAAGAGGAGCTTACTCTCCCGCATGCTACGTCTTCATAATCCTGACGTAGTGTTTCTACAAGAAACACACTGGCTGTTAGCTTCCCCCTCCAGATTCCACTCTCGATCATACACGACTATCGAGTGTTCCTCATTCACAAAGAAAGCTAGAGGGACTGCTGTCATGATTAACAGGAGGATAGCTTATGAAGAAATCCAGGTACTTAGGGACCCCCAGGCCAGATTCACGATAGTAGTCTGAAGGCTAGATCATGTCACACATACCCTTGTCTCAGTTTATCTACCCAATTCCCAACAGCCTGCTTGTCTCAGGAAAATCCTGAGGTTGATTGACCAGCATAAACAAGGCAGAGTCATAATAGCAGGGGACTATAACATGATCTGGGATACTGAACTTGACCGCAAGACGCTAAACCCAACTAGGCCCTCCTCCCAACTGACCCTTCTCTCCTCACGATTCAAATCAATCATGTCTGAATTTGGGTATTATGACATTTGGCGGTCTCTACACACCACAGATAGGGACTTCACTCACTTCTCCCAGGTACACAAAACCTACTCTAGGTTAGACCATATTTTTTGCTCGGCCGGGACTCTGGACTCAGTGCTCCAATCCAAAATTCCTCTATGCCCATGGTCCGACCATGACCCGGTACTTGCGGACTTACAACTCAGTGACCCTTGTCCCCATAAAAATAGATGGTCTCTCCCGCGTAATATCCTGGCAGAAATCCCCTTCAGGGAGGAGTTGCGAAGGGATCTTATAGATCTCATCCAACTCAACGACAACGGTCAGATTGCCGATGACACACTCTGGGGAGCCATCAAGGCGGTAACCAGAGGCTATATCATCCGCAAGCAAGCCCGCCTTAGGAAATTAGCTGGACTCTCCCTAGCCCAAGCCCACTTCAAACTTAGACTACTGGAATCTGCTAACAGAACCAATGTCACGGAAGCATTGTCATCCCAGATCTTAGCTGTGTGCTCGCATATTAACTATCTAGAAATGCGACGTACCCAAGAGAATCTCACAAGACTCAAACAGATATTTTATTATAAAGGCAACAGGGCGGACACATTGTTAGCAAATAAACTGCGCCAGCGGAACAGTACGTCTCGTATACACCAAATCTTCTATAACAACAAGATTCACAAACTCCCCTCACAGATAGGGGACTGCTTCTCAGACTACTACTCCAAGCTCTATGATCTTGAGGGTACTGAGATCAGGGCCCCTGCCTCCACTCAACAGATCAGAGAATTCCTCGATTCTTTAAACCTACCCTCCCTATCGACGGAACAACAGGAGTCTTTGACTAATCCGTTCACTCAGTTGGAAGTTAAGCAGGTCATCCAGCGACTTAAATCTCTTAAGGCCCCTGGTCCTGACGGATTTCCTGCACAGTTCTACAAAACTTACAGTCAAGAACTAGTGCCGCTACTCCTTAGGTTTTTTTAACACTGCCAGACAAGGAGGAAGCTTTAAAAGGGAATTTTTGGAAGCTGAGATCATTATGATCCCAAAACCAAACAAAGACCCCTCTCATTGCCCCAACTATAGACCTATTTCGCTTATAAACGTGGACATAAAAATCTACTCCAAGCTTATTGCGAATCGAATTTGCAAACTTCTGCCTACCCTGGTTAATCCAGACCAAGTAGGGTTCATACACAATTGGGAGGGTCCAGATAACACCAGGCGCCTCATTAACATAGTTTGCGAATCTCTCTAGATGCCGAGAAGGCCTTTGATAGGGTCAGATGGAGCTACCTTTGGGAGACCCTTGACGTTCTCAAATTTCCCTGTGACATACGTCTCGCAATCCAAGCCCTATATTCCAATCCCACAGCTACAGTTAGAGGGATGGGGTTCCATTCAACTCCATTCCCCATCCGTAATGGTACGAGGCAGGGCTGCCCTTTCTCCCCACTTCTGTTCGCCCTGGCAATTGAGCCACTTGCAGAAACAATACGCACCAACAATGATTTGGTGGGTATCACACTCTCGGGCTCTAAACATAACATCGCCTTATTTGCTGACGATGTGACGGTGTTCTCAGCAGACCCTCTCCATACAATCCCTAAACTCCTAGATATACTTGAGGCCTTTGGCTCTCTTTCCTTTTACAAGCTTAACGTCCCTAAAACAGAAATTTACTGGTGGGGTTTCCCCCAAAACTACACCTTGGCCCTCCAGAGGCAATTCGACTTCAAATGGTCCAGTAAATGTATCACTCACCTTGGAGTTAAAATAGCTAACGACCTGAAGCAGATGGTCAAGGATAACTTTTTGCCCCTGCTGTCAGATCTGCGAGCGTTAAAAAATACCTGGGATCACAAGAGCATTTCTTGGATGGGCCGCATAGCCTCTCTCAAGATGTTGTTTCTTCCGCGACTCACCTACCTTTTTAGGTGCCTACCAATTAGAATACCCACCCACCTATTGCTGCAATTCCAAAGCGAGTGCACCAAATTCATCTGGCAGAATAAAACCCCTAGGATAGCCCATAAAACACTCCAGTTCCCGGGTCACTTGGGGTGATTGGCCTCCCCATCCATAATAAAGTATTATGAGGGAGCCATGCTCACGCATATCTCCCAGTGGGGAGTTCTACACTCTCAAGACAGGTGGAGGGATATCGAACAAGCCTCACTGCCCTTTGATATATATCTGAAAGATCTAATCTGGACCCCGGTCCATAGTCGTAGAACCTTGAACATTCACAACCACGTAGTCGTAGAGTGCTTGGCGGTTTGGGATAAGATCCTGCACCGCAAGTTGATTGCGCTGCATCCCTCCCAGATTACCTCTATCCCAGGCCTCTTTACAGGCCTACCTGAGACACACCCCAACACATGGGCTAGAATGGGGATGACACAAGTTTCGGATCTCTGGTCTGCGACTAGTGGGGATGACTATTTCATGTTGCCTAGGGACAGTCCTGGTGGCGATGTCCCACCCTACCTCCACTTCGAGCTTACTAGGATTAAGAGTTTCCTATCTAGCTGGGGCTTTTCCCCCTCCGCTTCGCGCCCACTTACTCCTTGGGAATCTACTTGGCGAGGTGGGCATAGACTCCACAGGCCCCTGTCGAGACATTACTGTCTGCTAGAGGGTACAGCGCCTCCGGACCTGGCCCCGCATTTGAGTAAGTGGGACACTATTCTCCACACTAGAATCTCGGCAGGTGCCTGGCAGGGTTCTCTTACCCTGACCAAAAAATCTTTGCATTGTGTGACAATGTTTGAAACGCACTATAAAATCATCTCTCAATGGTACCTGGTCCCAGTGCGACTAGCCAAGATGTTCCCAACGTCCTCTCCACAATGCTGGAGGGAATGTGGGGCCCAGGGAAGCATGCTCCAAATCTGGTGGGAATGCCCCAGGTTGTCTCATCTGTGGAATCTATGTTTCCGCACTCTATCTACTCTTAAGATCCAATTGCCCAAAAGCCCTGCCACAGCACTCCTACACCTAAACTTACATGCCCTCCCCAAACATCAACAGATCTTTTGTGTTTACCTCCTAACATCAGTCAAAACCTGTATTGCTAGATGCTGAAAGAAAGCTTCCCCCCCTTGCTGGTCCGATATCCTTAGGAATATGGCCTACCTACATGTTATGGAGAGGGACATATTTTATAGTCTGGACATGAGTGACTTGTTTGAGATGATCTGGGCCGACTGGACGGAAACACACGACACCACATGGCTCCCCCATGTCAGGGCATAGGAACTCATGTATTCTCTGCCTCAGAAAAACCCCGATAGGTGCCTTTCACTTCCTCCTTTCCCTCCCCACTCATATTGATGAATCCCCCCTTCCTTCCCTCCCCTCCCCCACTTCCCCCTTCCTCCCCTCCCCCCTTCTCCATTCTCAGAAATGTACTGACCTCTATATCTGATACTTCTATGATTCAGTTGTATCCTATCTAATCACTTTTTCCGTTTAGTTTGTTTGTACTCTACTCTAGGACTTTATGATATGATTTGTACTATGATGTGCAGGGGACCTGCGAGTCCCCAATAAGTGTTATACCTGTTAAAACAAATAAAAATCTTTGAAACAAAAAAAAAAATGACTTTACCTGTGGACAATTCAGGTTCTTTGTGTGACCCTATGGAAAGAAGGGCAAATATTAATCTCTCCAAAGCCTATATGGCACATGGGGCAAGTCTACACCCTACTGCTGCTCTTACCTCGGTCTTAAGGACCCTCAAGCAATGGGCAGTTGACAGAAGAGGATATTAAGGAGGGGGTCCGTAGATATCATCTCTTAAATACAGTTGCAGATATACAACTGGCAGCGGATGTTTGTACTGAAGCTTCAGTGGATCTGGTCAGATCAACGGCATGATCCATGGTTTTAAATGTGGAAAGCAGGAGAGCCTTATGGTTGAAGGCATGGGATGCTGATACAACTTCCAAGAACAGCTTGCGTGCCTTTCCCTTCCAGGGCGAGATGTTGTTTGGTCAGCATCTGGATAACTGTATTAAAAAAGCTGCAGAAGGTAAGAAGGTCCTTTTGCCTTCAGACAGAAGAGAGCATAACTCATTTGGCAGGAATTGCTGTTCCTTTTGGGAGACAAGGCAATTTAGACCAGGGAGACAAGCTTTCTGGAATCAGCCCTGGAGAGGTGTCCAATTTTCCAACAAATTTGGAAGAGGCAGGGACGACTCCTCCCAGTTACCAGAGGTAGGGTCAAGATTACTCAGGTTCTCTTGGATCTGGTGCTGATTCATAGAAGATGCTTGGGTCCACAGTGTCGTCTAGATAGGGTGTCATCTGGAGTGCAAAGACACTCCTCCTCCTCCAAAGTTTTTTCGGTACACTTTCCCAGAGGCCCGGGAAAAAAGGGCAGCTCTGATGCAGTTTGTGTAATCCTTTCTGGAGGACAGGGTAATCTTTCCAGTTCGACAGGGAGAGCATTTCAAGTTTTTTTTATCCTGGACTGTTTCTGGCTCAGAAGGGTCTCGTCAATTGGAGGCCAATCCTGGATCTGCCATGGCTGAATACCTTCTTGCATGCAAGAAAATTCAGGATGGAATCCTTGCAGTCCATCATAAAGGTGGTCTCTCCAAACGTTTGGATGCCTATTTCCACATCCCCATGGCCATTTCCCATCAAAAATATCTGTTTACCCAATGTGGTCTAGTTCAGTTGTCAGAAGACCGGGCAGTAAGGCTGAGGGAGAAGGTTTGACTGGTGCCCCGGCTCAGGCAAATCTCAGCAAAGGGTGTTATGAGTCTGCTGGGGAAGCTTTCCTCCACCATTGGTCTGACCAGGTAGGATCAATGGTACCTCAGGGTTCCTCAGCAGTCCTTCCTTTCACAGTTCAAGGGCAGGAGTCTGCATCAACCCATTCTAGTCTCCAGAGTGGTCAAGAAAGAGCTGATGTGGTGGCTACAGGATCAACATCTTCTGCGGGGGTTTCCCTTGGGAGATATCGACTGGAAAATAATAACGTCGGACACAAGTCAGTTGGTATGGGGAGCTAATACGGGCCATTACCATGTTCAGGGAACTTGGTCTATCACCATGAAGAAGATTCCATCTAACCTCTTACAGTTGAGGGCAGTGTTCGAGGCTCTGATTCAGTTGGAAAGTGTAATCTGTCATCATTGGGTCAAGATTCAGACGGACAACAGGACTGAGGTGGCATACTTGAATCATCAGGGAGGCACACACAGTCAGGATATAATAAGGATTATGCTTCCTCTGATGTGATGGGCGCAATCCAGCTTGAGGGATCTGTTGGCTTTCTATCTTACGGGTACAGAGAACATGAAAGCAGATTACCTCAGCAGACATGTCATTCATTTGGAGAATGGTACTTGGCAGACTGGTCATTTCAGATGATTGTGGATTGCTGAGGTCTTCCAGAGGTGGATATGTTGGCTTCCTTTCAGAACCGGTAGGTGAAGAAGTTCTTCTCGAGATCCCCTCATCCTCAAGTAGAAGGCTGGGATGTCCTGTCCTGCCCATGGAAGTTTAAGTGGGGTTATGCCTTTACTCCAGTGCCTTTGATTCTCAGCCTTCTCAAGAGAATCCACAGAGAAAGTGGAGGTGTTGGCAGTAATCCCTTAATGGCCCAAGAGACCTTGGTTTCCCATATTGTTGAGTCTGTCCATAGAGACTCCTATGATTCTACCTGCAATGCCAAACCTGCTGCACCAGGGTCCTCTTCTACATCTGGAACCATAGTCTCTCAAACTGAGGGTCTGGAGATTGAGAAACAGCAACTGAGAGAAAAGGGTTTTTGAATCAAGTTATCTCCACTCTCATGCAGGCAAGAAAGAGGTCAACTTCTACTGCATATTACCGAATTTGGAATATTTTTTCAGAATGGGCCTCCCACAAAGGGATCTCTCCATGATCCTTCTCTTCTGTGGAGATTTTGAGTTTTCTCCAGGATGGTCTGGACAAGGGACTCAGCTTGAATACCTTGAAAGTTCAAGTTACAGCATTATCGGCCCTTTCAGGTGTTAAATGGGCATTGGATCCAGGTGTGGTTTAATTTCGATGGGCTGTTATGCACATCAGACCTCCTAGGAAGTCTTTTTCACCTTCATGGGATTTGCCTCTTGTTTTATCTTCTCTTCAGAAAACTCCTTTTGAACCTTTGGAGGACATCCCTTTGATGCACCTTACTCTAAAGTCTGTGCTATTGGTGGCCCTGACTTCAGGTCAGATGATTTTAGAGCTGGGTGCTCTGTCAGCACAGGAATCGTTAATATCCTTTTTTTTCAGATAAAGTTATGTTGCGAGCTGTTCCTGAATTCCGTCCTAAGGTGGTTTCCTCTTTTCACATTGACCGGGAAATTGTTCTGCCTACATTTTTCCCGAATCCTATTTATGCAGAAGAGTAGGAACCAGCTGTTGTCCGGTGTTTGTCTATTTACCTTCAGAGATCTATGGATTGGAGGAAATCCTCACGGATCTTTGTCCTTCCCTAAGAGAGGGGAGATGGCCTCAGTGGCTACTATTTCTCTATGGATAGTGTCCGCCATCTCAAAGGCCTATGAATGTTGTCAGGTTCTGGTTCCTTAGGGCATTAAAACACATTCTACTTGAGCCATATCTGCTTCCTGGGCAGCTGCTGCACACATTTCTATGGACCAGATATGCAAGGCAGCATAATGGTCTTCTGAGAATACATTTATTTCTCACTATTTCTTGGATGTCAGATCAGCTAAAGAGGCAAATTTTGGAGCAGCTGTTTTTGCAGCATCATAATATTTGTTTTGTTAACAATTGATACACTTTTTTGCAGTATCTTCTGTTGTTGTGTTTTCTTTTCCCTCCCAGAGTTCTTGTGCTAGGGTATTACCCTGGCATATTGATGTTATGGCCATGGCTGGGAATAGGGAAAATTTACTTCATACTGTTATTTTCCTTTCCCGGTTATGGGCCATGACAGCAATACAATCCTGCCCTTTGGTGTGGCTGGTTATGAACTGAGAAATACAGGGCTATAGGGTACTTATGGCATCTTTTGATTCAATTTCCTGTCCTGATGGGGTGAGGGGAGGAGCTAACCCTGGTGTATTGCTGTCATGGCCCATAACCGTGATAGGAAAATAACGGTAAGTATGAAGTAAATTTTCCCTAATTCATCACAAATGTACATTTGTGACTAATCAAATGCACATCTCTGCACATTATCAAAAATAGGGAAGTCAGTATGACTTTGCTACCAATTAATCCTACAGTTGTCATAAAGCCATGCTAAAGTGCTACAAATTCATCCTGCAGTTGTTATGGAGCCATGCTAAAGTGCTACAAATTCATCCTGCAGTTGTTATGGAGCCATGCTGAAGAACTTCAAATTCATCCTGCAGTTGTCATGAAGCCATGCTAAAGTACCACTAATCCATCCTACAGTTGTCATGGAGCCATGCTGAAGTACTACAAATTCATCCTGCAGTCATCATGAAGCCATGCTAAAGTACCACTAATCCATCCTACAGTTGTTATGGAGCCATGCTGAAGTACTGCAAATTCATCATGCAGTTGTCATGGAGCCATGCTGCAGTACAAAAGAATCATCCGACAGTTGTCATGGATCCATGCTGAAGTACAACAAATTCATCCTGCAATTGTCATGGAGCCCTGCTGAAATACAACAAATTCATCCTGCAGTTGTCATGGAGCCCTGCTGAAATACAACAAATTCATCCTGCAGCTGTCATGGATCCATGCTGAAGTACAACAAATTCATCCTGCAGTTGTCATGGAGCCATGTTGAAGTACTACAAATTCATCCTGCTCTTGTCATGGAGCCATGCTGAAGTACTACAAATTCACTCTGCAGTTGTCATGCAGCCATGCTGAAATATAACAAATTCATCCTGCAGTTGTCATGGAGCCATGCTGAAGGTACTACAAATGTATCCTGCAGTTGTCATGGAGCAATAGTGAAGTACTACAAATTTATCCTGCAGTTGTCATGGAGCCATGCTACAAATTCATCCTGCAGTTGCCATGGAGTAATGCAGAAGTACCTACAATTCAGCCTAAAGTTGCCTTAAACTCATCAGGAAATCATCTTAGTATGGTTACTCTAAAGACTCTAGGTTCATCTCATTTAAGTAGTTCAGCCTGTGGGCATACTTCAAGATGGCTCCTCATAATGAAGCCTCAAAATTAAAACATAACTTTTTTTTGCACTGGAAAGACTACAAGAAGATTATCCTTTTTGTATTTCCACTGCCCCAAAGAGACTGTAGAGTATTGTGTAGAATGCAGAATCCTGCCCCCCTGCAGGCATTTGCAGTAATTGCTTGATATATGCAGGAGCTCATTTACATACACGAAAAACCCTCAAGAGGTTTTTTTTCATAGTGTTCCCTTGAACTGTAAAACAATGCAAATTACACATTTAAAATAATTATTTTATTTTGGATTGCAGTGACTAATTATTTTCGTGAAATATTAGGATTACAAAAATGTCCATCTTTTAGTATTACTTTAAGGTTTGGCCTATATTGAAATATAGGATAGTTAGGGAAGTAAAACAACTTAGTTAAAAGTAAACTAAATATAATGCTCCAAAGTGGTGTGATAAATATAAATTATTTATTAATACATAAATGACAGCAGACGATTTGTCTTAAATTGTGTGATTAAAATAAACTAAAAATAGCAAATGTTAAAAGTCAATAAAATTCTAGAGAGGGGAGGACGTCTCCTCAGTATCTATATTGCATTAATACCACTTCAGCTATTTGAGTAAACCACCTTCAAATATAATACTATTAGAGCCAGGTCAGTCCAAATATCATAGGTTGTAACTTCTGTAACAACTTCTGTTTAAACACCCTTAAGTGATTGGCAGAAATGTTGCAATTTGTCTTTCGCCCTAGAGTTCAGTGAATTGTTGCAATATGTAGGTCTATCTAAGGTTTTCAGCAACAAAGTCCCATAACAGATAAAGCAACAAAGATATCTATTTCAAGCACCAATATCCATTAAAGACTTTTAAAATAAGTAAATAGTCTATTTAGGTGCCGAAGGTAGGAATATTTCAATCAGTAGCGGGTTAAACCTTGTTAATCATATACATTCAGGAGCCTTTCGGCATTTAAAGGCAATCGAACACACTTTCGCAAAAAGTGTAAAGTGAAAGTCAATATTAATTCAATGTAGAATTGGTGTGACAAGAGGGTATACTTTACCGGACCCCTGACTGTTTGGATTACAGCGTCTGTAGTGTTGTGTCTCCGCGGTCTGTCCTGGACCTGTCAGCAATCAGTCTCACCTCTGACCTTGTGGTGTGATGACGTAACGGTTTCTTCGTTGATGTAGATCAATACCGTTTTGGTCCCTTCGGGCATCTGATATTTATATTTAAATATCAGACTTACTTTTAACTAAGTTGTTTTACTTCCCTAGCTAACCTATATTTCAATATAGGCCAAGCGCTGTTTATAATTTTTCTCTTTCCTATATGTTCACCCTAGAATAATTGTGAGATTATTCTGTTTAAACAGCACACAGGCTTGAAAGTGAGGCGCTTCTTAACCTTTTTTATCCTAAATATTACTTTAAGGTTCTCTTACTTTGATTTATCCATAATTACTACATGAGAAAATATTTAAAGGCATTTTGCATACTCCACTGTAAATAAAAAAACAACAGATGACACAATGCAAAAGAATAACTAAATCCCTTTTATAGAGAAAAAACAAAACAAACAAATTGGCAGCTTTTATTTCCCACACTTGTCTAAAATAATATAAAGTTTTAATCAAGTTTCAATATTTAAAAAATCTCATAAACATTAAATAATTTAAAACGCTTTGGAAAAAATATTTATCTATTTTCATGTAGCATTACAATTTCCTTTTATTTAAAGGGATAGGAAAGTCAAAATTAGACTTGCATGATTCAGATAGAGCATGTCATTTTAAAAACCAGCTTTATTAGAACATCTATTCAAAATAGAGGTAAGGCCCTGGAACTTTATTATAAACGAGTAGTGGAAGATTTGACCTCATTGTCTTACAGTAGTTCTAGTTCCAATTTAAACCATACTAAACAAGAAAGACAAGCCATTGACTCCCTTAAAAATAACAGTAACATAGTTATTCATCAATCAGATAAGGGAGGTAGCGTAGTTGTGCTTGATAAGTCTCAGTATGTAGAGGAAGCATATTGTCAACTGAGAGATGAGAACACATATTTTACCTTGCACAATAACCCAGTCAGGCGCTTCCAGAGAGAAGGGATATCTTTGGTAGATGATGGAGTTCACCTTGGCATTATTGATATGGATACAGCACAATACTTACTAGTGGTTAATTCAGTCACTCCGGTGTTCCATCATCCCAAAAGAGGAGGGGACAGAGAATATCTCTTATCTAAACAGGAGGTATTCTGGATTTTTAAATTAAAGACCCAGGTACCTCTTGGCTTTAATTCCGAGTACAATGTCATTAATCATTGGAAGTAAACCAATAACTTGTACATTTATTGTGATTACATGCTACATCCCCTCCCCCAAAGTGTCAAAAGTTCTGCAACTATTTATAAATGTCAATATGAATTGCCAATAATGAAAGCATTGGAAGGTATGTTAGAAATGAATACGGGGATTATTGAAGTATTTATTATTTATCATATAGTTCTTTATATCAATATATATATATATAATTTGTATTTGATATCTCTTAGATGATGTGCATCACAATCATTCCATGTGTCTGCCATGATTTAGAACCACATCCAAAGTATATTGTTATAGTTTAATATTTGCATTTGTATACGTAGTTGTGCTTGATAAGTCTCAGTATATAGAGGAAGCATTTTGTCAACTGAGAGATAAGAACACCTATTTTACCTTGCACAATAACCCAGTTAGGCACTTCCAGAGAGAAGTGAGATCTTTGGTAGATGATGGAATTCACCTTGGCATTATCCATATGGATAGAGCACAATACTTACTAGTGGATAATCCAGTCACTCCGATGTTCCATCATCTGCCAAAGGTCCACAAATGCCTGGATAATGTAAGAGGTAAACCGATTGTTTCTGGCATAGGCTCCATATTGTCAGAATGGTTGGACAATATTCTCCAAAAATTTGTGGTCAACATGCCCTCTTACATCAGAAATACCACACATATTCTAAGTCTTTTGGAAGATGCCAAATGGGATGAACAATGTAGCTGGTTGACGGTTGATGTAATTTCTTTGTATTCCAGCAACCTACATGACAAGGGTCTAAATGCCTTACATAATTGCTTGGATATGTACAGAGGGATGGATGACAAAGATATCCAATGCATACTGAAAGTAACCAAATTCCTTTTGAATCATAATTATTTCTTTTTTGAGGGTGATTACTATCTGCTATGACAGGGAATGGCAATGGGCGCAAAATTTGCTCCTTCTTATGCCAACATTTTTGTGGGCTGGATTGAGCATTAAAAAAGTGATCTCTCTTGTGCTAGAGAAGAGAAATACTATGCGCTACTGGAATGTGGTTACATTAATTACAGGGATAATAATAATACAAGTTAAAATATAAAAAAGATATAGAATTATGTATATTTCTTATGTGTAATATATGTGTCCTATAGAGAAAAGACATACTGAATAGTGCCTCATTGATAAAAATTTGTCTGAAGAAAAGGAGAGAAAATATATATACATAAATATATTTGACATAAATATATTTAAAGAAATGCTAATCTGTTAAAAATGTATATCAAATTCTATATTAAGGCCAGTGGGCTGAAGAGTCTTTAGAAGAAAAAATCCACCTCCCTTCCTTTTTTAAGAGTTCTTTATGGAGGTTGCCACCTCTCTAATTTTTAACTTGCTTATCTATTCCTATATAAGAAAAGCTTAAGTCTCCCTTATTGCAGTTGGCAAAATCGTTAGGGACCGGAAGATCTTTATTTCTATCTGTCCTGCAATTTTCTATTGACCAGATATGTTCCCTAATTCTATCACCGAGGGGTCTTTCCGACTCCCCCACATACTGTTTCCCACACTTGCATTGGATCACATAAATAACATTCTTGTCTGAACATCTTATTACATTCTTAATTTTATATTTCCGATTAGTTACTTTGTAGACAACCTCTTTATGTTTTTTGAATATTTGCATGATTTGCAGGTTAAGCACGAATAGAATAAAAGATAAGAATGTAACCTTAGCGCTGGAAAAAACAACTCAAAGCTGCAGTGAAAAAATTAAGGATTCCCTTTTTCCTTACTAACAAATGCTAAAAGAAGATTTAATTACACTGATTGCAGAGAACTGCAACTAGGTAATTAACCACTGCTGCGCTATCTCTACAGATAGCTGAATGAGTGCAGCAACCAAAAAGTGAAGGGGTTGAATTTAAAAATATTTTTAATTGCTTATATTTGATCCCTATAGGTAAAAGCACATATAATATTTCAAATTAAATAATAAACATATACAATAAAATCTGGTACATAAACATATACAATAAAATCACAACAATATAGCAAATATTATAATTGATAAAAGAGGGAGAGCAAGAGCAAATGCACAGTCTCTTTAAAAGAAATGGTCCGTAGGTTAAAAGTCTTTTGGAAAAAAGTCTTTTGGTGTGCCAGTTGATGAGTTTTAAATAAGCAGAAAGGGCTTCAAGCAAGCTCCTGATGGATTAGTAGCCAGCGAGAAAGCTAAGTGATAGGGCGAGAAGAAGGATATACACAATCCTTTAAACAATATGGAGATACAAGAAAACATAAGGTGCACACTTTTACTTACACCAGATGTTTAAGAACTGTCTCAGGGGGCTCCTCTCAGGGCGAACCGCTTGTATTTCCTCAGCGTGTCCCCAGGGTTTTGTAGCAGACAGAGGTCCGTTGCGTCTTTTGCTGTATTATCCAGCCTCCAGAAAGCTCAGCCCGCCAGACGGAACTTCAAAATTGCAAGGCGCTCCTGTACGCCAAAACAGAAACTTCAGGCTACGGAAGCCCCAAACAACCAAAGTACTAAGCAATGCGTTTCGGCTGATTCACAGCCTTTCTCAAGCTCAATACTGATGTTATCGAAACTCCAACCTTTATACGCTCCCACTTAAAGGGATATTTTCTTTGGAAAGTTCATGTTTGTACAGACAAGGATACTAGCAACTTTGCACCTTTTGAAATTCATGCAGTACAATAACAATTCAGAAATTCATATACATTTATAAATTAATATGCATTTATAAATTAATACATGAATAAAATATATGAACGGGAACATATAATGTTAACTTGAACAGGTGATTTAATCTTTGCTTCTTATAAAAGAGGGTCATTATTTTAATCATTTATTATTTATATCTAAGTCCAATTCAACAGGAGAAGTGTTTAAAATATCTCAAATGATCAGATGTGTAGATAGAAATGTGATCTATATGATAGAATGCAGTTGTGGGGCCCAATATATAGGAGAGTCAGAAAGACCCCTACGTGACAGGATAAGGGAGCACATCCTGTCAATAGAACAACATAGTAAGGACCGCTATAAGGACCTCCCAATACCAAAGCATTTTGCAATATGCCATAGTGCAAATCTCAAACATTTTAACTATATAGGTATTGATAAAGTCTCTAAACACTGGAGAGGAGGAGATTTACATAATGAAATCCTGAAAAGAGAAGGAAAGTGGATTTTCCAGATGGGTTCCCTTACACCCCAAGGTCTGAATTTAGAATTAGACCTGAATTGCTATCTGAAATAAAATAAAATAATACAAAAATGAATTTTACATTTTTCAATTTTACATTTTAGTTATATTTTAAAAAATTTTAGGATTCAAGTTTTAGTTTTCCAAACTCTGTATGTTGTAAATTCAATAATATTTTAATCCGAGATTAAGTCAGGAAGAACTTAATGATAGGCTATAAGTTTATACTCTGTTTATATTTTATATTTTATAATTTAGTTTTCTCTATCCATTAGTCCTCTAATTAAGTATTTATTTTGACAGATATGCTGCACCCTACTTAGGAGTGCCCACAGCAGGATATTTTGCTCCACATATACCTTGTATATCCCACATAGGAGTCTATTCCTTGAAGATTGTATATATTTGCCCATCACCAAAACATCTAGTTCTCTCCAAAATTAACATATAAGTTATATATATATATACATATATTTGTAGCATAGGGCCTCATATTATCGTTTACAATTTTAATTCTAATTTTAATATAGGGATTTTTCCTGTTTATATAACTGTCATAATAGGATCAATTATATTCATTATAAAGTAGGAAGTCGTTTTAGGTATATCTAACAATAGTGATTTTAAAGTATAATAAAATCCCCACGTTATTAAAATAGGTATTCTAGAGTGACGATCTAGTGAAATTATAAAAGTGATCTAATATTAGATATAAATAATAAATGATTAAAATAATGACCCTCTTTTATAAGAAGCAAAGATTAAATCACCTGTTCAAGTTAACATTATATGTTCCCGTTCATATATTTTATTCATGTATTAATTTATAAATGCATATTAATTTATAAATGTATATGAATTTCTGAATTGTTATTGTACTGCATGAATTTCAAAAGGTGCAAAGTTGCTAGTATCCTTGTCTGTACAAACATGAACTTTCCAAAGAAAATATCCCTTTAAGTGGGAGCGTATAAAGGTTGGAGTTTCGATAACATCAGTATTGAGCTTGAGAAAGGCTGTGAATCAGCCGAAACGCGTTGCTTAGTACTTTGGTTGTTTGGGGCTTCCGTAGCCTGAAGTTTCTGTTTTGGCGTACAGGAGCGCCTTGCAATTTTGAAGTTCCGTCTGGCGGGCTGAGCTTTCTGGAGGCTGGATAATACAGCAAAAGACGCAACGGACCTCTGTCTGCTACAAAACCCTGGGGACACGCTGAGGAAATACAAGCGGTTCGCCCTGAGAGGAGCCCCCTGAGACAGTTCTTAAACATCTGGTGTAAGTAAAAGTGTGCACCTTATGTTTTCTTGTATCTCCATATTGTTTAAAGGATTGTGTATATCCTTCTTCTCGCCCTATCACTTAGCTTTCTCGCTGGCTACTAATCCATCAGGAGCTTGCTTGACGCCCTTTCTGCTTATTTAAAACTCATCAACTGGCACACCAAAAGACTTTTTTCCAAAAGACTTTTAACCTACGGACCATTTCTTTTAAAGAGACTGTGCATTTGCTCTTGTTCTCCCTCTTTTATCAATTATAATATTTGCTATATTGTTGTGATTTTATTCTATATGTTTATGTACCAGATTTTATTGTATATGTTTATTATTTAATTTGAAATATTATATGTGCTTTTACCTATAGGGATCAAATATAAGCAATTAAAAATATTTTTAAATTCAACCCCTTCACTTTTTGGTTGCTGCACTCATTCAGCTATCTGTAGAGATAGCGCAGCAGTGGTTAATTACCTAGTTGCAGTTCTCTGCAATCAGTGTAATTAAATCTTCTTTAAGCACGAATAGAATCCCTGCAATTTTTTACCCATAAGATCCGCATCACATATATTAGTCATAGGCTTTTTTTCAATTCCGTAGGGGCTAAAATCGATTTTATATTTTTCACTTTCCTATATACCATTTGAGGGTTATTTGGTAAAATTGGACCTAATTTATCATCTTTTTTTAAAAGGCCCCAATGTTTATTTAATATTTTTTCTAACATAGATTTATTTCCACTATATTGTTTAATAAACGGAATAAAAGCAACATCATTTTCTTTTTTCTTTATTTGGTATTTGATGTGATCTGGGTTTATTTTCTTCAACAAATAACCAGATCAAGAAAATGCCATTTTTACTTTTTTCATTGGTAGATTTTAAATTTGTATTATTATTATTCATAGTTAAAACAAAATTATCAAAATAAATCTTAGTACCTTGCCAGATGATGAGGATATCGTCTATATATCGAGTATAGAACATCAGGTTTGCTCCAAATGGGGTGGAGTTAATAAATAATTTCTCCCAAAGGCCCATAATTTTTTTTGCATAACTTGGAGCAAACCTGGTGCCCATGGCTGTTCCCTTTTCATGGTTAAAAAACTGTCCCTGATAAGAGAAAAAAGTGTTAGTTAAAAAAAATTTAGTTGCATTAAGAATACAATCTTTTTGTTCTACTTTTAAAGTTATATCATGTTGTAGAAAGTGATCTATTTGCTTCTAGCCCATCCTTGTGATCTATGCAAGTATATAAGCTAGTTACATCACATGATGCTAGAATGTAATCTTCCTTCCAATGTATTTTTTCAATTAGTTTTAGAACATCTGAAGAATCTTTTAAATAAGATTATATTTAAAAGATTCTTCGGATGTTTTAAAACTAAGGCTAGAAGCAAATAGATCACTTTCTACAACATGATATAACTTTAAAAGTAGAACAAAAAGATTTTATTCTTAATGCAATTAAATTTATTTTAACTCACATTTTTTTCTCTTATCAGGGACAGTTTTTTAACCAAGAACAGGGAACACAATATAGTGGAAATAAATATATGTTAGAAAAAATAATAAATAAACATTGGGGCCTTTCAAAAAAAGATGATAAATTAGGTCCATTTTTACCAAATAAACCTCAAATGTAATATAGGAAAGTGAAAAATCTAAAATCGTTCTTAGCCCCTACGGAATAAAAAAAAATAATCTATGACTAATATATGTGATGCGGATCTTATGGGTAAAAAATTGCAGGGATTCTATCTGTGCTTAAACTGCAAATCATGCAAATATTCAAAAAAACATAGAGGCTGTCTCCAATGTAACTAATCAGAAATATAAAATGAAGAATTTAATCAGATGTTCAGGCAAGAATGTTATTTATGCGATACAATGCAAGTGTGGGAAACAGTATGTGGGGGAGTCGGAAAGACCCCTCCACGATGTAATTAAGGAACATATCTAGTCAACAGAAAATTGCAGGACAGATAGAAATAAAGATCTTCCGGTCCCTAACGATTTTGCCAACTGCAATCAGGGAGACTTAAGCTGCTTTTCTTATATAGGAAAAGATAAGCAAGTTAAAAATTGGAGAGGTGGCAACCTCCATAAAGAACTCTTAAAAAAAGGAAGGGAGGTAGATTTTTCTTCTAAAGACTCTTCAACCCACTGGCGTTAATACAGAATTCAATATAAATTGCTTTTTAACAGATTAGCATTTCTTTAAATATATTTTTGTCATATATATATATATATATATATATATTTTTTTTTTTTTTTTTCTCTCCTTTTCTTCTGACAAATTTTTATCAATGAGGCACTATTCAGTATGTCTTTTCTCTATAGGACACATATATTACACATAAGAAATATACATAATTCTATATCTTTTTTATAGTTTCTTTTTCATGCACTTTCATACATTTATCCACATGCACTGTGAGGTTTTAGTGAGTATTTTAATGTATAGCATGAATTTTAATTTAATTGTTAACTTTCGCCTAGATTTGGAGGTTTGTCGGTAAAGACCTACGGTGCTAACAAGCCTTTTTTTCCAGCGCACCCTTAAGACAACGCTGGTATTACGAGTTTTCTGAATGGCCTATGAAAAGTGAGCGCTGAGCCAAATTAGCTCCACTGCAACCCTCAATACCAGCGTTGCTTACGGTAGAGTTAAGCTGGAAAAACGTGCCCATTCACGATTTCCCCATAGGAAACAATGGGGCTGAGTTGGCTTAAAAAAAAACCTAACACCTGCAAAAAAACAGCATTCAGCTCCTAACGCAGCCCCATTGTTTCCTATGGGGAAACACTTTCTAAGTTAACACCTAACACCCTAACATGAACCCGGAGTCTGAACACCCCTAACCTTACACTTATCAACCCCTAATCTGCCGCCCCCGCTATCGCTGACACCTACATTATATTATTAACCCCTAATCTGCCGACCGGACCCCGCCGCAACCTACATTATGAACTCCAAATCTGCTGCCCCTAACATCGCCGACACTTATATTATATTTATTAACCTCTAATCTGTCCCCCCCAATGTCGCCCCCACCTACCTACACTTATTAACCCCTAATCTGACAACCGGACATCGCCGCCACAATAATAAATTTATTAACCCCTAAACCGCTTCACTCCTGTCTCGCAAACACTGTAATAAATTTTATTAACCCCTAATCTGCCCTCCCTAACATCGCCGCCACCTACCTTCAATTATTAACCCCTAATCTGCCACACCCAATGTTGCCGCTACTATAATAAAGTTATTAACCCCTAAACCTAAGTCTAACCCTAACCCTAACACCCCCCTAAGTTAAATATAATTTAAATAAAACAAACTAAAATTACTATAATTAAATAAATTAATCCTATTTAAAACTAAATACTTACCTATAAAATAAACCCTAATAGAGCTACAATATAACTAATAGTTAGATTGTAGCTATTTTAGGATTAATATTTATTTTACAGGCAAACTTGTATTTATTTTAACTAGGTACAATAGTTATTAAATAGTTATTAACTATTTAATAGCTACCTACTTAAAATAATTACAAAATTACCTGTAAAATAAATCCTAACCTAAGTTACAAATACACCTAACACTACACTATCAATAAATTAATTAAATAAATTAACTACAATTATCTAAACTAAAATACAATTAAATAAACTAAACTATAATACAAAAAACAAACACTAAATTACAAAAAATAAAAAATATTACAAGAATTTTAATCTAATTACACCTAATCTAAGCCCCCTAATAAAATAAAAAAGCCCCCCAAAATAATAAAATTCCCTACCCTAAACTAAATTACAAAATAATCAGCTTTTTTACCAGCCCTTAAAAGGGCTTTTTGCGGGGCATTGCCCCAAAGTAATCAGCTCTTTTACCTGTAAAAAAATACAATCCCCCCACAACATTACAACCCACCACCCACACACCCCTACTCTAAAATCCACCCAATCCCCCCTTAAAAAAACTAACACTACCCCCCTGAAGATCACCCTACCTTGAGCCATCTTCAGCCAGCAGTACACCGATGGGACAGAAGAGGACATCCGGACCGGCAGAGTCTTCATCCTATCCAGGCAGAAGAAGATATCTGGACCGGCAGACATTTTCATCCAGGTGGCATCTTCTATCTTCATCCTTCCGGAGCGGAGCCATCTTCTATCCAGGAGACGCAGAGCCATTCTCTTCTTCCGATGTCCTAATGACGAATGAAGGTTCCTTTAAATGATGTCATCCAAGATGGTGTCCCTCGAATTCCGATTGGCTGATAGGATTTTATCAGCCAATCAGAATTAAGGTAGGAAAAATCCAATTGGTTGATTTAATCTGCCAATCGGATTGAAGTTCAATCCGATTGGCTGATTGGATCAGCCAATAGACTGCAAGGTCAATTCTATTGGCTCATCCAATCAGCCAATCTGATTGAACTTCAATCCGATTGGCTGATTAAATCAACCAATCAGATTTTTCCTACCTTAATTCCAATTGGCTGATAGACTCATATCAGCCAATTGGAATTCGAGGGACGCCATCTTGGATGACGTCATTTAAAAGAACCTTCATTCATCGTTAGGACATTGAAAGAAGAGGATGTCTTTGCATCGGCTGGATAGAAGATGGCTCCACTCCGCTCCGGAAGGATGAAGATAGAAGATGCCGCCTGGATGAAGATGTCTGCCGGTCCGGATGTCCTCTTCTTCCTGGATAGGATGATGACTTCTGCCGGTCCGGATGTCCTCTTCTGTCCCATCGGTGCATGGCTGGCTGAAGATGGCTCAAGGTAGGGTGATCTTCAATGGGGTAGTGTTAGGTTTTTTTAAGGGGGGATGGGGTGGGTTTTAGAGTAGGGGTGTGTGGGTGGTGGGTTGTAATGTTGTGGGGGGATTGTATTTTTTTTTACAGGTAAAAGAGCTGATTACTTTGGGGCAATGCCCCGCAAAAAGCCCTTTTAAGGACTGGTAAAAGAGCTGATTACTCTATAATTTAGTTTAGGGTAGAGAATTTTATTATTTTGGGTGGCTTTTTTATTTTATTAGGGGGCTTAGATTAGGTGTAATTAGATTAAAATTCTTGTAATATTTTTTTATTTTTTGTATTATAGTTTAGTTTATTTAATTGTATTTTAGTTTAGATAATTGTAGTTAATTTATTTAATTAATTTATTGATAGTGTAGTATTAGGTGTATTTGTAACTTAGGTTAGGATTTATTTTACAGGTAATTTTGTAATTATTTTAACTAGCTAGCTATTAAATAGTTAATAACTATTTAATAGCTATTGTACCTAGTTAAAATAAATACAAAGTTGCCTGTAAAAAAAATATAAATCCTAAAATAGCTACAATGTAACTATTAGTTATATTTTAGCTATATTAGGGTTTATTGTATAGGTAAGTATTTAGTTTTAAATATGATTAATTTATTTAATTATAGTAATTTTATTTAGTTTTATTTAAATTATATTTAAGTTATGGGGGTGTTAGGGTTAGACTTAGGTTTAAGGGTTGATAACTTTATTATAGTAGCGGCGACATTGGGAGCTGGAGATTAGGGGTTAATACTTGTAGGTAGGTGGCGGCGATGTTATGGAGGGCAGATTAGGGGTTAATAAAATGTATTATAGTGTTTGCGAGGCGGGAGTGCGGCGGTTTAGGGGTTAATACATTTATTATAATGGCGGCAATGTCCGGTCGGCAGATTAGGGGTTAATAAGTGTAGGTAGGTGGCGGCGATGTTGGGGGGACAGATTAGGGGTTAATAAATATAATATAGGTGTTGGCGATGTTAGGGGCAGCAGATTAGGGGTTCATAGGTATAATGTAGGTGGCGGCAGGGTCCGGTCGGCAGATTAGGGGTTAAATAATTTTATTATAGGGTTTCAATGTGGGGGGTTCTCAGTTTAGGGGTTCATAGGTAGTTTATGGGTGTTAATGTACTTTATAGCACTGTAGTTAAGAGCTTTATGTTCCGGCCCATAAAAACTCTTAACTACTGACTTTTTTATGCGGTAGGAGTTTTGGAGGTAGAGGCTGTACCGCTCACTTTCTTCAAGACTCGTAATACCAGCGTTAGGCAAATCCCATTAAAAAGATAGGATACGCAATTGACGTAAGGGGATTTGCGGTAGCCTCGAGTCGCGGAAAAAAAGTGAGCGGTGCACCTGTACCTGCCAAACTCTAAATACCAGTTGGCGTTAAAAAGCAGCGTTAGGACCCCTTAACACTGCTTTTCAAGGCTAACGCAGAACTCTAAATCTAGATGTTTGTTTTTTAAATGTACATTGTGAAATGATATGTTAATATGTATTATTTTTTTATTATTATGCATGCAATCAAATATGCCCTGTTAAGTGCTTTCTTGGCGCTATTTTTATATTCCCTTAAATAACATTAATTGTGACTAAAAGTTATGTTTTGCATTAATATATATCTTTTATATATATATATATATATATATATATATATATATATACTTTAAAAGTATATACAGTTCACGTATTAATAGTTACTATATAAACGTATTAGTTTATCATTGCAATTTTAAAACATTCCAATTTTTTGTGCTCTCTAATCATATTGGTTAATGGAGTGTCTTTAAGGGTATATAAAGCTGCAAGATCTCACTAGTCTTGCAGTTTGAAAAAGGCCCTCTGTGGGCTGAAATGCATTACTCTTTGAACTGTCTAATTTGGGCTTCCATAGTCCACATTTGGATGCCGTTTGGTTCTTTTTTACTTAACACTGTGAAATCTGAAAACTGCCTCAAAGACGCCGGGATGTGTTTGTTCCAGTCCTTTAAGGATTACCATCTGCCTACACAGACGCTGTGTCCAGCTTCATTGACAGAAACAACTGTTTGGCGGAGACTTCTAATACAATACCCGGTGTAAGTAAGACTTGTCACCTTTTGTCTTTGGTCCTCTTTTTGCTCCTGATTGGAATCTTCTTATATTCCAGCGCTCCCGATTTCCATTATATCAGAAAAAAATTGTCAAAGACTCTCTGGCATCTCTAACCGGATCAATTGCTTGGATGTTGCTTTCTTTGTAACAACATCTGTAATTTTGTTACTGTTATTATTTTATGGTTTGCTCTAAACGTATCAACGTCTTGCTGATACTACATGTATATGAGATTTTTTAGAGATTTGTTTAGTCCTTTGATGTTATGTCTTTATGAAAGTATGCCTAAATTTTAATTTGTGTTTGGTCATTAAACAATACAGATTTTTTACCTCACATTCTCCATTTTTAAACCATTTTTGGTTCACATTCATTATATATTTACAGGTTTATATGTTTTATTGAAATCACCTTTTAAAGGTTTATCTTTATTTATCCACTATTTTTGAAAAAGTAGATATCTATTCATATTTGTGTGCTATTCACTCATCCATTCCACACACCACTTTGTTGCATATGCAATTGTATTATTATCCCTGTAATTAATTTAGCCACATTCCAGTAGCGCATAGTATTTCTCTTCTCTTGCAAAAGAGAGATCACTTTTTCTATATCTTATTTAGGGAGGTATAGGACCCCCCTTTTTTTAATACTTTGTTTTTAGTTTAGTTACTATTCTACAGTGCAAATATCTACACACCTGCACATCTCTACTGGATTGAGCGTTCCCTTGTCTTTTCAGATAGTAAATGATGGATATACCAAGATAACATTTATTTTTATTGTCAATTCATTAACGACCTTATCTTTAATTGGGGGTCAGATAAGAGAGATGCCACTAACTTTGTAGACCTGCTCAACAATGGCGATTACAGAGTAAAGTTCACTTATGAGTGGAACCAACATAGCGAGTCAAAGCAAAGGATGAAGAAATATATAGAAATATAGATACAAAAATTTGCAACAGAGTGGATGTTCCGGGGGGGGTAGACAAAATGAGAAGTGATATACAACAATTGGAGGATTGGACAAACGACTGGGATCTAAAGTTTAACACAGCAAAGTGTAAAATTATGCATTTAGGGAAGAAAAATCCAAATGTTAATTACAGACTCAATGACACTTTACTGATTGTTACAGATGAGGAACAGGACTTGGGAATTATTATTTCAGATGATTTAAAACTTAGTAAACAATGTAGTAATGCAGCGAGTAAGGCTAGCAGAATGCTTGGATGTATTGGTAGAGGTATTTGCAGCAGAAATAGTAAGGTTCTTATGCCACTTTATAGATCATTAGTTAGGCCTCATCTTGAGTATTGTGTGCAGTTCTGGAGGCCATATCTTCAGAAGGATATTAACAAACTTGAATCTGTGCAATGGAGGGCTACCAAAATGGTACATGGTCTAAAAAATAAAACTTACCAGGATAGGCTCAATGACCTAAATATGTATAGCTTAGAGGAGAGAAGGGAAAGAGGTGATATGATAGCAACTTTCAAGTAAGTTAAAGGGTTTAGTAAAACTGAGGCTGTGGGTATTTTACATCAAATGGAAAATTCAAGAACAAGGGGTCATGAGCTCAAGCTAAAGGGTAGTAGATTCAGGAGTAATTTGAGGAAGCACTTCTTTACAGAAAGAGTGATTGATTTATGGAATAAACTTCCTCAAGAGGTAGTAGCAACAAACACTGTGGGGGACTTTAAAA
This sequence comes from Bombina bombina, assembly GCF_027579735.1. NCBI lineage: Eukaryota > Metazoa > Chordata > Amphibia > Anura > Bombinatoridae > Bombina > Bombina bombina. The sequence goes on along the minus strand of NC_069503.1, from coordinate 884,079,117 downwards.
ATGCATGGGACAAGCATAAGGCTATCCTACGAACTAGATAAGTTTATACTGTTAGGTAAGGTCGGGCAGACTTGCTGGGCCTATGGCTCTTATCTGCCGTCAATATCTATGTTTCTATGTTTCTATATAAAACTTAACTTTTACTAAGTTGATTAAAAAAAACTCAGGGTATACATATAATGTTAAAATTAGAATATGCCTACTAAGGCTGGGCTAAATAAGTAAGTTTACCCAATTGTGATTAAGGATCCCCTAAGGTCTGGGTAATGCCTGGATATTAGGTGACTCAGAGGGGTTCAGGTAAACACTTGTCTAATATCAAGGAAAACTAAATAGGAACTAAACTAAAGGGCCCTTTGAAACAGCCACTATGTTGAAATGCGTCAGTGGCGTTCCCCTCTTCTTTCCCCCTGTTTTTTAACCACTATGCCTACTTAACAACTATAGGTAACTAACAGGTATTTTAAAAGGTATTAAAAGGTAACATAATCTGCTTTGAGGGCTCTTCCTCACTACAGTTTGGAATGCCAATTTGGCTCCACGGATCTTTAGCTGGGTAAATTAAATGGTATAGGTCTCAGGTATCCCCAGAGAGCAAAGTATTTACATACAGTTATTTATACTTAACTTACTACTAACGGTAACCTAAGAGGTATAGGTCTCTGTTATTTCCAGAGTGCAAATCTCCTATATATATTTGCAATTTACTACCCACGGTAAACTAAGAGGTATAGATCTCTGGTATTTCCAGAGTACAAATCTTCCATATATATTTGCAATTTACTACCCACAGTAAACTGAGTGCAAATCTCATATATATATATATATATATATATATATATATATATATATATATATATATATATATATATATATATACTATTTACTAAACCAGCAAGGTATTACCTGGTAAACTAAAGGGTATAGGTCTTTGGTATTTCCAGAGTCATAATCACTTACTTCTAGATTTACTACTAGAAATATTTATGTATGCTCCATTGATTGGTAAACTAAAAGGTACTAATGGTAAACTATAAAGGTGGTAATGGTACACCAAAGGTATAGGTCTCTGGAATTTCCAGAGTTTAAACCCTCTCATATATCTGATCCACTAGCTGGTCATTTAAATGGTAAATTACGGTTAGATACATGCTGGGCAATCAACAAAGCATCACGGTAAATTAACAGGTATAAATTTCTGATATTCCCAGAAACATATTTTTATTGATTGTGAACTAGTATATATATATGATTTGACATACCAACCGACTAACATTAGGGTATAAATGGTAAATGCTAAGGTATAGGTCTCTGTTAATCCATGAGTAACTATAACGTAAACTAGTATATACTGTATATTTGATTTGACGTACCATCCGACTAACTCTAGGGTATAAATGATAAGTGTTATGGTATAAATCTCTGTTAATCCGTGAATAACTATAATGTTTACTTCTTTATACATATATATATTTAACAATCAATGACATTACTTGGTAAACCAAAAGGTATAGGTCTCAAAATATAATCACTATTTACTGGACCATAACGGTATCACCTAGTAAACCAAATGGTATAGGTACTCTGTATTTTCAGAATTACCAGCACTTACTCCTGGATTTATCTCCAGAAACATACATGCATGGTCTATAGACTGGCAAACCAAAGGAACTAATGATATACGTATACTGCTATACCTACTATCGTTGGTAATAGTATTCATCACAGAATTCTAGATCACAGAATCCTCTTGATCTCCCATACCATTTTATTATCCCACTGAATTTAGTTCCTATTTAGTTTTCCTTGATATTAGACAAGTGTTTACCTGAACCCCTCTGAGTCACCTAATATCCAGTCATTACCCAGACCTTAGAGGATCCCTAATCACAATTGGGTTAACTTACTTATTTAGCCCAGCCTTAGTAGGCATATGCTAAGTTTAACATTATATGTATACCCTGAGTTTTTTTAATCAACTTAGTAAAAGTTAAGTTTTATGTATTTCTTCATCCTTTGCTTTGACTTGGTATTATAAAAACAACAAGAGGGGAACACTTCTTTAACTCAAAATAAGCTACACCTAAGTTGACTACATGTACTATATAAAAGGTATTCAATTTATTGTACTAATAAGTTAAATTCTAACAATAATAATAATATAAAACTAAACCTTGCAAGCTATTATCTGACAATATAAAACAACCAATGTTAAAACAACCAATGTTATAGGATACAATCTGTTAACAAATAATTGAGAAAAATTATATAAAAGGTATTAATAAGAGGTGCACCTCTCAAAGTCTCTCTCAAAAAAGGCAGTATAAAGTACCTTAGTGGACCAAAGTCCAAAATGATCCTTATGGGATATAAAACAGTTTTTTGACAATCCCAACCGCTGAAAAATCAAGGGTTCCAAGTTAATGTGACCTGGTTAGCAATAGTTGGTTCAAAGGACAATGTGAGCTGTGTACTTCGTTCTGGAGCGTATCACAGGAAAAAGGAATATAAGCTGAATCCGCTCACAATCCAAATCTTGGGATTGGTGGATAATGATAGATGATAGTTCCAACAGACAGCGTTTGTATAATAATGGATTTCTAAGTAACAGCCTGTGAAGTGCTGCAATTCTAACAGACAGTGTCTGTGTATAGTTGGATATTCAAGACGGGCAGCATCTGTGTATAATTGGATATTCAAGACAGGCAACATCTGAATCATAGTTTCCCACAAGTTGCGTCAGTTTCAGTCTTAGAACTGTGCAGAGACTGTGAAGGCTTCCATTAGACAGCGTCTGTGTAAAACAATAATGATTTCCTAACAGACAGCGTCTGTGCAAATGTTCAAATGTATAGTACTGCAAGATCCTGCCAATCACTAAGTGGAAGGTGATATGTGCCAAGGACTCCTTAATACAGTGCTAATACAATATTCCAAAAAAATTGCAGGATAACAGTGAACTCTCTACTGGTTTCGGCCCAGGTGGCCTTTATCAAGATCTAACTTTTTGTTAGAGTTAGGTTTTTTATTTTGGAGGGTTAGTTGGGTGGTGGGTTTTACTGTTGGGGGGTGTTTGTATTTCTTTACAGGAAAAAGAGCTGATTTATTTAGGGCAATGCCCAACAAAAGGCCCTTTTAAGGGCTATTGGTAGTTTATTTTAGGGTTTTTTTATTTTGGGGGACTTTTTTATTTTTATAGGGCTATTAGATTTGGTGTAGTTGTTTTTTTTTTGGATAATTTAGTTTGTTATTTTTCGTAATTTAGTGTTTTTTTTTTTTTATTTAGTATTTTTTGTAATTTTAGACTTAATTTTTTTTTAGTAGTGTTAGTTTTTTTTTAACGTGTAATTTAGTTTATTTAATTGGTAGTTATTATTCTAATTTTAGTATAATAGTTATGTTAGGTTAATTGGTAGTTTAAACTTAGGTTTTTTTAAATTGACAGGTAAGTTTATATTTATTTTAATATAGGTACAGTATATTGTAATTTTAATTTAAAGTTAGGGGGATGTTAGGTTTAGGGGTTAATAGTTTAATTTAGCTTTTTGCGATGTGGGGGGCTTGTGGTTTAGGGGTTAATAGGTTTATTTAGTGGCGGTGATGTGGGAGGCCAGAGGTTTAGGGGTTAATAACTTTATTTAGTGGTGGCGATGTCAGGGAGCGGCGGAATAGGGGTTAATAGCTTTATTATAGTGTCAGAGATGTTGGGGTGGGGGGAATAGGGGTTAATAAGTTTATTATAGTTGCGGCGATGTTGGAGAGTGGCGGAATAGGGGTTAATAACTTTTATTAGTGGCGGCGATGTCGGGAGTGGCAGATTAGGGGTTAATAACTTTATTTTGGTGTCGACGATGTTGGGGCGGTAGATTAGGGGTGTTTATACTTGGGGTTTATGTCAGGGTGTTAGGTTTAAACGTACCTTTTTTCCCATAGACATCAATGGGGTTGCGTTACAGGGATTGCCATTCCGCGCTTCAGGTGTTAGTTTTTTTTCTAACACTCTCTCCCCATTGATGTCTATGGGGAATGCGTGCAAGAGCACGTCAAAGCAGCCCTTGGATTTTGTGCGGTATGGAGCTTATCAACACCATATCGTGCGCACAAGGTGGCTTTTCAGAAACTTGTAATGGCAGCACTATGGAGGGTAAAAAAAAGCAACTTTTGTTGCGTTCGTTTTGCACCCTCTATAGCGCAAAACTCGTAATCTAGGTGATAGATTTGACACTTTTGTACCAAACCAAAAAAAGAAACAAGATCGACAACCCTTGTTCATCACTAAATACTCTGCAGAGTTCTACTCCATTTGGGGAATAGTGAAGAAATACTTTCCCCTTCTTTAAAAAAAGTGGTGGACAAGGGTTGTAAATGTTTTTTTTCTAAAAATCTAACTTTGGGGTATTTACTCTCCCCTATCCAACTTCCTGACTCTACTCCCATTAGTTCTTGGCTAAGCTCTAATGGCACTTTAAAATGTGGTTGCAGCAGGTGCAAATCTTGTGATTTCCTCACTACAGGTAATGAGTTTCCCTCATGTGTCACTGGTCAAAATTTCAACATAAAAGGTTGTATAAATTGTTCGACCACTTACGTGGTTTATCTTATTGAATGCACCTTGCACAAAAAGCAGTAGGAGTTACCACGAGATGCATGAGATTAATGAGAAACGTTGTTCAGAATTACCTATTCACTTTCTCGACAAACATGATAAATGTTTAGATAATTTCAGATGGAGGGCCACTTTGGTGAGGTGTCCCAAAAGAGGAGGGGACAGAGAATATCTCTTATCTAAACAGGAGGTATTCTGGATTTTTAAATGAAAGACCCAGGTACCTCTTTAATTTAATTTAGAGTACAATGTCATTAACTATTGGAAATAAACCAATAACTTATACATTTATTGTGATTGCATGCTACATCCCCTCCCCCTAAGTGTCATAAGATCTACAACTATTAATAAATGTCAATATGAATTGCCAATAATGAAAGCATTGGATGGTATGTTAGATATGAATATGGTGATTATAGAAGTATTTATCTATCATATAGTTCTTTATATCAATATACATGAGGGCAATTTTTGTATACATGCATATACCCTTTTCTACGAATTCTCATTCATGCATTCATTACTTTTCTAATTTGCATATTCATAGTTGTATTTTTTATTTGTTATCTCTTAGATGATGTGCATCAATAATCATTCCATGTGTCTGCCATGATTTAGAATCACATCCAAAGTATATTGTTACAGTTTTTTTTTAATCTTTTTATTCTTTACTTTCAGTGTAACCAATATTACTTTTTGTAATTAGCATCATTGTTTTTCTACTTCAAAATTGTATCTTATTTTCATTCTATTAACTTTTGTCATTTACTTTTTTTTGTTGCAACTTGTTGTTGAACTAACACGATTTCTCTTAATAGGGTTGTAGGAGGAGTTTTTTCTCTATTTAGTATTACCCAATGACATTTTTTAAGCTTAGCTGGCCCACACGTTGTAAGGTCTATGAATACGGCACAAGCCGAAATGCGTAAGAACAACCAGCACTATGTGTTCTCTGTGTGCTTTGTTTTAATTTGATATTCTACTAAAGCTGTTTTTTATATATATGGATGCTTCCAGGACTTTCTTCACTTTTGTCCATATTGTTATTGGGATTACAAGAAGTCCCTTTTTTCACCTGTTCCCATCCACTTTGTTACCCCCGGAACTGAGTCTGTGTCAGAATCAAGTTTGTTTTCTACTGCTTACACTGTTTTGCTACATCGCATAGGATTGCTAGCTGCCAGTAGTGCAACGCTGTTCCTTCAGCAAAGGATAAAAAGATAATGAAGCAAAGATAATAATAGAAGTAAATTGGAAAGTTGTTTAAAATTGAATGCTCTATCCAAACCATGAAAGAAAATTTAGGGGGTTCCTGTCCCTTTAAATTATGCAAATTGTCATATAAGTAAATTTTAAATGTAAGCAAAAAATTACTTCAAAATTATATTTTTTCCAACTACATATTTCATTCATCTCATGAAAATTATTATAATATACTTATCTGTGAATGAATATACATTTTAAATGCAAGACATTCTGTAAGGCTATTCTAAACACAATGTATACATGTATGAGACTAAAACCACACATCATTTTCACCTCAGTATGAGGCTATCAGAATAAACCATTTGATGATTACTACATTTCCATATTTGAAAAATAACAAGTATTCAAGCTTCAGCTTGCTAAAGTTGCTTAGATTTCAATAATGCCGATAATGTATACATTAATATTTGTGTTATACAAAAAAGAAATATTCAAAACAGCTCTCAAGTCCAAGTCAAACAAAATGAAAGTCTTACTTTTGGTTTGATGTTGAACAATGTTGCAATCTTAAAATTCTCCTCAGCAAGGGTTCTTTGATAAGATCTTTCAATATGAAAATAATGTCAACTTTTAGATTTCAATGTCGCTCCTTCAATGGCTGCTTGTCCTACAGCCAAACGTTCAACAAAAAAATCCTCCAAGACAATAGAGCATAAAGAAATGGCCCAAAATAGTGTAAAATCTTAAATACCAGGTTTATTGCATTATATCATCCATTACAAATATAAGATATTGAAAGCCTTTTTTAAAAAAAAAAAATTCTGCCACTGTGTTTGAGTTTGTTCTGCATGATCTCAATATTTTTTTTTTAAAGACTTTCAATATCTTATCTTTGTAAATAGGTTATATAATGCAATAAACCTGGTATTTAAAGGGACAGGAAACCCTCAAAAGTTATTTCATGCTTTGGATAGAACATACAATTTTAAAAAACATTCCAATTTACTTCTAGAATCAAATCTGCTTCATTCTCTTGTTATCCTTTGCGGACAGAACAACATTACACTTCTGGCAGCTGGCTGAACACCTACTTATCCAATAACAAGAGGCAAATGTGTTCAGGCACCAATAAGCAGCTAACTACAACTAGTGTAGGATATGTGCGTATTATTTTTTTAAAATGGATACCAAGAGAACAAAGCACATTTTAAAATAGAAGTGAATTTAAAAGTGTGTTAAAATAGCGTGCTCTATCAAAAAAGTTTAATTTTGACTTTCCTATCCCTTTAAGATTTTCCACTATTTTGGGATTTAATATTTGTGTTGTACTTTACAAAAGTGTTAATAATGTAAATCAGCATCAGAATCCCTTCAATACACAATGCATTATGATACCTTAAAGAATTTGATAGAGTTTCTGGGTAGATTTCCTACTATTATAGTGCAAACCTATTTCTTAAGATGATATTCAACATTTAAAACAATGCAGAAATATGATCAAATGAGGTTCAAATAATTTTCAAATGATCGGATCAGCCAACAGAATGTGAGGTCAATTCTATTGGCTGATCCAATCAGCCAATTGGATTGAACTTCAATCTGATTGGCTGATTAAATCAACCAATCAGATTTTTCCTACCTTAATTCTGATTGGCTGATAGAATCCTATCAGCCAATCGGAATTCGAGGGACGCCATTCGTTGGGTAGTCGTCAGCCGAGAAAGATGTTCGCGCCGGAGGGCTTCAAGATGGAGCCGCTCATCGCCGGAAGGATGAAGATAGAAGATGCCGCTTGGATGAAGACTTCTGCTGGATGGAGGACCTCTTCTGCTCCGATCGGATGAAGACTTCTGCCCGGCTGGAGGGCCACTTGTGCCCAGATCGAATGAAGAGTTCGGCCCGGCTGGGTGAAGACGGCTTAAGGTAGGGTGATCTTCAATGGGGTAGTGTTAGGTTTATTTAAGGGGGGATCGGGTGGGTTTTATAGTAGGGGTGTGTGGGTTGTAATGTTGGGGGGTATTGTATTTCTTTTTTTACAGGTAAAAGAGCTGATTACTTTGGGGCAATGCCCCGCAAAAAGCCCTTTTAAGGGCTGGTAAAAGAGCTGATTACTTTGGGGCAATGCCCCGCAAAAGGCCCTTTTAAGGGCTATTTGTAATTTAGTTTAGGATAGGTAATTTTATTATTTTTTTTAATTTTTTTTTTATTAGGGGGATTAGATTAGGTGTAATTAGATTAAACTTCTTGTAATATTTTTTTATTTTTTGTAATTTAGTGGGGGTTTTATGTACTATAGTTAGTTTATTTAATTGTATTTTATTTTAGATAATTGTAGTTAATTTATTTAATTAATTTATTGATAGTGTAGTGTTAGGTGTATTTGTAATTTAGGTTAGGATTTATTTTACAGGTAATTTTGTAATTATTTTAACTAGGTAGTTATTAACTATTTAATAGCTATTGTACCTAGTTAAAATAAATACAAAGTTGCCTGTAAAATAATAATAATAATTATTAATTATATTGTAGCTATTTTATGGTTTATTTTATAGGTAAGTATTTAGTTTTAAATAGGAATAATTTATTTAATTATAGTAATTTTATTTAGATTTATTAAAAATAGATTTAAGTTAGAGGGTGTTAGGGTTAGACTAAGGTTTAGGGGTTAATACATTTAATATAGTAGGGGTTACATTGGGGGCGGCAGATTAGGGTTTAATAATTGTAGATAGGTGTTGGCGGCGTGGGGGGGGCAGATTAGGGGTTAATCAAATTTAACTATTGTTTGCAAGGCGGGAGTGCGGAGGTTTAGGGGTTAATACATTTATTATAGTGGCGGCGATGTCAGGGGCGGCAGATTAGGGGTTAATAAGTGTAAGGTTAGGGGTGTTTAGACTCGGGGTTCATGTTAGGGTGTTAGGTGTAGATTTAGAAAGTGTTTTCCCTTAGGAAACAATGGGGCTGCGTTAGGAGCTGAACGCTGATTTTTTTGCAGGTGTTAGGTTTTTTTTCAGCCAGCTCAGCCCCATTGTTTCCTATGGGGAGATGGTGCACAAGCACATTTTGCCAGCTTAACGCTACCGTAAGCAAAGCTGGTATTACAGGTAGAAGTGGCGCTAAATTTGCTCAACGCTCACTTTTCTGAGGCTAACGCAGCCATTCAGAAAACTTGTAATACCAGCGTTGTTTAAAGTGAGTGCTGGAAAAATATGGAGCGTTAGCAACGCAAGTTTTTACCGACAAAACTTGTAATCTAGCTGAAAGTTTATTGAAACATGAAGTAAAAATAAAAAGTAAAATTATGGGCGCGATCACATATATGGCGCATGTTTCAGCACAAGCGTGGGAACACGCGCCGCCCGTAATTTCACCTCGCACATAGGGGTATTACTTATACTGCGCTGTTAGATGCTAAACTGGTGTAAGTAGGACAAACTGGCGATCTTCTGAAATGTGCGCAAATACATATTTTAGTTGTTGCAAGTAACTTACGCCAGTATTTTGTCCATGGAAAGTGTAAATAAAGAGTAGTTTTATGCAAATTAGGCTAACACTTGTAAAAATGAACCACGATTTCATTTAAAAATGTGACACGTAATTACGCTATTTGTGACAGACCCCTGATTATGGATTCAGGCATTATGTTAAGTCACCCTGTGCCCATTATAGGTACAGGGTGCAAATCCAACAGTACTGGAGGGGTTAACTTCAGTTTTTAGTAACTGTTGTTGGAGGGGTTAACTTCAGATTTGAGTAACTGTTTTGTCTAAGACAGTTGGAGTTGTTTTTGAACCAGAAGTAAGCAGGAGAAAGACTATAAACAAGTATCTGAGCAAAAGGACCTGATTTTAAAGAAAACACAGAGCTCTGAGAGTTGAAGGAGAATGTCAACCAGGTCGGAGACCTACATAAATACCGGGCATATAGCCCTCAATAAAGTAGATTCTGTTTTACCCTCAAGACGGAGCTTGCTCTCGTGTTTGTGGGGAAATTAACTGGATACGTGTGTTGCTGATCCCATATTCAGGCCATCTTTCATCTGGTATTAACCCTCGATAACAAGGTTATACCATAACAATCGGTGGCAAGCGACGGGATGATCCTCGTCACCCAGAAGAGCAAGTACACATCCGGACCTAATGGAATACCGTATGAAAGGCTGAAAAGAGCCACCCTTAAATACCTGCTAGAACAACTGGGCAGACAGCCCAATAACCTCAGGAAGTGGGAGATTATTACAATACTGACCGAGATGGACGGAGTACCAGGGCCCGAAGGAACCAATGAGCCCAGCATATCAGACAGAACCCTCGAAGAAGCAAGCTTTGACCGGGCGGTTAAAATAAGACTGGCACATTATGGCCCCAACCCGACTGCAGAAATTATCGACCGGGTCATAGCAGCTGTGGAGGCCAACCTACTTCGCCAAAGTGGCGCTGCAGCAGCCCAAGTCACAGCAATCCCAGTGGAAAAGAGAAAAGTCCATTTTGCAGCTTTTAAAAACTTCATTGAAACAGAAGGAGAGATTGATGGGTACCTTGAGGATTTTGAGAGACAATGTGCACTACACAAGGTACCCGCAGAGGACTGGGTCACAATATTATCCGGAAAATTATCCTGCTGGGCCAGCGAGGCTTTTCGGGCCATTCCAGATGAGGAAGTCAGGGATTATAGGGATTATAATGCTGTAAAAGAGGCTCTGCTCTCCAGGTATGCGATTACACCGGAGGCATACAGGAGACGGTACAGAGACACTGCTAAACTAACTGGAGATTCCTACGTTGAGTGGGCATATAAGGTGCAGTGCACAGCAGCTCACTGGATAGCGGGGTGCCAAGCCGTATCTGGGGAAGAGGTGCTGCAGCTATTCCTGTTGGAACATTGCTTCAACAAGTTATCCGCAGGAGTTAGAGAGTGGGTTTGGGACCGTAAACCCTCCACTATGCATGAAGCTGCTCACCTGGCAGATGAGTATACGGATGCCCACAAACTGGACACTGCTACCACTAAGATCCCTGCCAGAGTGGAGTACAGACCCAGTCACCCCAGCAGCTACCAGTTTCCAACCTCCGGTGCACCGCTCTTCCACACCGCCTTCAGCCACGAACTATCCTCAGACAGCCCAGGTGGGAGACCTGCATAAATACCGGGCATATAGCCCTCAATAAAGTAGATTCTGTTTTACCCTCAAGACGGAGCTTGGTCTTGTGTTTGTGGGGAAATTAACTGGATTCGTGTGTTGCTGATCCCATATTCAGGGCATCTTTCATCTGGTATTAACCCTCGATAACAGGGTTATACCATAACACTATTCAAAATTCATATGTAAACCCATGCGCAGCCGCCATTTTCTTCAGTGTGTTTGGATGGTTCATTGAGCTACAGCACACTACACTGGAGTGGAGGAGTAGTCAGAGTAGAGAGAGAGGCACAAACAGAGCAGTAAGTTAGGTCACATTGTTGTTTAATTAAGCTTGTACACTTACACATATTTTTACATATTGCACAAATTTTGCATATATATATATATATATATATATATATATACAAATACACCACACTTTTTTTTTCTAACACCTCAAACATTTTATTTGAATTTCACAGTATGATAGGCTGAGTGTTTGGTTGTGATTGTGTGTGATTGAACTGGGAGTGAGTGTGAGTGTGTGTAGTGTGATTTAGTGTGAGGATGGCAGGGAGAGGTAGGGCGGAGGGGAGGAGGGGAGAGGAGTGGCAGGGAGAGGAGTATTGGAGCGTACAGGAGTAGCAGTGGGGTCCCAGTTAGGGAGTAAGTGGAGTGGGGAGAGGGAGAGCTAGAAGGGATTATGGGAGGGGAGATGCCCAAGAGCCCCAGAGACCATGCACATCTAGGAGAGGGACAGAGGGTGCACATGTGGACAGAAGGGGGGAGGAGGGAGAGGATAGGGAGGAACCCACACCAGGGACATCACAGGGAGCAAGCAAGGTGTCCATGGAGGATGAGAGGCTGAGATGTCCCAACTTCTCATTTGAGGAAAATGTTGCCCTAGTCCAGGCCATCATGGATAATTACAGTTCCCTCTTCGGGCAGGAGAAGGGCAAAAGCAGTGCCAAAAGGAGAAAAACAGCATGGTTGGCGGTAGAGGATGCCGTCAACAGTGTGGCCCCACAGAGGAGGACTGTTGAGGGCCTGAAAAAGCGGTGGAATGACTGCAAGAGGCGGGTCAAAGAAAATATGGGGCAGGAAGCTATGCACCAGAGGGGAACAGGTGGTGGTCCATCCCTGGATATTGAGTATAACACCTAGCAGGAGATGATACACAGGTCCCTGAGTATCACAGCAGTCCGTGGACTTCCAGGGGCTCGTGACTCAGGGGCAGCAACCACAGCGAATTATGCTGGTGAGTAACATCCCACACACCAGTATTATATGTATTTGAGATATATCATCCTTTAATATCACACATTCAAGTACACAATGAGGAGCATGGTATTTGGCCTACTAACAAAAACATCTACAAATATATTTGAAATTAATGCTACTTAACAAAATGCAATTCATGATATGAGGTGGAATAGTGCAATACTAACATGTCTCAGATTAACACAGGACACATGTTATAGAGTTTGACATGAGAATCAGTATAGGCCCTAGCATGTATCAATGTATATTGTATGCCCATGTGGACATATATCTGACTTTACTAATCCATCTTATCCTTTGACTCTTTCACAGAACCTCCTGTCAAAAGGATGCAAACATCCATGCCATCACCACCACCACCCTTCAGGCAACCACAAGAACAGTATGCTCCCAGTCATGAGCATGGTTGGCTTCAGTTGAGGACCCAGAAGTGATGCCACCACCATTGCCATATAACCCCTAGCAAGATTCCTCGCCAGAGGAATATCCTCCCTTTGGCTTTGAAGGGGAGCCAAGACAGCCACAAAGGGTCCATGTATTTACCCCCCCCCCACAACACAATCTCATGGCAGTCAGGGATTGTACCCACACACAATGTCACAGGAAGTTCCAATTGGACAGGCTGAGTGGTCACACACTCGTCATCATTGGGACTATCAACCCACCATACGAGCTCCACCATCCTCAGCAATTGGACGAGCTCCACTATTGGCAGATGGAAATAGAGCAGATTCTACAGCTGCCCCACATGAACCAGCAGTTGAAGCTGGCCCACCACCACATGAACCAGCATTTGAAGCTGGCCCACCACCACATGAACCAGTAGTTGAAGCTGGCCCACCACCACATGAACCAGAAGTTGAAGCTGGCTCTGCACCTCAAGCAACAGCAGATGCAGGTGACCCTGCCCCACAAGCACCTAGAAGCCCTGCTGCTCAAGAGCCTGTGGATGCATTGTATTCACCCCCTGGGTGAGGAATACGTTGCACTCCAGAGGAGGCTGATAATAAGCATGGAAAACATACAAAGAGGCCAAGAGAGGTTCTTTAGGAACCATGAAAGGTTCATCAGGAGACAAGAGAGAAGACAACAACGTAGCATAGAGCTATAGAGGGACATGGCAGCATCGTTAAGTGCAAGTGTTCATAACCAATCACAGATAATGCGAATTCTGTCTGATATGCAGATGCAAATGGACAGTAGATGGAGAGAACAAAGTCAACTCTTGGGTGTGTTGGTTAAGCACTTTACACACCAGCAGGACACTGCCTCCAGCCTATCATCTGTGGCCAGCACACCAGCAGAAACATCAGAATCTTCTCAAACCAGGAGAACAAGGCAATCCATTACAGTCACCTCAGCTCCCTCATCCAAGAAGCCAAAAACGAAATAAATATTCTTATAGTTCACCATAAATCTTGTCCTCTGTTATTTACCATATAATTGTCATCCACATCCATGTGAGATGTGCTTTAGTACACTAATATTGTTAAAACATATAATAAGACCTGTGTGGAAATGGCAAAAAAATGTAATATTATCATGTTTATGACATATTCTTGTACTATAACTCACATCCACAATAGTTGTTTATGAAGGGTACATATAGTAATATTCACTTCTAAGATGTAAATCAATGTATCTCACATCCAATTTAAATTGACACATTTGTATATATAGTAGTGATGTTACTGATAGGTTGGGCATTATCAGGTGTTTTAAGTCTGCAGATGAGAGGTTGTGGTGTCTGTGATTGGTTTGACACAATTGCAAAGAGGCAGCCTTCAAGAAGGTCTTAGAAATTATCATAGGAGCCATCCTAGGTTTTGCTTTCTACTAAGAATACCAAGAGAACAAAGCAAATGTTAGAATTAAATCTGAAAGTAGTTTGAAACAAGAAGGTTTTCTTTGGACTTGACTGTCCCTTTATATATTTTGGCATCAGTGCCAAGCTGTGTTAGCATTAGAATAAATTACACTCCAGTGGGTTCTAAAGAGATGAAGGTAATACAATTATGATTTCCCATTGTTCTCTCCTCCAAGTATTGTTGATTGTTTTGAGAAGAGATTTAAAGTAAATAAGCAAGTATATGTCCACAATGTGATAAAGTACCTACACCCTCAATCCATTTGATTATGTTGTGGCTTCAAACTATTTCAAATACACAAATAAACCTAAAAAACCCAATATCATAGTATACTGTCCCTTTAACCTTGAGATGCTGCTTAAATGTAGGTATTTGTTAAGGCTTCCAGGGAGTTACGTTGCTTTTTTAGTCAGTGCAAGAGTTGCTGCGCCTGCAATATGTGGCGAGATGAGAATGGAGTAGATTTTCTAAATTCTGCTCGCGTAAGTCCTTACGCTGTATATTGGATACCAAATAGCGCGGCTGTTCTATGTTAGTCTATGGGTAAAAAAAATACGTCCGAAGGGTGAAATATACGCGCGTAACTTGTATGCTACGCCGTATATGTAATACCAAAATCGCATAAAATCTGGCAGCGGAGGATTTTGCGGGTAAAGAAAAAAAGCTTAACATGTTTCGGCTTGATCATATATCTCAGAAGCCTGATCATATATCACACACCTGCACCTTAATAAAGCTTTTAACAGACCCTGATTGGCTCCCACAACCATCTCCAATTAACTCTATAGTCTCCAAAACAATTTCTCAGTCTGAAAAAAAAACCTCCACTAGACAAATGCCTTTTAATGTCTAAATGATAAAAGATGTATTCCAATCTCACAGATACTCTTGGTCTCTAGACATAATCCCCATGCACTGACCATTTTCCTTGCTGTCTTTGTTTTAATTACTTCATTAATTTTCATCATTATACTACATTAAATAATGCAATTGTTTTGTAACACACCATATACTTATGTACTCACTATCTATTTCATCATTGCTGTAATTGGAAATTTAATTTCTAGGAAAATACATTGATACCATTTTTAACAATTCGCATTTTTAAGGAGCATATTATATTTCCACCATAAGTTGAAAACAATTCTATTCCGATGTTTATGTATTTGCATTTTTAGCGCCATACATTTGTAATCTCTGCTTCAGTATTGAAACCTAATGGTATTTTTGTACAAAGTATAAAAATCCAAAAGACCTCCCTCCTAGAGAGGAGGTTATCAATATTTCCTTTTTACACTATCTATCACTTGCCATTTAAATGACTGAACCTGACAATCATGTTGTTCTATAAAATGTGCAGCTAATGCAGAACATGGATTAGAAATAGAGATGTCATTGAGGTGTTCCCTAATGAAAACCCTTACATCTCTGGTAGTCATACCAACATATATATATATATATATATATATATATATATATATATATATATATATATATATATATAGGTATAATGTAGAGGTAGGTGCACTCCCACTAACAAAAAAACTTCATATGCCAGGGTGCTAGGAAAAGTTGATAGAACTGGTGGAACTCACTGGTCTTATCAAGTGTACAACACAATATTATTTAAAGTGACATTTCGGGGTGGTCTGATGAAAAGGTGAACAACCCCGAAACGTCACTTTAAATAAAATTGTGTTGTACACTTGATAAGGCCAGTGAGTTCTTAGTCCACCAGTTCTATATATAGGTATAGATATATATATATTGTACCAAAATACCATCATATATTAGAGAGACGGGGAGAGAGAGAGAGAGACTAAGAGAGAGAGAGAGAGAGAGAGTGAAAGAGAGAGAGAAAGAGAGACTAAGAGAGAGAGAGAGAGAGAGAAAGAGAGAGAGAGAGAAAGAGAGAGAGAGAGAGAGAGAGAGAGAGAGAGAGGGAGAGAGAGAGAGAGAGAGAGAGAGAGAGAAATTTGTATTTATAAATAATGTGAAATATTCATATTTTCATGTCAGGTTAGCGCACTTGAGAATATATAGGATTTTTTTCCTACTTTCTTTGCTCCCTTGACTTCTATGGGGGAATAGGTTATCGCACACACGATATTGTAAGTTTGGCTTTTTACGCTTGTTGGGTTACTTTCAACTTGTAATACGAGCGCAACTCGACTCATGCAAAAAGCTTACTTCTAGCACAGTTAACGCTTGAGCGGGAGCATTAAATAACGATCCATTTGCAATCCAGCCCTTAATGTCTTTACTCTAACTTTACCTTAAATAAAAAATACAGTTCACTGATTTTCAGAAAGTTGTTGAATTTATTAAACTAGGCTGTATTAATGAATATGATTTATATGATGAATTTTGTTTTATCAAACTGTATGAAATTCTGAAATAAAGTATTTTATTCAATAACTGCTTTATAATTTATCGACTTCCTATGTGAAATTCGTCAAATTCTTATTTTCTTCAAAAACAATTGGCAATTACTGAAAAATATTTTCTTTAGGTTATAAAGCTATAACTTAACTTAACGACCGCCACAAAAGCGGCATTATTTCACCTCCCTATAGCGCTGCTATGACAAGTTTACAAAAAGCAGGCTAGTGCAGGCGACCGCACTGAAATCAAGCGCTGCTTTGACATGCTCGTGCACAATTTCCCCATAGACATCAATGGGGAGAGCCGGCAAAAAAAAGCCTAACACCTGCGATTTCAAAAACAAAAGCTCAGTAATGCAGCCGCATTGATGTCTATGGTAAAAGAAAAAGTTATGTTTAAACCTAACACCCTAACATAAAAACCACGTCTAAACACCACTAATCTGCTGCCCTCAACATTGCCGCAACCTACATAATGTTATTATGCCGCCACCTAAATAAAACTATTAACCCCTAATCTGCCACTCCCGATATCAATGCTACCTACATTACCGTTATTAACCCCTAATCTGCCACCCCCAATGTCGCTGCCACTATACTAAAATTAATAACCCCTAAACCTCTGGCCTCCAATATCACTAACACTAAATAAATATATTAATCCCTAAACCTAACCCTAAGCATAACCCCAACGTAACCCTAACCCTAAAGTTAATGTAACCCTAACACCCCCTAACTTAAAAATAATAAAAATAAATCTAAATAAACCTTACAATTATTACCTAAATAATACCTATTTAAAACTAAATACATACTTACCTGTAAAATAAAACCTAAGCTAGCTACAATATAACTAATAGTTATATTGTAGCTATCTTAGATTTTATTTTTATTTCACAGGTAAGTTTGTATTTATTTTAACTAGGTAGACTAGTTAGTAAATAGTTATTAACTATTTACTAACTACTTAGTAAAATACATACAAAGTTACCTGTAAAATAAAACCTAACCTGCCTTACACTTAAAACTAACATTACAATAAAATAAAATAAATTAAATTACTAAAATACAATTTTCTAAATTACAATAAAAATAAACACTAAATTACAAAAAATAAAAAACGAAATTATCAAAAATAAAAATGAATTACTCCTAATCTAATAGCCCTAACAAAATAAAAAAGCTCCCGCAAAATAAAAAAAACCCTAGCCTACACTAAACTGCCAATGGCCCTTAAAAGGGCCTTTTTTGGGACATTGCCCAAAGAAATCAGCTCTTTTATCTGTAAAACAAATACAAACATCCCCCAACAATAAAACCCACCACCAAACCAACCAACCCCCCCCCCAAAATAAAGACATATCTAAATAAACTTAAGCTAACCATTGCCCTGAAAAGGGCATTTGGATGGGTATTGCCCTTAAAAGGGCATTTAGCTCTTTTACATTGCCCAAACCCTAAGCTAAAAAAAACACCCAAAAAACCCTTAAAAAAACCTAACACTAACCCCTGACGATCCACTTACAGTTATCGAAGTCCGGACATCCATCCTCATCCAGCTGGGGAAGTCCTCATCCAGACGGCAAGAAGTCTTCATCCAGACGGCATCTTCTATTTTCATAGAAGGGAGCGGGTCCATCTTCAAGACATCCGGCGCGGAGCATCCTCTTCTTACGATCATTGCTGGAAAATGAAGTTTCCCTTTAGGTGACATCATCCAAGATTGGCTGAAAGATTTCTATCAGCCAATAGGAATTAAAGAGGAAAAAATCATATTGGCTGTTGCAATCAGCCAATAGGATTGAGCTTGCATCCTTTTGGCTGATCCAATCAGCCAATAAGATTGAGCTCTCATTCTATTGACAATAGGATGAAAGCTCAATCCTATTGGCTGATTGCAACAGCCAATATGATTTGTTTCCCCTTTAAGTCCATTGAAAAAGGCCTTTTTCAAAGTGCGGTACTGACGTTGCGTGACGGCCAAAAAGGTGTGCGGGACACCAATACCTACAAGACTTGTAATAGCGGCATAACGGAAAAAGCAGCGTTATGAAGCATAACGCTGCTTTTTCACTCATAACGCCAAACTCATAATCTAGCTGAATGTTATTTAAAAATAAGCAAAGCTATACACAGCCAGATGGGCTATATAAATGGATCATCTACAAAACATGTATGCAAAGAAAAATCTTGTGTAGGTGAAGCATTGCTTAGAGACAGCACTCCCTTTAATAATCATGCAGGATGAGCAAGGCAGAATTTCCCACCTAAAGTTATAATTGCACATTCATTTCCTTGTGCAGCCTCACCCCCCTTTGCTGTCAAGCAACCTATTAAGCTAGAGTATTACTTTGTTGGGCTGAAAATGATAGTGGAAATTACCCCTCACTGCTTCTGTCTAATCATTATAGTAATAATAAATGTCTTACATACCCTGACATTATGTTTGACAAAGCAAAACTGATTTAACTTATTACAAAACTGATATAATAGTGATAGTGTAGTAAAAAACAAATGTTTTCGTATTTATAAAACCCGCCAAATTATAATATATATTATTTTTAATTCTCTCTTAGTTCAGCCTAAAGGTTTTTCTCTTCTGCACTTACAAGTTTAACCTTTTTATTTGTATACTGTTGCAGATTTGAATAGCAATAACTAAATAAATAGACAGACAGATAGATTAAAAATATCACTAATGCCTTCTATATGAATAAACAATGCAATACATTTTTAACTAATATCCTAAATCATTTCATAAATGGAAAGTTTAACAGACCAAAAAATCTAAATATGCATAGTCTTGTCATTTTACATTACTAACACATTCAACTGTTCTTTAATTAGAGCTTTTAAGTGCATTACCTGGTATCATACCCATTACAGCTGTCAGTACAGATATTAATCTATAGTGTTTTAGCTAATTACAACGTCTGAACAGAAAGATGTCCCATTGTTGATGCCATAATTTTCAGAAATACAAGTCAATTGGTCTAATAAATCATTCAATTAGTTTTGTTAGTATAAAAAGATTAATGAAAGAGTTTTATGCAACCATTGATGTTAGACATGCATTTATATGTACTGTATATATATATTTAAAATAATACTTTATATGTAAGAATATTGAGGTTATTTCAGAAAATCAATACATAAATGTATGTATGCACGTTTACAGTTTAGGCAGTTTATATGGTTAGTCTGTATGGTGCATGTTTGTCTGTATGTAAATATTTATGTATCCATTAAACCAAATTTTAAAACAGTGCAGGTTTGCAACAACATTTTTTTGGAACCTCTGCATTTCCTATATAGAGTGGATCATCACTGGGTTTGTCCAATATTAAGGGCACAAATCTCTAAAATGTGCAGGCATTTGGGCCTATCTATCAGGTCTGCCAGACTTTGTTAAATAGAGGCCATTGAGTAAAATACCATGCTCACCCTGGCATGGGCAGCTTTCAATCAATTCAACTAATGGGATAGTAAAATCTAAATTACACTTTTTATAATTCAGAAAGAGCATGCAATTTTAATCAACTTTCCATTGAACTTTTTTTTATCAAATGTGCTTTATTCTTTTGGTATCCTTAGTTGAAAAGCATAACTAGGTACCAAACCAGGAGTAGTAATGCATTACTGGGAGCTAAATAGTGATTTGTGGCTGCAGATATATGCATCTTTTCATTGGCTCACCCAATAGTGCACTGATGCTTCTTCAAGTATGTAACACCAAGAGTATAAAGTAAATTTGATAATAGAAGTAAATTGGAAAGTTGTTTAAAATTGTACGCTCTATCTGAATTATGAAAGAATAGTTTTGGGTTTCATGTTCCTTTAAAAAGGAGGGTGGTAAAACTAAAAGTACCAACAAGTGGTGAGCTGCCCTCCTTAAAAAGTACAGAGGAGAGTGAATGTAGCAGGGAGCAATCTGTACTGATAACATTTTGTAAGCATATACAAATCAAATGATACTGTTTACAGCATACTTTAGTGTGCATTCATTCCTAGTGTCACATACATCTTTTTCTATTTGTAAAATAAATGCATTGGGTATTTAGAATCAGACTAACCAGCTTTCATTTTGTGAGATAAAACAGCTTGTCCTTAAGGTGTTACATACTTAGAAAATCCTATGAGACCTATGCGCAAACTTCAGACATGCCAAGGAAAATCCCTGCTCAGTCCACTTGCCAAGGCTGTGAGACATATTTAACAAAAGAAAAATAAAGTATGCTTTGTATTTTGTAGTTCTCATATAAGTTTTTACTGTGTACAAGCCAAGAGATAGCTGTCAGTAAATTCTGGCCATTGATATGATACAACTCATCATAAAGAGTAGCACTTTATACAGTAGGACTTTTTATTGATATTATTATTTACTGGCCTCTTACAATCATGTAAAGCATTATTGTAGGGTTCAGCTGGACAACTGCTATATTCTATCAACGTCCTTTGCAGGACATCAGATACATGACCATAGTCTGTTGGAATCTTCTCAACCCCTTGGAGTTACTTTTTGATTGCTCTCTGCATTTAAAAGACTTCTGTGAAGGGTTGCAATAAATTAATCATTATCAGAAGGAATTTTTACTATGACATTTAAGAGGATTCATTTTTACAGAAAATTCACCTTGGGAGATTATGAATACTGATATGCAGGCCACAGTCCCATATATTAAGCAACAAATTGCACACATCTAAGCTCCAAAACTTCCTGCTGAGTGCATATGAGCAAAAACCTTTGAACTTTGCATCAATACAATCTACCATTTGACACAGAACCATTTAACTGACACCGTTCCACTTATCCTGTCTCTAAAGAACCATTGTATCCGGTCTTACTATATTCAAAACTAGATTATATCTTCAGTCCCACAAATCCTATCTAAATTGGATACATCAAAAAGTTTAACCTAGACTATGTGTGGTGAACTATAAAATTTAACTCCATTAAAGGGACAGTCTACACCATAATTTTTATTGTTTTAAAAAATAGATAATCCCTTTATTACCCATTCCCCAATTTTGCATAACCAACACAGTTATAATAATATACTTTTAACCTCTGTGATTATCTTGTATCTAAGCCTCTGCAAACTGCCCCTTTATTTCAGTTCTTTTGACAGACTTGCAGTATAGCCAATCAGTGCATGCTCCCAGATAACTTCACGTGCATGAGCACAGTGTTATCTATATGAAATACGTGAACTAACACCCTCTAGTGGTGAAAAACTGTTAAAATGCATTCTGAAAAGAGGTGGCCTTCAAGGTCTAAGAAATTAGCATATGAACCCCCTAGGTTAAGCTTTCAACTAAGAATACCAAGAGAACAAAGCAAAATTGGTGATAAAAGTAAATTGGAAAATTGTTTGAAAGTTTATTTTGGCCTAGACTGTCCCTTTAAATGTAATCGTCAGATGAATGGAGTAACGGTTCTGAAAAGGGACAGATCTCAGGAAGACACCCTGGTGTGCTGATGACACAAGGAAGAGACACGACCTGGGGGGTATTACATATTGAAACACAAATGTAGGGCACTATCCAGAGAGTCAATTACCTTGTACTGTGCTCAACATACTGACCTTAGACATCATGTCTACACAAGGATCTCAGAGAAACATACCTTAATTTGTAACCAAGAGTTTAAAAAAATGTGGAATTGTATAAAATAACTTTTATGTAGAATAAGTCACATGTTAAATACATTTTAATGCATGATATATCGTCTGTTAGATAGAAAATTAAAAGTATTTTGATGTTGCACAATGTTTTGGAAGTACACACGGATATGGGAAATGTTAAGCCATTGTGCTAAACATGAGAAATATATTCTAGAAAACTGGGGCCAAATTTAGAGGCATATATTATTCATTCAGACTACATATCCTTACATTATGTGAAATTAAAGATTAAAAAATATAACAAAATATCTAATCACTTACTTCACTGAACCTGAAACATTATGTATAAATATACATCCTTTTAAACCATAAAACCTAATTCTGACTCAGTGTCCTTTAAATAAGTAAAATATAAAAATACGGATGCAAATGTAGCTTCATGATTATCTGCTCTTAAAGGGATAGACTAGCCAACATTAAACCTTCATCATTCAGATAGAGCATGCAATTTTAAGCAACTTCCTAATTTACTCAAATTTTCTTAGTTCTATTGGAATTTTTATTTGAATGTAAGCTTAGGAGCCAGACCATTTTTGGTTCAGAATCAGGGTAGCACTTTCTGATTGTTGGCTATATTTAGACACCAATCAGAAAGTGCTACCCAGGTGCTGAACCAAAATTGGGCCGCCTTCTATGCTTACATTCCTGCTTTTTCAAATAAAGATACAAAGAGAATGAAGAAAAATTTATAATAGGAGTAAATTAGAAAGTTGCTTAAAACGGCATGCTCTATCTGAAGCATGCAAGTTTAACTTTGACTAGACTATTTCTTTAATGAAATATGGTGCTGCTAAAGTAAATAATAAGATAATAATTAATGTATTTCACTATATTGAATACACTCACTATAGCATAACAAGAAAAATGATGTGGAAATTATATATAAGTGCAGGCAGCTACTTTTTCCATTGATATATACAGACCTACTTATATATATATATATATATATATATATATATATATATATATATATATATATATATATATCTTAAAGAATATATCCAGGCCCATTTAACCTTAATGCTGTTATGGGATATAGACATCCTATTATATAAAAGGCCAAGTGTGTTTGTCCGAGGCTGTCATGCGCAGTAGAGACAGCACAAGGACAAACACACCTGGCCTTACCTGACAATCCATGCTGTTTGTGGTGAAAGTTGGCGTGGCCGGCGTGGTTGTGGCAGTGGCCGGGCGTGGTCATGGGCATGACAGGGCGTGGTGGGTGCGTGGACGGGCACTGTTGACGCGACAGAGAGGGGAGAGAAATAGAAAAAGAGGGGGAGAGACAAAAAGAGATGGGAAAGAGCTAAAGAGAGGGGGGAGAGCAGAAAAAAGGGGACAGTGCAGAAGAGAGGGGGAGAGAAAGTAAACTAGAGGGGAAAGAGCAAAAGAGAGGGGAAAGAGCAGAATAGAGGGAAGAGAGAGAAAGGAGAGGGGAGAGAGAGCAAAAGAGAGGGGGAGAGAGAGCAAAAGAGAGGGGGGAGAGAGAGCAAAATAGAGGGGGAGAGAGAGCAAACGAGAGGGGGAGAGAGAGAGCAAAAGAGATGGATGGAGAGAGAGAGCAAAAGAGAGGGGAGAGAGACAGAGCAAAAGAGAGGGGGAGAGAGGGGGGAGAGAGAGAGCGAAAGAGAGGGGGGAGAGAGAGAGCAAAAGAGAGGGATGGAGAGAAAGAACAAAAGAGAGGGATGGAGAGAGAGAGCAAAAAAAGGAGAGAGACAGAGAAAAAGAGAGGGGGAGAGAGAGAGCACAAAAGAGAGGGGGGGAGAGAGAGCACAAAAGAGAGGGGGAGAGAGAGAGAGAGAGAGAGCGCAAAAGAGAAGGGGAGAGAGAGAGCAAAAAAGAGAGGGGGAGAGAGAGAGCGCAAAAGAGAGAGGGAGAGAGTGCATGCAAAAGAGGGGAGGAGAGAGAGAGTGTAAAAAGAGAGATAGAACGCAAAAGAGAGGGGGGAGAGAGAGAGTGTAAAAGAGTGGGGGAGAGAGAATGCAAAAGAGAGGGGGAGAGAGAGCAAAAAAAAAGAGGGGAGAGAGAGCAAAAGAGAGGGGGAGAGAGAGCAAAAGAGAGGGGAGAGAGAGCAAAAGAGAGGAGGAGAGAGGGAGCAAAAGAGAGGGGGGAGAGAGAGAGAGAGCAAAAGAAAGGTGGAGCGAGAGAGAGAGCACAAAAGAGAGGGGGAGATAGCACAAAAGAGAGGTGGAGAGAGCACAAAAGAGAGGGGGAGAGAGAGCAAAAGAGAGGGGGGGAGAGAGAGCAAAAAGAGAGGGGGGAGTGCAAAAGAGAGGTGGAGCGAGAGAGAGCGCAAAAGAGAGGGGAGAGAGCACAAAAGAGAGGGGCAGAGAGAACAAAAGAGAGGGGGAGAGAGAGAGCAAGGGGTTGGACCGCTGTACTGCAAAAAATGGCCCGTGTGAACGGGCTTTAGGACGAGAATAAAATAATTAAATATTAGAACACCCCAAAGGTATCAGAATTTAAAATGTACTGTACTTAAATTCACTGTCCTGCAACTCAAACTTGCTACCTTCTGGTCATTAAGGAGAATGCAACCAGATATATTTAACCTAGGGACACAATAAATCAAACCAGGAGGGCAAGCTTAAGCAATGAGAACTGTTACTCCCCCCCCAAATTATTTTATTGAGTGATGAGCAGGGATAGGCAATGTGTCCGTACACGGACACTGGTGTCTGTGACTAGCCCTTGCAGTGTCCACCACAACCTTAGTATATCTTTTCTTTCTGATTAAATAATAGGAATAAAAAAAATATGTAGTGTGAATAAAGTTACTGGCTTGTCAAGAGACTGCTAGCGATATTGGGTGATAAGTTATGAAATATATAAAGCCTGAATAAAATACTGGGTGTGTATCTGAATCTTTATAATAACACCCAGCTCTATACAAAGACACAGTAGTGACACTGGCGCATGGGTATAGCCAGACAAGGGCTGGTTATAGGGTCAGTGGTATCTGCATCAGTATAATAACACCCAGCACTATATAATGACACAGTAGTGACACTGGCACATGCGTATAGCCAGACAAGGGCTGGTTATAGGGTCAGTGGTATCTGCATCAGTATAATAACACCCAGCACTATATAATGACACAGTAGTGACACTGGCACATGCGTATAGCCAGACAAGGGCTGGTTATAGGGTCAGTGGTATCGGCATCAGTATAATAACACCCAGCACTATATAATGACACAGTAGTGACACTGTCACATGGGTATAGCCAGAAGAGGGCTGGTTTTAGAATCAGTGGTATCTGCATCAGTATAATAGCACCAAGCACTATATGTCATGCGCAGTAGAGACAGCACAAGGACAAACACACCTGGCCTTACCTGACAATCCATGCTGTTTGTGGTGAAAGTTGGCGTGGCCGGCGTGGTTGTGGCAGTGGCCGGGCGTGGTCATGGGCATGACAGGGCGTGGTGGGTGCGTGGACGGGCACTGTTGACGCGACAGAGAGGGGAGAGAAATAGAAAAAGAGGGGGAGAGACAAAAAGAGATGGGAAAGAGCTAAAGAGAGGGGGGGAGAGCAGAAAAAAGGGGACAGTGCAGAAGAGAGGGGGAGAGAAAGTAAACTAGAGGGGAAAGAGCAAAAGAGAGGGGAAAGAGCAGAATAGAGGGAAGAGAGAGAAAGGAGAGGGGAGAGAGAGCAAAAGAGAGGGGGAGAGAGAGCAAAAGAGAGGGGGGAGAGAGAGCAAAATAGAGGGGGAGAGAGAGCAAACGAGAGGGGGAGAGAGAGAGCAAAAGAGATGGATGGAGAGAGAGAGCAAAAGAGAGGGGAGAGAGACAGAGCAAAAGAGAGGGGGAGAGAGGGGGGAGAGAGAGAGCGAAAGAGAGGGGGGAGAGAGAGAGCAAAAGAGAGGGATGGAGAGAAAGAACAAAAGAGAGGGATGGAGAGAGAGAGCAAAAAAAGGAGAGAGACAGAGAAAAAGAGAGGGGGAGAGAGAGAGCACAAAAGAGAGGGGGGGAGAGAGAGCACAAAAGAGAGGGGGAGAGAGAGAGAGAGAGAGAGAGAGCGCAAAAGAGAAGGGGAGAGAGAGAGCAAAAAAGAGAGGGGGAGAGAGAGAGCGCAAAAGAGAGAGGGAGAGAGTGCATGCAAAAGAGGGGAGGAGAGAGAGAGTGTAAAAAGAGAGATAGAACGCAAAAGAGAGGGGGGAGAGAGAGAGTGTAAAAGAGTGGGGGAGAGAGAATGCAAAAGAGAGGGGGAGAGAGAGCAAAAAAAAAGAGGGGAGAGAGAGCAAAAGAGAGGGGGAGAGAGAGCAAAAGAGAGGGGAGAGAGAGCAAAAGAGAGGAGGAGAGAGGGAGCAAAAGAGAGGGGGGAGAGAGAGAGAGAGCAAAAGAAAGGTGGAGCGAGAGAGAGAGAGCACAAAAGAGAGGGGGAGATAGCACAAAAGAGAGGTGGAGAGAGCACAAAAGAGAGGGGGAGAGAGAGCAAAAGAGAGGGGGGGAGAGAGAGCAAAAAGAGAGGGGGGAGTGCAAAAGAGAGGTGGAGCGAGAGAGAGCGCAAAAGAGAGGGGAGAGAGCACAAAAGAGAGGGGCAGAGAGAACAAAAGAGAGGGGGAGAGAGAGAGCAAGGGGTTGGACCGCTGTACTGCAAAAAATGGCCCGTGTGAACGGGCTTTAGGACGAGAATAAAATAATTAAATATTAGAACACCCCAAAGGTATCAGAATTTAAAATGTACTGTACTTAAATTCACTGTCCTGCAACTCAAACTTGCTACCTTCTGGTCATTAAGGAGAATGCAACCAGATATATTTAACCTAGGGACACAATAAATCAAACCAGGAGGGCAAGCTTAAGCAATGAGAACTGTTACTCCCCCCCCAAATTATTTTATTGAGTGATGAGCAGGGATAGGCAATGTGTCCGTACACGGACACTGGTGTCTGTGACTAGCCCTTGCAGTGTCCACCACAACCTTAGTATATCTTTTCTTTCTGATTAAATAATAGGAATAAAAAAAATATGTAGTGTGAATAAAGTTACTGGCTTGTCAAGAGACTGCTAGCGATATTGGGTGATAAGTTATGAAATATATAAAGCCTGAATAAAATACTGGGTGTGTATCTGAATCTTTATAATAACACCCAGCTCTATACAAAGACACAGTAGTGACACTGGCGCATGGGTATAGCCAGACAAGGGCTGGTTATAGGGTCAGTGGTATCTGCATCAGTATAATAACACCCAGCACTATATAATGACACAGTAGTGACACTGGCACATGCGTATAGCCAGACAAGGGCTGGTTATAGGGTCAGTGGTATCTGCATCAGTATAATAACACCCAGCACTATATAATGACACAGTAGTGACACTGGCACATGCGTATAGCCAGACAAGGGCTGGTTATAGGGTCAGTGGTATCGGCATCAGTATAATAACACCCAGCACTATATAATGACACAGTAGTGACACTGGCACATGCGTATAGCCAGACAAGGGCTGGTTATAGGGTCAGTGGTATCTGCATCAGTATAATAACACCCAGCACTATATAATGACACAGTAGTGACACTGGCACATGCGTATAGCCAGACAAGGGCTGGTTATAGGGTCAGTGGTATTGGCATCAGTATAATAACACCCAGCACTATATAATGACACAGTAGTGACACTGTCACATGGGTATAGCCAGAAGAGGGCTGGTTTTAGAATCAGTGGTATCTGCATCAGTATAATAGCACCAAGCACTATATGATGACACAGTAGTGACACTGGCACATGTGTATAGCCAGACAAGGGCTGGTTATAGGGACAGTGGTATCTGCATATTTATAATAACACCCAGCTCTATACAAAGACACAGTAGTGACACTGGCACATGGGTATAGCCAGACAATGGCTGGTTATAGGGACAGTGGTATCTGCATCAGTATAATAACACCCAGCACTATATAATGACACAGTAGTGACACTGGCACATGGGTATAGCCAGAGGAGGGCTGGTTATAGGAGCAGTGGTATCTGCATCAGTATAATAACACCCAGCACTATACAAATACACAGTAGTGACACTGACTCAAGGGTATAGCGAGAGGAGGGCTGATTATAGGATCAGTGGTATCTGCATCAGAATAATAACACCAAGCACTATAAAATAATGTTTTTAATTTTAAATGTACCTTGATGTCCTTCACTAAGGTCTGTACTTTGGAAAATGTCTGCCACCGCATTTGTCTGTGCCTATCCCTGGTGATGAGCGATAGGGAGGAGGAATTCTAGAGAGAAAAGAGTTCTCACAGAGTTGAGATGGATTTTTGGTTGAATCCCTTGACTTGGCTGCTATAACTACCTGCTATGACATTGAAATATTTGAGGCTAATACATATCTCAGATTCTAGCTGACTTGGCAATAAAGAACAATACTTGTGCTATCTTGCTGCCTTCCTAACTGGATAAGTAAAGAAAACCTTTGCTTGAGGGATATACTAACACAGGTCCACAGACACAGAGACCCATTTTTTCCATAATATAAATTGGGATTGGTAAAGTATAATACGGCTTAATTTTGTAACAATCAATATAGTTAAATTTTCTTTAAAGTACTGATATCAAAACTGGGAGATTTCTAAAATTATTGTTGTGGTTAAAAATGTGTTTTACACTTTTAATTTAATCTCTTATAAATGGTTATCTTCTAAATAACAATTATCTTTGCATTGAGAAATTGTAATACTGAAGAAAAGATGTTCTGTAATAAACATTTCAAAATTGATTTTAAATTATTATAAGGTATATTAGAAATTGTATTCAAACTTTAACCATATTGTATTAATTGATGATGCATTAATTGTTTAACATTGTCATAAAGCTTTCTGATTGGTGCACTGGGTAAAATCCCTGAATTATAATTGTAGCTAAAAGTCACTTAATTTCCTGCTTGTAAGTGTATTTTATGGGCTCCATGTACTAAGCAGTCAGTGAGCTGTCCGCTAATATTTTCACGTCAAAACTCATACACGGATATGTACAAAGCCATCAACTATGTCCAATCCCGCATTTTTAAATTTACAAGCGTAATTTTCCGCCAATCCTCTGCCTATTTGACTTCTCTACTTGCCTTAACCCCTGAATTGCTGGGCTGCTTAACTGTTGATGAACTCTGCCTGTTTGACTACGCTGCTTGCCTTAATCCCTGAATTGCTGGACTGCTTAACTGCTGATGAACTCTGCCTGTTTGACTACGCTGCTTGTCTTAAACTCTGCATTGCTGGATTGCTTAACTGTTGATTAACTCTGCCTGTTTGACTATGCTGCTTGTCTTAAACTCTGCATTGCTGGATTGCTTAACTGTTGATGAACTCTGCCTGTTTGACTACTCTGCTTGCCTTAACCCTTGGATTGCTGGACTGCTTTACTGTTGATGAACTCTACCTGTTTGACTACTCTGCTTGCTTTAACCTCAGCATTGCTGAATTGCTTAACTGTTGATGAACTCTTCCAGCTTGACCATTCTATTGGTTTACCCCTGAACTGTTAAACTGCTGGATATGATTTTCTTGCTGACTCCTGCCTGTTCCTGGTCATTCTATTGATTAACCCCTGAACTGCCATACTGCTAGATTTCCTTCCTGTTGCTGCTGAGTACTGCCCTGCCTGCTGTGAGTACTGCTTTCCTCATTTTACAAACTCTCTCTCTGCTCTGGGATATTTACTATCATTCCACTTGATGCCGGGATAAGAAGACTAATGCCCAAGTTTGGTTTGATAGTGGAATATCCCACGAGCATTACAACATTGACTTCAGGCCAGATTTATTGTCCATCCATACCTCTTTGATATATTATCAAGGTGCTAATATCCTGTGTTTTTACATTGTGTGTAACCCTATTTTAATTTATTTCTATTTGAATAAAAGTTATGTTTTAACCTATTCTGGTAATTCCTGCCTGCTAGTCTGGGCTTAGAGTGCCATACATGCATCCTTTTTTGTGGAAGTCTTTCTCTTTTCCAGTTTCTGAAACACTTCTGTATTTATTTCTTATCCGTGTGATGCAAATCCGGCCTAGAAGACAGAATATTGATAAAAATGTTGCTAATCAATTAGTAAGAAGAATGAGATTTCATGTCCCCCTGTGTATTCCTTCCACGGGTTGGTTTGCACGGCCTTTCAGACAGAGAGATCGTACAAAGATTCCGGCTTGATCGTGAATCCGTATTACACTTGTATCGAGAGATATAAAGTTATTTGGAGCCAATGACAGTGCATTCACAGGCTATTCCAGGACTATTGAAACTATTAGCTGCATTGCATTTTATGGCAACAGGCTCCTTTCAGGCGGTTTTTAGCGTCATTATTGGAATAAATCAATAAGCATTTTCAGGTGACTTAACAAAAGTCATAGAGGCTATGATGATTATTTTTTGCACTATGTTTGCTTGCCATCTACCCAAGGAGAATGGCAATCTATAAAATCTAATTTCTATAAGATGGCTGGCACGCCCAATGTCCTCTGGGCCATCGACTGTACCCATGTTGCAGTAAGACCACTTCTGGCAGGTGAGGAGATTTATTGGAATAGAAAGCATTTCCATTCATTGAATGTTCATATGGTCTGTGATGTGAAAGGTGTGGGGAAATAGTGCGCTGGTTTAAATAAAGTATCAGACCCCTTACAGTGTATTAGATCCTTCAATCTAAAAAGTATTAGGCCGTAAAAGAAGATTTTGTAAGGGCGCTATTAGCTGAAGATACTTGTGTGAAATAATTATTATTTACAATATCTGTGATAATTATCTATAATAAGTATCTAGTGATTAGGTGTACAGTAAATCAAAACAGCTTCTATCAAAAGTAGAATAATTTATTTGATAACAATAATATTTAAAATTTTAAAATTTAGAGACGTCTCTAGCACAATTTGTTAGACATAAAAATAATACTCATTGGTACTTCATGAGAAATATTAGTTTGCTGTTTATTAGTATTTTTAGTCACAGTGGATCTACTGGTGTGTGACTGAGCAATTTCTAAAATCTCTCATGAATTTTTTGGAGTTCAAAGGATTACAAATTAACATCTATTAAAACAGCAATTTAAAATAACACATAACAGCTTGATAAACTTTTGTGTAGAAAATGGAGCTTGAGAAAGGGCTGTGCATAAAAGGAGAATCTGATGTACTTATGTCTCTATATCAGAATAGATCAGTCCTTAGGCTGTTTTTGTATCACAGCGTACTTTCAAAGATACTTTTTATGTCCATATGTATGAACCAAAAGAGAGTCCAATAATCGTATACTGATATTAGCCTTAAATTACAGTTTGTAGCTCCCATACAAATTTGTACCTTATCGTGTGCGTGAGCAACAACAGGGTATCCTATGCGTCCTGTGGCTCAGTTCTTCTGGCAGTGTCCTCGTGTTGTCGGCGTCTGACGTCACACCCGATGTATGGGGGCTCGACTTGCGCCTGCCAATCACTGCTTGGCGGATCGTTAGTGTACAATGTTTCTTCTTGTATCCAGTATTTTGTACTTCTCAAGTGCCGGTCAGTGGAAATGTGTATTAAAGATGGATTCACCTGCCCTTAGTGCTGTTTGCACGCAGGTTCAGATAACACTTGTCTTTGGTATCCTACGGTAGCGGTCAACCCGGGTTGGTCCAAGCGGCTCAAGAAATAGTGGAGTCAGATATACAGTCTTATACTTCTACGCGTTTCACTCTGAGTGACACACAGTCTCTTGTTTCTACCAGCTATAAATTCAGACACGCAGCAAGTGTCTGAATTTATAGCTGGTAGAAACAAGAGACTGTGTGTCACTCAGAGTGAAACGCGTAGAAGTATAAGACTGTATATCTGACTCCACTATTTCTTGAGCCGCTTGGACCAACCCGGGTTGACCGCTACCGTAGGATACCAAAGACAAGTGTTATCTGAACCTGCGTGCAAACAGCACTAAGGGCAGGTGAATCCATCTTTAATACACATTTCCACTGACCGGCACTTGAGAAGTACAAAATACTGGATACAAGAAGAAACATTGTACACTAACGATCCGCCAAGCAGTGATTGGCAGGCGCAAGTCGAGCCCCCATACATCGGGTGTGACGTCAGACGCCGACAACACGAGGACACTGCCAGAAGAACTGAGCCACAGGACGCATAGGATACCCTGTTGTTGCTCACGCACACGATAAGGTACAAATTTGTATGGGAGCTACAAACTGTAATTTAAGGCTAATATCAGTATACGATTATTGGACTCTCTTTTGGTTCATACATATGGACATAAAAAGTATCTTTGAAAGTACGCTGTGATACAAAAACAGCCTAAGGACTGATCTATTCTGATATAGAGACATAAGTACATCAGATTCTCCTTTTATGCACAGCCCTTTCTCAAGCTCCATTTTCTACACAAAAGTTTATCAAGCTGTTATGTGTTATTTTAAATTGCTGTTTTAATAGATGTTAATTTGTAATCCTTTGAACTCCAAAAAATTCATGAGAGATTTTAGAAATTGCTCAGTCACACACCAGTAGATCCACTGTGACTAAAAATACTAATAAACAGCAAACTAATATTTCTCATGAAGTACCAATGAGTATTATTTTTATGTCTAACAAATTGTGCTAGAGACGTCTCTAAATTTTAAAATTTTAAATATTATTGTTATCAAATAAATTATTCTACTTTTGATAGAAGCTGTTTTGATTTACTGTACACCTAATCACTAGATACTTATTATAGATAATTATCACAGATATTGTAAATAATAATTATTTCACACAAGTATCTTCAGCTAATAGCGCCCTTACAAAATCTTCTTTTACGGCCATATGGTCTGTGACCCCAACATGAAGATAATCAGTGTCTGTTCAAACTACCCAGGCTCGTGTCACGATTCATACATCTTAAGGCAGGCTGGATTATATTAAAAATTTGAGGACAGAGATGTGCCTGAAGGATGGGTTCTAGGTAAGCATAATTGGCGTCAAATTTGTCTTTTGTAATTACCATTCTAATTTATTACATTTTTGTTGAAAGCAAAAATGTAACCAAAATGTTTCAATTAGTATTAAAAAAATATATTTTTTATTAAAAGGACATTAAAGCCACAATTGTAATCCACATAGATACATTTAATTTTAGAATAGAAGTCTTTTTGTAATATACATGCATTATCAAAAATGCTTCTAGAATACATTAAAACTGTTTCAAAAGTGTATTTAAGCATGCCCCGTGCACCTCCATTTTCAGCACAGCACTTGCTCAGAGAGCCGAAGGTGCTTGTGCCATTTGGTAAAGACTAAACTAGTTCAGTGCTGACATGATATAAGCTCCACTAATGCTCTGAGCAAATGCAGTGTTAAAAATAATGGTGCACCAATAATATCTTGTTATGTCTCACATGCACGTGCAGAGAAAAATACTAACTTAAAACAGTAATAACTTTTACTAGAAGCATTTTTGACAATACATGTATATTTCAAATATGTTTCTATTCAATTTTGTATTTCATCTATGTGCATTTATATTTTGACTATAATGTCCCTTTAAATGTAAAATAAATAATCTATTTTTATAATTTATCTCAGTTAATCAATTGATATCAAATGTGTTGTATAGTTTCAATTTATATTGTCTAATTTACTAATAATTCAGACAAATACAATTTGGAGGGTACTCATGTACAGAATGGCTGTTGACTCCCTTTAACAACCCACAACCCACAACCCAGAAACCAGGTTCGTTTCAATGAAGCACATCGATCTACCAGGGGGATAATAGAGAGGACATTCTGTCTTTTGAAAATGTGATTTCGCTGTCTCGATCGTTCTGGCGGGGCAGTGCAGTATGCACCAGAGAAAGTTGCTAAAATTATATTGGTTTGCTGCATACTACATAATATTGTGATTAAGAGACAGTGCCAGTTAGAGGAAAACATCCCCATATCTACTGATGATTGGATATAAGAACTATGTAGAGAACAACCTAACAGGCGTGGTATGGCAACAAGGGACATTGTGTCTGAACAATATTTCGATGATTAAATGTTATGTCATAACTTATTGTAATAAAAAATCCTATTGTGTTTTTGTTAAAAATTCTTCCATTTTTTTATTTTTTTTATTTTTAAAATATAAAAATGTATGTTCAATAACATATTGAAGGCAAAAATAGTCATGGTTTTCATCAGCAGACATAATAATTGACAAGTTACTGTATACAACAACCACCAATTCATAAGTAACTAATATGTATACTTCCATCTAACCAAAAGGCTTATTATTACACATATAACTATATTAATTAATTTATCTTCACATAAAAATGGTTAAAAAAATAATTGAAAATTTAATGGTAAAGGGAAGACATAACAATGCTATTGGTAAACATCCTTAGATTTAAAAAAAAATAATCGGCTAGATTATGAGTCTTGCGTTAGCCTTAAAAAGCAGCGTTGAGAGGTCCCAACGCTGCTTTTTAATGCCCGCTGGTATTACGAGTCTGGCAGGTACAGGTGTACCGCTCACTTTTCTTCCGTGAGTCGAGCATACCACAAATCCCCTTACGTCAATTGCGTATCCTATATTTTCAATGGGATTTTCCTAATGCCGGTATTACGAGTCTTGGAAGAAGTGAGCGGTAGACCCTCTCCTGTCAAGACTCCTACCGCATTTAAAAGTCAGTAGTTAAGAGTTTTATGGGCTAACGCCGTAACATAAAACTCTTAACTAAAGTGCTAAAAAGTACACTAACACCCATAAACTACCTATTAACCCATAAACCGAGACCCCCCCACATCTCAAACACTTAAATACATTTTTTAACCCCTAATCTGCCGACCGGACATCGCCGCCACTGTAATAAATATATTAACCCCTAAACCACCGCACTCCCGCCTCACAAACACTGGTTACATTTTATTAACCCCTAATCTGCCATCCCTAACATCGCCAACACCTACCTACATGTATTAACCCCTAATCTGTCGTCCACAACGTCGCTGCCACTATATTAAAGTTATTAACCCCTAAACCTAAGTCTAACCCTAAGTCTAACCTCCCCTAACTTAAATATAATTTAAAATAAATCTAAATAAAATTACTATTATTAACTAAATTATTCCTATTTAAAACTAAATACTTACCTATAAAATAAACCCTGAGCTAGCTACAATATAATTAATAGTTACATTGTAGCTATCTCAGGGTTTATTTTTTTTTACAGGCAACTTTGTATTTATTTTAACTAGGTACAATAGTTATTAAATAGTTATTAACTATTTAATAACTACCTAGCTAAAATAAATACAAATTTACCTGTAAAATAAACCCTAACCTAAGTCACAATTATACCTAACACTAAACTATCATTAAATTAATTACCTAAACTAACTACAATTAAATACAATTAAATTAAATAAACTAAAGTACGGAAAAAAAAACACTAAATTACAAAAAATAATAAAATAATTAAAAATTTTTAAAACTAATTATACCTAATCTAATCCCCCTAATAAAATAAAAAAGCCCCCCAAAATAATAAAAATTCCTACCCTATACTAAATTACAAATAGCCCTTAAAAGGGCCTTTTGCAGGGGAATTGCCCCAAAGTAATCATCTCTTTTACCTATAAACGAAAATACAATACTCCCCACATTAAAACCCACCACCCACACACCCAAACCTACTTTAAAACCCACCCAATCCCCCCTTAATAAAACCTAACACTAACCCCTTGAAGATCACCCTACCTTGAGACGTCTTCACCCAACCAGGCAGAAGTGGTCCTCCAGAGGGGCAGAAGTCTTCATCCGATCCGGGCAGAAGAGGACCTCCAGATGGGCAGAAGTCTTCATCCAGGCACCATCTTCTATCTTCATCCATCCAGAGCGGAGTGGGTCCATCATCAAGCCAGCTGACGTGGAGCATCCTCTTCCAATGACATCCAAATGAAGAATGAAGGTTCCTTTAAATGACGTCATCCAAGATGGCGTCCCTTGAATTCCGACTGACTGATAGGATTCTATCAGCCAATCGGAATTAAGGTAGGAAAAATCCTATTGGCTGATGCAATCAGCCAATAGGATTGAAGTTCAATCCTATTGGCTGATCCAGTCAGCCAATAGGATTGAGCTTGCATTCTATTGGCTGTTCCAATCAGCCAATAGAATGCGAGCTCAATCCTATTGGCTGATTGCATCAGCCAATAGGATTTTTCCTACCTTAATTCCAATTGGCTGATAGAATCCTATCAGCCAATCGGAATTCAAGGGACGCCATCTTGAACGACATCATTTAAAGGAACCTTCATTTGGATGTCGTTGGAAGAGGATGCTCTGCGTCGTCTGGCTTGAAGATGGACCCGCTCCGCTCCGGATGGATGAAGATAGAAGATGCCGCCTGGATGAAGACTTCTGCCCGTCTGGAGGTGCTCTTCTGCCCGGATCGGATGAAAACGTCTGCCCGGTTGGGTGAAGACATCTCAAGGTAGGGTGATCTTCAAGGGGTTAGTGTTAGGTTTTATTAAGGGGGGATTGGGTGGGTTTTAGAGTAGGGTTGGGTGTGTGGGTGGTGGGTTTTAATGTTGGGGGGGTATTGTATTTTTTTACAGGTAAAAGAGCTGATTACTTTGGGGCAATGCCCCGCAAAAGGCCCTTTTAAGGGCTATTTGTATTTTAGTATAGGGTAGGGCTTTTTATTATTTTGGGGGGCTTTTTTATTTTATTAGGGGGATTAGATTAGGTGTAATTAGTTTAAAAAAATTGTAATTATTTTATTATTTTTTGTAATTTAGTGTTTGGTTTTATTTGTACTTTAGTTTATTTTATTTTATTTTATTTAATTGTAGTTAGTTTAGGTAATTAATCTAATGATAGTGTAGTGTTAGGTGTTATTGTAACTTAGGTTAGGATTTATTTTACAGGTAATTTTGTACTTATTTTAGCTAGGAAGTTATTAAATAGTTAATAACTATTTAATAACTATTGTGCCTAGTTAAAATAAATACAAACTTGCCTGTAAAATAAAAATAAACACTGAGATAACTACAATGTGACTATTAGTTATATTGTAGCTACCTTAGGGTTTATTTTATATGTAATTATTTAGTTTTAAATAGGAATAATTTAGTTAATGATATTTATTTTATTTAGATTTATTTAAAATTATATTTAAGTTAGGGGGGTGTTAGGGTTAGACTTAGGTTTAGGGGTTAATATATTTATTATAGTGGCGGTGACATTGGGGGTGGCATATTAGGGGTTAATAAATATAATGTAGGGTTCGGCAATGTTGGGGGCAGCAGATTAGGGGTTAATAAGTATAATGTAGGTGGCGGGGGTGTCCGGAGTGGTAGGTTAGGGGTTAATAATATAATGTAGGTGTCTGCGATGTCAGGGGCGGCGGATTAGGGTTTAATAAGTATAAGATTAGGGGTGTTTAGACTCTGGGTTCATGTTAGGGTGTTAGGTGTAGACATAAATTTTATTTCCCCAAAGCAATCAATGGGGCTGCTTTAGGAGCTGAACGCTGCTTTTTTGCAGGTGTTAGGTTTTTTTCAGCCGGGTCTCCCCCATTGATGCCTATGGGGAAATTGTGCATGAGCACGTTTTGCCAACTCACCGCTACCTTAAGCAGTGCTGGTATTACAGTGAGTTGTGGAGCTAAATTTTGCTCTCCGATCACTTTTTGCGGTTAAAGCTGGGTTTTTAAGAAACCTGTAATACCAGCGTTGTTTGTAAGTGAGCGGTGAGCAGCTTAAACTGCACGTTAGTACTGCACCCCTCCTAACGCAAAACTCGTAATCTCGGTGAATGCGATTGTGTTTAGGTATACACCTCGCTATTTTACCTGTGGTTCTCTAATATGGTGGTTTGCACTTACAGGTTTAGAGAAATATAAATTGTTTAAAAATTAAAAGCAAAGAGAAAAATAGAGTTCAATATAGATATATTAAAATAAAGAAATTGAGAGAGACATATAAAAAATGTCAGACATAAAAATGTGCATTGATAGAGACTGGAAAGAGATACTAGATGGAAAAAATATGAATTTAGATAAAGTGACACAATTCAAATTGTCTATTAATGTATATAGACTGAAATGTCTAAATATATAGATTGTTAAAATAAATTATTAAAGAGAGAGACAGAGAGAGAGAAATCACCAAATTTATTTATAAAAAATAAAAATATTTAATTAAATGAAAAGATGACTCATTTTAGTCTGCTATTTAGTTACAATTTATTATCTGTGTGACATAACAGTATTGTCTAAAGCTTCTGTAGCAATTTTAAATACTGTTTGTTTTATTCATTACATTTCAAATGATGGTGTTAATCCATTTAAACATGTCTCATTCAATTTGATGGTTAAAGTGACACTCTATTCAAAATAAAACTTTCTGGATTCAGATAGGAGTTTTAATCAACGTTCCAAATTACTTAGATCATCAAATTGTCTTTGGTCTTTTGTTATTCCTATTTGAAACAAAACATTGTTAGCCCATATGCTAATTTCTAAGCCCTTGAGGTCTTACTCTTATCACATTTTTTTAAAATTCCTTTTCCCTAGAAGAGAGCCCATTTTTTTAAATTCCTTTTCCCTAAGAAGAGAGCCCGAAAAGTTCATGTGGCTCATATAGATCAAACTGTGTTAATGCATAGGGAGTTATTTAAGAGTTTGCACAAGACAATACTAAATACAAGTCAATAGATAATAAATATAACATAAAAAGTCATGTGAACATGGTGCTGGAAGCAGGTTCTTAGATACAAGCTAATCAGAGAGTTAAAAAGTATATTAATATAACTGTGTTGGTCATGCAAAACTGGGGAATGTGTAATAAAGGTATTATCTACCTTTTTTAAACAATAAAAATTGCTTTGCCGACTGTACCTTTAAGTAAAACTAATTTTTATTTCTTACAATTTTATTAATGTTTATTGGAAGAAGCAAAGTGTGACTATCTTTGTGCTAATAACTATAAATAAAGATTACACAAACGTGTCAAAAAAACATAATAAAAACGTATTTAATGTTGAACAGATTTTATTTTATTTTTTAGATTATGCAACTTTGAAACTGTACACACTGTAACCTAATAAATTATAATATATATAAACAGATGTAACACTTAACAAAAACATAACAATATTGTATTACTATTCATTCTATTTACATTTAAAGACAATTATTAACAATTGCCTTATTGTCTGTTATTTTTCATTGACAACGTACTTTTCAAATATCTATACTTTATTACTATTCAAATTCAAATTTTTAAATTTTTGATTATTTTATATAAAAAACTGTTACAGAAAAGACTTTAAAGAAAAAAACAGAAATTAAAATATATATCCATATAAATATATTTTCGTATTATAAACATACAGAATTTATTTAAAATGCTAAATATCGTGATCACTAGACTAATGATTGACGTAAACATTTATGACGTTGTCATTAAGCATGTCGTGTCCAAAACCTTTTAGTGCTGGTGAATTGGTAATTTTAGTTTATTGAATGGATAAATATTGTCCAAAACATATTGGGGGTGTAAGAGCTGTGAAACAGGAATGCTGTGACAAAATTATATACAAGATGCTAAGAAGAATGCATAGGATTTCGAAAATTAAAAGAACAAGACGTCAATGTCTCCGTAAAAATAGTGTCTTGAAAAGAAGGGAAACGATGTACTACAAGTTAAGGACATGTAAGTATAATATATATATATATTTATATATATATATATATATATATATACAGTATCTCACAAAAGTGAGTACACCCCTCACATTTTTGTAAATATTTTTAAATATTTTATTATACCTTTTCATGTTACAACACTGAAGAAATGACACTTTCCTACAATGTAAAGTAGTGAGTGTACAGCCTGTATAACAGTGTAAATTTGCTGTCCCCTCAAAATAACTCAACACACAGCCATTAATGTCTAAACCATTGGCAACAAAAGTGAGTACACCCCTAAGTGGAAATGTCCAAATTGGGCCCAAATAGCAATTTTCCCTCCCCGGTGTCATGTGACTCGTTAGTGTTACAAGGTCTCAGGTGTGAATGGGGAGCAGGTGTGTTAAATTTGGTATCATCGCTCTCTCACTCTGTCATACTGGAAGTTCAACATGGCACCCCATGGCAAAGAACTCTCTGAGGATCTGAATAAAGAATTGTTGCTCTACATAAAGATGGCCTAGGCTATAAGAAGATTGCCAAGACCCTGAAACTGAGCTGCAGCATGGTGGGCAAGACCATACAGCGGTTTTACAGGACAGGTTCCACTCAGGACAGGCCCCCCATGGTCGACCAAAGAAGTTGAGTGCACTTGCTCAGCGTCATATCCAGAGATTGTCTTTGGGAAATATTATTATTATTATTATCGGTTATTTGTAGAGCGCCAACAGATTCTGCAGCGCTATAAACAAAGCGGAGTACAACAAAACAATTATAGGGATCAAATGGGTAGAGGGCCCTGTCAAGAGTTGCATTGTTGTAGTCAGCTCTTAAGAAGGTGATCTACAAACAGCTGGACTCTTAGGCTTATATGCTAAGGGGGTTTAGGGGATAGCAATGGAGGAGAGGAACTGGTATAAAGAAAGGTTAGCGTAGGTTGTATGCATCCCTGAGTCTTTAGGGAGCACTTGAAGCGTTTTTTTTGTGGAGCGAGTCAAAGAGTTCCACAAGATGGGAGCCAGTCTGGAGAAGTCCTGTAAACGGGAGTGTGATGAGGTGACAAGAGAGGAGGAGAGTAGGAGGTCGTGAGCGAAGGGGACGGGAGGGAGAGTATCTGGAGACAAGGTCTGAGATATAGGGGGGAGCAGTGCAGTTGAGGGCTTTGTATGTCAG
Source organism: Bombina bombina (assembly GCF_027579735.1). Taxonomy (NCBI): domain Eukaryota; kingdom Metazoa; phylum Chordata; class Amphibia; order Anura; family Bombinatoridae; genus Bombina; species Bombina bombina. The sequence goes on along the minus strand of NC_069503.1, from coordinate 884,038,139 downwards.
AATGAGAATTTTGTGTTTGATCCTAGAGGCAAGAGGAAGCCAGTGAAGGGATTGGCAGAGAGGTGCAGCAGATGAAGAGCTACCTGTAAGGAAGATGAGTCTGACAGAGGCATTCATTATGGATTGTAAAGGAGCTAGGTGGCAGGTGGGGAGACCAGAGAGGACAGAGTTGCAGTAATCAAGGCGGGAAAGAATGAGAGAGTGGATTAAAATCTTAGTTGTGTCTTGTGTAAGGAAGTGTCTAATTTTAGAGATGTTTTTAAGGTGGAAGCGGCCGGCATTAGCCAATGACTGAATGTGAGGAGTGAAAGAAAGATCTGAGTTAAACATGACCACGAGACATCGGGCATGCGGGGTAGGGGTAATGATGGAGTTGTCGACAGTTATAGAGAGATTGGGGGTGGAGAGTTTAGAAGAAGGGGGGAAATAAGGAGCTCAGTTTTGGAGAGATTTAGCTTGAGGTAGTGAGAAGACATCCAGTTAGAGATGTGAGAGAGACAGTTGGTGACACGGGATAGCAAGGAAGGAGATAAGTCTGGTGCAGAGAAGTAGATTTGGGTGTCGTCGGCATACAAATGATATTGTAAACTGTGGGACTTTATTAGGGAATCTAGTGATGATGTGTAGATTGAGAAGAGAAGGGGGCCGAGGACAGAGCCTTGAGGTAGTCCGACAGAAAGTGGTGATGGGGCAGAGGAGGCCCCAGAGAAGGCTACACTAAAGGTACGGTTTGACAGGTAGGAAGAGAGCCACGAGAGGGCTGTGTCACAGATGCCGAAGGATTGGAGGGTTTTGAGCAAAAGAGGGTGGTCAACAGTGTCAAAGGCTGTGAGGATAAGCAGAGAGAAGTGGCCTTTTGATTTTGCTGTAAGTAGGTCATTGGTAACCTTAACAATTGCTGTCTCTGTGGAGTGATGGGGACAAAATCCAGATTGCAATGGGTAAAAGAGGGAGTTTATTGTAAGGAAATGGGATAGGCGTGCATAAGCTAGTTTTTCGAGAAGCTTCGATGCAAGAGGGAGGAGGGAAATAGGGAGGTAGCTGGATGGGGAGGTAGGATCAAGGGAAGGTTTTTTGAGGATAGGTGTGACCAGTGCATGTTTCAGCATAGAGGGAAATATACCGGTGCTGAGGGAGAGGTTGAAAGTGTGTGTGAGTATAGGGGTAAGGGTGGCAGAGAGGGAGGGGAGTAGCTGTGAGGTGATAGGGTCAAGGGGACAGGTAGTGAGGTGAGAGCGCAGTATAAGTGCCAAAACTTCTTCCTCAGTAACAGGGGAGAATGAGCTAAGTTTAAGGTTATGTGGGTTGTGGTTGATTGAGAGCATTTGAGGGTATTAGAGAGTGGAATAGACATATGAGTGCTGCCTGCATTGTTGCAGAGGATGAAGGGGTGTGGGTCAGCCTGTCAGTGCTCAGACCATAGGCCGTGCACTGCATCAAATAGGTCTGCATGGCTGTCATCCCAGAAGGAAGCCTCTTCTAAAGATGGTGCACAAGAAAGCCCACAAACAGATTGGTGTAGACAAGCATACTAAGGACATGGATTACTGGAACCATGTCCTGTGGTCCGATAAGACCAATATAAACTTATATGGTTCAGAAGGTGTCAAGCGTGTGTGGCGGCAACCAGGTGAGGAATTCAATGTCTTGCTTACAGTCAAGCATGGTGGTGGGAGTGTCATGGTCTGGGCCTGCATGAGTGCTGCCGGCACTGGGGAGCTACAGTTCATTGAGGGAACCATGAATGCCAACATGTACTGTGACATACTAAGGCAGAGCATGATCCCCTCCCTTCGGAGACTAGGCTGCAGGGCAGTATTCCAACATGATAACGACCCCAAACACACCTCCAAGACAACCACTGCCTTGCTAAAGAAGCTGAGGGTAACGGTGATGGACTGGTTTAAGATAATTCTAAAAGACAGTAAAATGAGTATATCAATATATATCTGCTAAACAACCACAACAGATACAATAAAGCCTCAGGAAAAAATGCTATATTGGAATATAGTGTGAAAAAAGAAGAAGTGTGGTTGCGCCTTTATTTAGAAATAGAGGCCTAAAGCTGATAAAACTGAAATAAGCTAAAATATAGGAAAAATATATACATTTAAATTCTAATCAATGTGTGGAAAGTGTTAAAATTTCAAACATATGGAAACATTTTTTTTTTATATAAAAACTCAAAGAAATCATCTATCTTCAAAGAGTATTATATTTTATTAATTCATTAGATCATTCATTTAAAATATGATATGACTGGCCAGTCAGAAAATAATTAATATTTTATATTAAATCAACCTAATCATTATATCTAAAAAAGTAGCTAAAATATATAAAATATAGATACAAATATAAATATAGAAACAAATGCAAGATATGCCCCAATATGTAGATCGATAACTTGTATCAATAAGAACCTCCTAACTATTAGTTCAACAGAAAAGTTCAAAAACAAATTATATTTCCTTATAATGAGATATAAAATGCAATATCTTCTGCATATATAGAGAATTTGTCTCTTTTGTATGTAAAAATAGAAATGTAGATGTTAAAGGTAAAGATTTATCGTAAAATCTCAGGACTTATAATTTTCTCGTGCTAAGTTTCTCTCCAATGATAAGCAAGCCTTGATTGTATACAAGTGCCAAAAAGCAGTTCTTTTTAAGAAATTGTTCCAATAAATTATGCTGTGCAAACGTTGGCAAATACTGGTAAATGCTTTATAATTATATCCTTCCTTGATAAGTTATTACAGTGTGAATTTTTGTCTTACTGTCTAAGCGTGTTCCTCTGCCGGGTCTCTCTGTAGTCTTTACCGCGCCTTGTATATGAGCGTCCGCTAGTTCTTCCATGTTGAGTTACTGGGAACTACTTCCCCTTTTCAATATGTCACTTCAAAGTAGAGTATCCGCTACGCGTTTCAGCTGAGAGCTTCAGCCTTTTTCAAGCGATCTGCATTGCTATCATGGAGTTCGTCTTATATATCTAATGCACATTTTTCATTGGTCAGGATTCAGATTAAGTTGTAAACAGAATCTACAATACATATAGATTTAGTTTTTTTATGCAGAGTTATGCAAACTTTTCTTATCTTTTATTTTATAAAGGGTGATCCCAATAGTAATGTTTGCATTTGTTTTTTGAAAGTGGGCATTTGTTTTTTAGGAATTTGTTTTTTAGGAACGGTCAGAAGTGGAGCATATATCATTCTTAATATAAAATTAAAATATAATAAATAAATAGAACAGGATGTAGTTACGTGATTTTGTATTTCAGAATTCTAAAGGGTTATAATTGAAACATAATGGATTATATAATAACAATCTATATGTATAAAATATTCTCAAAAACTAATTTATAAATCCAAAATTAAAGAAATTTGGAAAAGCTTGTTTAATAAAGGTATTTTAAAACAAATTTTAGGGGCAGAAGACGTTTAAGACGTTGTTAATCTAAATTAAAAACTTTAATTTTTTTATATATCTAAAAATCTTTAATATCAAAAATACTTTGAAAAAGCCTTATATATGTGTATTTGCTAAAAAATTGTAAAGAGAATTTTACCCATATCCGATATTAAATATATATATATATGTAGAAGTATTTATATATATATATATATATACTGATATATATTAGATATTTACATGGCGAAAAAATTTGGTTCGGTTCGGATCGATTCATAATTTTTCGAATTTCGTTTCGGATCGATTCGAATTCAGAAAATTTTGAATCGATTCATTTTGGATTCGTTTTGGATTCATTCGGATTCGAAGAAATTCGGCTGGATTCGGTTCGATTCGGTTCGGTTCGGAAATTCGGAATTTCGGTAAGTGTTAGGTGGGATTAGACTAGTATTATGTACTGTATATTAGGTGTAACCCATAGCATAGTGATATAACCTAATATACTGTACAATACTAGTGTAATCCATGGCCATCCGAATTTACCGAATAAATCCAAACTAATTCGGATTTATTCGGTAAATTCAGCAGTATTTTAATTCGGAAATTCGGTTCGATCCGAATCTCCGAATTTGCAGAATTTGCAGAATTTCCGAATCGATCCGAAACGAATTGCACATATCTAATATATATATACATATATAAATCCCCACATATTTTCATACATATACATACATAAATATATACATTCATACATATATTTACATGTGATTATGTGGATACATATATGTGAGTATATATGATATCTTGTTAGTATGTATGTGTATGTATGAGTGTGTACACATGTAAATATATGTATGAATGTTTATATTTATGTATGTATATGTATGAGAATATGTAGGGATTCATATAATCCCCTATGTACATCTGAAGACACGATTCCGTTACAGGTCTGCTAGTGGTGCAATTCTGGTATAAGTCTTTCCCAGCTGTGAGAGAATAAACAGACTTTGCCGCCGACCGCTTGAATCCCCTGCGGATGTTGATACGTAAGCACATGCTCAGCTAATACCAATAGGATCCTCTAGATTATGAGGGTCTATGGAAGCCTCATAGGGATAATGTTCGAGAAAAACAAAGTGCCGTCGTTCGGGACAAAATGCTGAGAAGTTTGAGTTTTTCTAACATTAAAGGGACATTACTCAATCACATTGATATGTTTCTAAAACACATTTTAAATATGATGATTCAGATAGAGCAATTCTAAGCAACTACATAAAATATTACTATTATCTATTTTTTAATTCTCATGATTAAGGATTGAGCTTGCATTCTATTGCCTTATTGGAACAGCCAAATAGATTGCAAACTCAATCCTATTGGCTGATTGGATCAGCCAATAGGATTGAAGCTCAATCCTATTGGCTGATTGCAACAGCCAATAGGATTTTTTCAACCTTAATTCTGATTGGCTGATAGAAATCTATCAGCCAATCGGAATCTAAGGGACGCCATCTTGGATGACGTAATTTAAAGGGAAACCTCATTCGGAAGAAGACGTCGATTGAAGAGGATGCTCCGCGCCGAATGTCTTGAAGATGGACCCGCTCCGCGCCGGATGGATGAAGATAGAAGATGCCATCTGGATGGAAACTTCTGCCCGGTTGGATGAAGACTTCTGCCAAGTTGGATGAAGACTTCTGCCGCTTCATTGAGGACTTCTGCCGGCTTCGTTGAGGATGGATGTCGGGTCTTAAAAAACTGTAAGTGGATCTTCGGGGGTTAGTGTTAGTTTTTTTTAAGGGTTTATTGGGTGGGTTTTATTTTTAGTTTAGGGTGTGGGCACTGAAAAAGAGCTAAATGCCCTTTTAAGGGCAATGCCCATTCAAATGCCCTTTTCAGTTCAATGGGGGGCTTTTTTTTTAGTTAGGATTTTATTTGGGGGGTTGGTTGTGTGGGTGGTGGTTTTTACTGTTGGGGGGTTGTTTGTATTTTTTTTTAAAGGTAAAAGAGCTGATTTCTTTGAGGCAATGCCCTGCAAAAGGCCCTTTTAAGGGCTATTGGCAGTTTAGTTTAGGCTAGGGTTTTTTATTTTGGGTTGGGCTTTTTTATTTTGATAGGGCTATTAGAATAGGTGTAATTAGTTTAAATATCTGATAATTTCTTTTTTTATTTTGTGTAATTTAGTTTAGTCAATTGTATTTAATTGTATTTATTTTAGGTAATTGATTTAATTGTAGTCTAAGGTTAGGGGTTAGTGTAAGACAGGTTAGGTTTTATTTTACAGGTAAATTTGTATTTATTTTAGCTAGGTAGTTAGTAAATAGTTAATAACTAGTTAGTAACTAGTCTACCTAGTTAAAAAAATACAAACTTGCCTGTGAAATAAAAATAAAACCTAAGCTAGATACAATGTAAATATTAGTTATATTGTAGCTAGCTTAAGGTTTATCTTACAGGTAAGTATTTAGTTTTAAATAGGAATTATTTAGTTATTAATAGTAGGTTTTATGTAGATTTATTTTAATTACATTAAAGTTAGTGGGTGTTAGGGTTAGACTTAGGGTTAGGTTTAGGGGTTAATATATTTAGTATAGTGTTGGCGACGTTGGGGGCGGCAGATTAGGGGTTAATAAGTGTAGGTAGGTTGCGGCGACATTGGGGGCGGGAGATTAGGGGTTAATAACATTATGTAGGTATCGGCGATGTTGGGGGCAGCAGATTAGGGGTTAATAAGTATAATGTAGGTGTCGGCAATGTCGGGGGCGGCAGATTAGGGGTTAATAAGTGTAAGATTAGGGTTGTTTAGACTCGGGGTTCATTTTAGGGTGTTAGGTGTAAACATAAATTTTCTTTCCCCATAGGAATCAATGGAGCTGCGTTAAGGAGCTTAACGCTGCTTTTTTGCAGGTGTTAGACTTTTTTTCAGCCGGCTATCTACATTGATGTCTATGGGGAAATCGTGCACGAGCACGTAAAACTAGCTCACTGCGGCTTTCAGCAGCGCTGGTATTGAAGTGCGTTATGAAGCTCAATTTTGCTTTACACTCCCTTTTTGCCTGCTAATGCTGGGTTTTTGTAAACCTGTAATACCAGTGCTGTAGGGAAGTGAGCAGTGACAATAACGTGCAAGTTATTACCTCACCCCTCATAACGCAAAACTCATAATCTAGCTGATTGTTCTCTAATTTTTAGAAGATTTAATAAAAAAGGGACTCGATTTTTATTTCTATCACCAAAAATAATCCTTTTCAAAATATTTTGTTCACTTTTTTCTTGAATAAAATATGGTTATTGAAACAATTTTTTTTATTTATTTGCTAATAAATTGACAAAAACAGATTCTTTAAAAAAAAATAACAAAAACTAAATTACATAAAAACATAAATATATATAATCATGAACCTGGATGACAAAAGATAAATTATAACTGTTGATTTTTGTGGAGAAGAAAATCCAACTTTAAATAGTTCATTGTAGTCTGGGTCTTTTTGGGTCTGTTGGACCCTCACTGTCCCTTATAATTGATACAAGGGATTGTAGTGTCCTTTCAGTTAGGCTTATTGCTCTATTTATTTGCTGTTTTTTTTCTTTGTCAATCTGCCTTTGCCACTGAAACATCTCTCTTTGAAGATTTGAAGATGTAATTTCTGTCTTTCAATTTCTACTTTTTCCTTTAAAATTTCAATATTTTTTTCAGATATGACTGCCCAACGGTCTATATTACTTGTTAGCAAATTTTTCATCTCCCTGTGGTCCTCTCTATATTGCCTGGCAAGTGAAAGCATTTCATTTATGGCCACATCATCAAATAGTCCACCATCATGTTGATTAGCATAACTATGATCTCCTGTTTCTGGTGGTGGTGGTGCCAGTTCTTCCACTTGGTCATCCTGATTCTCGGGTGTACGGATTTCAAATTCTTGGGCATCTCCAAATTCGTCCATTAAATCAGGAGTCTCACTGTCATCCTGATGGCCTATATTCTCTGTAGAATTTGGATTTTACTCTCTTATTGGTACAAGATTGATGGTTATCTCCCAAGAGGAGTTTTCATCTTCTATAGCAAAAGATTAAAACTAAAACTAATGAATTTCGGAAATATATTTAAAGAATTTGAATAGATGAAAGTGCAAGAGATACATTAAAACAGTGATATAAAATAGAAGTAAAAATTGAGTGAGTTTAAAAATATATGAGAATAGAGCAAAATGTGAATCCAAAAAAAATATCATTAATACATACCATCAAATAATGGTGAATGGCCAGTCAAGCTGTCAAACAACCATTCCAAATCTGCTAAAAAAATATCTTTATATTTATTTTTGCTACCTCTTGTCTCTATAACAAACTTATTTGTTCAATTACTCCTTCCCCCTCACCACCTACACTGTTCATTAGCCCGTCTCTCTTAAACTCACCTTACTTTTGTACTAATGAACTTTATCTATCCCTAAACACTCTCTCTCCCCCTGCACCTTGCCTCAAAAACAGTCTCATTACTGCAAATCTGTATCTCATCTCATGTTACTCTCCCTCTTACTTATACTAGCTGCTGGTGACATCTCCCCTAATCCTAGTTCCCAACAACTTCCTTGCCATGCACATCCATGTGTACCATTCCATAGACTTAGAAAGCAAAACTCTGGTAACCTTACTCACATTCCTCTTGCATCTAAAGCCACTGCCCCTTTCACTTATGCACTCTGGAACTCTCGCTCTGTTTGCAACAAGCTCTAACTTTCCAACAAATACACCCCATCTCTTCCCTCACATTTTCCTCATTCGAAACCAACATAATTTGCTTATTCTCTCCCCTCTCTATACGTGTTGCAGTCATATACCGCCCCCCTGGCTCCTCAACTCAATTTATAGATCATTTGGCTGCCTAGCTACCTTATTTCCTCTTCTAAGGCACCCCTACCTTCCTCTGCAAAACAACTTCTACAACTCAGTTTGTCACAATAGATTGACTCTCCCACTCACAGAGACCTGATCTTTAGCTATCAATGCAATATTTCAAACTTCACAAATTCTCCAATTCCTCTTTCTGACCACCATCACCTCACTTGCAACATCACATCCCTCCCTACAACTCTCCCTCCTTCTACTCCTCACACTAAACTTCATAGAAGCATTATGTCAACAACAGCTTGCTAATTCCCTCAAACCTCTCATCCATCGCCTCCTTCTCCTGCCCTGACCAATTTATCTGCCACTATAATTCCACCCTTACATCGGTCCTTGACATCTGACCCCTCTTACCATTGTTCGGAAATCACACACTCATCCTCAGCCCTGGCACTCTCCTCTGACACAATACCTATGCAGATGTTCCCATACTGCTGAGTGGCACTGGAGAAAATCTCAGAGTTCAGCTGATTTTCTTCAATACAAGTTTATTTTGAATTACTACTATTCTGCCCTTAATCTCTGCAAGCAACATTACTTCTCTACTCTTATCTCTAATCTTTCTTCAAACCCAAAAATTCTGTTCTCCACTTTCAAAATTCTTCTCCAACCACCCCCACCCCCCAATTACATCTTCTCTGTCAGCTCAAGACTTTGCCAGCCACTTCAATAACAAAATCGACTCTCAACATACTTCCATTCTCTCACCCCCTCAAACGCTTGCAATCAACCACAACCCACATAGCCATAAATTTAGCTCTTTCTCCCCTGTTACTGAGGAAGAGGTTTCAGCACTTATACTGAGCTCTCACCTCACTACTTGTCCTCTTGACCCTATCCCCTCAAAGCTGCTCCCCTCCCTCTCTTCTACCCTTACCCCTATACTCACACACATTTTCAACCTCTCCCTCAGCACCGGTATATTTCCCTCATCTCTGAAACATGCACTGGTCCCACCTATCCTCAAAAAACCTTCTCTTGACCCAACCTCCCAATCCCACTACCAACCTATTTCCCTACTCCCTCTTGCCTCAAAGCTTCTCGAAAAGTATAGGCAAGCCTATCCCATTTCCTTACATTAAACTCCCTCCTCGACCCACTGCAATCTGAATTTTGTCCCCATCACTCCACAGAGAAAGCAATTGTTAAGGTTACCAACAACCTACTTACAGCAAAATCAAAAGGCCACTTCTCTCTGCTTATCCTCCTTGATCTGTCCGCAGCCTTTGATACTGTTGACCATCCTCTTTTGCTCCAAACCCTCCACTCCTTCGGCATTTGTGACACAGCCCTCTCGTGGTTCTCTTCCTACCTATCAAACCGTACCTTTAGTGTAGCCTTCTCTGGGGGCTCCTCTGCCCCATCACCACTTTATGTTGGGGTACCGCAAGGCTCTGTCCTCGGTCCCCTTCTCAATCTACACGTCATCATTAGGTTCCCTAATAAAGTTCAACAGGTTCCAATATCATTTGTATGCAGACGACACCTAAATCTACTTCTCTGCACCAGACCTATCTCCTTCCTTGCTAACCCGTGTCACTAACACATCTCTTCCTGGATGTCCTCTCACTACCTCAAGCTAAATCTGTCTAAAACTGAGCTCCTTATTTTCCCTCCTTCTTCCAAAATCTCCACCCCCAATCTCTCTATAACAGTCGACAACTCCATAATTACCCCTACCCCGCATGCCTGATGTCTTGGGATCACACTTGACTCAGATCTTTCTTTCACTCTGCACATTCCTTGGCTAAATCCTGCCTCTTCCACCTTAAAAACATCTCTAAAATTAAACATTTCCTTACACAAGACACAACTAAGATTTGAATCCACTCGCTCATCCTTTCCCGCCTTGATTACTGCAACTCTGTCCTCTCTGGTCTTCCTAGCTGCCGCTCAGCTCCTTTACAATCCATAAGGAATGCCTCTGCCAGGCTCATCTTTCTTACATGTCGTTCTTCATCTGCTGCAACTCTCTGCCAAACCCTTCACTGGCTTCCTCTTGCTTCCAGGATTAAACTCAAAATTCTCACTCTGACATACATCTTGTGGAACTATCTGCCTCACTCCACAAAACTTTCTCTTAGTTTTGAAAGCTTCAAGAGCTCCCTAAAGACTCTACTGTTCAGGGATGCATAAAAACCTACACTAACCTTTCTTTATACTGTTTCCTCTTCTCCTTTTGCTATCCCCTTGAACCCCCTTAGCATGTAAGCCTAAGAGCCATGCTGTTTGTAGATCACCTTCTTTAGAGCTGACTACAACAGTGCCACTCTTGGCAGGGGCCCTCTACACGTGTGATCCCTATAAATGTTTCCTTGTATTCCGCATATGTTTATAGCGCTGCAGAATCTGTTGGTGCTCTACAAATAACTAATAATAATAACTTCAATGTATGTTCAAAAAGTAAAGAACAATAAAAATGATGTAATTTTTTGGTTTTTTAAACAAAGAAGATATTTTTTAATATCAATACATAGACTAATGCTACATAAATAATATTTGATTTTGAATAAATAACGTTGACTTACCAGTTCCTCTTCCAACACCTGTATCTGAAGTGCTGGTCCCTATATCCGGGGAGTTTATCCGCAGAGGATGAACTGTCTGTGACAGTTGATGTAGACCTTATAAATTGACCATGAGCTGTACTTGTTCTAGAAACAGCTGCTGATGATCATGATCCAATGGTTGTGTGTGTTTCATCGGTACTCCTCATGGGCTGTGGTTGAGGTGGAGCTGTACCTTTAAAAAAAAATATTAAAAAAATATTCTTATGAATCCACTGAAAAAGTTACTGTCAACAACATAATGTCTTAAGTTAAATAAGAAAGATAATATTGATATGTACCATTCCAAAGTTTTGCGTAACCAACACTTATATATGAAATTGACAGTTAAAGGAACACTAAACACAAATTGTTTTCTTTAATGATACAGAGAGAGCATGCAATTTTAGGAAACTTTCTAATTTACTAATTTATCATTTTTTCTTTATTCTCTTGAAATATTTATTTAAAAATCAAGAAAGTGAAGCATAGTAGCCGTAATGGTTCTGTTTGAGAACCTGGGTTATGCTTGCTAATTGGTGGCTAAATGTCAGCCTCCAATAAGCAAGCGCTATCCATGATGCTGAACCTAAAATGGACTGACTGCTAAGATTTACATTCATTAGAAAGATAATTAAAATGTCATGCTCTAACTGAATAATAAAAGAAACATTTTGGGTTCAGTGTCTCTTTAAGTAAAAAAAAATCACTTTCAAGTTTAAAACAAATAATTTATTTTTTAAAAATTGCCCAATTTACTTTTATTACCAATTTTGATTATTTCTTCTCTTTGTATTCTTAGGTGAAAGCTAAAAATAGGAAGGCTCAGAGTAAAAAATTGTAAGACCTTGAAGGCCACCTCTTACTACATGAATTTTTAATTGCTTTTCACAACAGGGTAAAACTACTTCATGTGAGCCATATAGATAACATTGTGATCACTCCAGTGGCTTGTGGTAGATACAGCAATAATTTATCTAAAATGAAAGACAATTGATAATAAATAAAAAGTCATGCAATCAGGGCTTGTCAGAACATACTTAGATGTAATTTAATCTTAGAGGTAAAAAGTATATTAATATAAAAGTTTTGGTTATGCAAAACTGTGGAATGAGTAGTAGAGTACTTATCTATCTTTTTAAACAGCAATCATTGTGGTGTTGGCTGTAAATATAATATACTTTTCTTTCATGTAATTGGCAAGAGTCCATGAGCTAGTGACGTATGGGATATACAATCCTACCAGGAGGGGCAAAGTTTCCCAAACCTCAAAATGCCTATAAATACACCCCCCACCATACCCACAATTCAGTTTTACAAACTTTGCCTCCTATGGAGGTAGTGAAGTAAGTTTGTGCTAGATTTTCTACGTTTGAAGCCTGGTTCCTCTCAGAGTGCAGTGAATGACAGAGGGATGTAAAGGGAGTATTGACTATTGAATACAATGGTCATCCTAACGGGGATCTATTTCATGGGTTCTCTGTTATCGGTCGTAGAGATTAATCTCCTACCTCCCTTTTCAGATCGACGATATACTCTTATATACCATCACCTCTGCTGATTCTCGTTTCAGTACTGGTTTGGCTATCTACTTTATGTAGATAAGTGTCTTTTGGTAAATATGTTTCTTTTATTTAAGACACTCTCAGCTATGGTTTGGCACTTTATATTTAAAGTTCTAAATATATGTTTATTCTTATATTTGCCATGATTCAGGTTCATCAGTATATTTCCTTTTTGCAGACTGTCAGTTTCATATTTGGGAAATGCATAAAAAAAATAAAAAAAATTCTTACCTGAAATTTTCAAATTGACTTTATTTTCTAAATTGCGGGCTGTTAGGCTCGCGGGAGCACAAAATGCTATAATTTATTGTGTCATTCTTGGCGCGAGACTTTTTTGGTGCGAGAATTACGTTTGTTGATGTAATTTCATCATTTCCGGCGTCTTAGTTGGTGCTGAGTTTTTTTATGAGGTTGCATCATCTATGACGTCCATGTTTGTTGCAGACGTTTTTGGGGGCAAAAAATATTTTGTCAGTTGTGGGCGTCATACTTGGCGCCAATCTTTTTGCTTCTGGTTTCCAGAGGCCTATTTGTTTTGCATTTCTTTCCCATTCCGGAAACTGTCATATAAGGAAATTGATAATTTTGCTTTATATGTTATTTTTTCTCTTACATATTGCAAGATGTCTCAATCTGACCCTGTCTCAGAATCTACTACTGGAATCCTGCTGCCTGATGTCAGTTCTACCAAAGTTAAGTGCATTTGTTGTAAACTTGTGGTAACTGTTCCTCCGGCTGTAGTTTGTGATAATTGTCATGACAAACTTTTACATGCAGACAATATTTCCATTAATAGTAGTTCATTACCTGTTGCTGGTCCTTCAACATCTAATGCTAGATATTCCAGTTAATTTGAGAGAATTTGTTTCTAATTCCATTCAGAAGGCTTTGTCTGCCAAACCACCTTCTAATAAACGTAAAAGGTCTTTTAAAACTTCTCATAAAATTGATGAATTTTTAAATGACCGACAACATTCTGATTTATCTATCTCTGATGAGGATCTATCTGGTTCAGAAGATTCTGCCTCAGATATTGACACTGACAAATCTTCATACTTATTTAAAATGGAGTATATTCGTTCCTTATTAAAAGAGGTGTTGATTGCATTAGATAGGGAGGAGACTAGTCCTCTTGATATTAAAACTAGTAAACATTTAAATTCATTTTTTAAACCTCATGTAGTTATTCCTGAGGTTTTTCCAGTTCCTGATGCTATTTCAGATGTGATTTCTAGGGAATGGAATAAATTGGGTATTTCTTTTACTGCTTCTTCAAGGTTTAAGAAACATTATCCTTTGCCAACTGATATATTGGAGTTTTGGGAAAAGATCCCCAAAGTTGATGGGGCTATCTCTACTCTTGCTAAGTGTTCTACAATTCTTACGGCAGATAGTACTTCTTTTAAAGATCCTTTAGATCTAAGGAAGGCTTATTTATGTTCAGGTCATCTTCTTAGGCCTGCTATTTCTTTGGCTGATGTTGCAGCTGCTTCAACTTTTTGGTTGGAATCTTTAGCGCAACAAGTACCAGATCATAATGTGTATAGCATTGTTAAACTAATTCAACATGCTAATAATTTCATTTGTGATGCCACTTTTGATATCATCAGAATTGATGTTATATATATGTCTTTAGCTATTTTAGCTAGAAGAGCTTTGTGGCTTAAATCTTGGAATGCTGATATGACTTCTAAATCAACGTTGCTATCTCTTTCTTTCCAAGGTAATAAATTATTTATTCTCAGTTGGATTCCATTATTTCAACTGTCACTGGGGGGAAGGGAGCTTTTTTTGCCTCAGGATTAAAAATCCAAGGGTAAATTTACTAACCGTTTTAGTTCCTTTTGACAAAATAAGGAACATAAACCTAATCCTTCCCCTAAAGGAACGGTTTCCAATTGGAAACCTTCTTCAGTCTGGAATAAATCCAAGCCATTTAAAAGATCTAAATCAGCCCCCAAGTCCGCATGAAGGTGCAGCCCTCATTCCAGCTCAGCTGGTAGGGGGCCAACTAAGATTTTTCAAGGATGTTTGGATTAATTCAGTAAAAAATCATTAGATTCAGAAGATTGTCTCTCAGGGGTACAGAATAGGTTTCAAAGTAAGACCGCCTGTGAGAAGTTTCTTTCTCTCACACATTCCAGTGAACCCAGAGAGAGCGCAGGCTTTCCTAAAGTGTGTTTCAGACCTGGAGTTATCTGGGGTAATTGTGCCGGTTCCTTTTCAGGAATGGGGTCTGGGGTTTTATTCAAATCTGTTCATTGTCCCAAAGAAGGAGAATTCTTTCAGACCAGTTCTGGATCGAAAAATTTTGAATCGTTATGTAAGAATACCAACATTCAAAATGGTGACTATAAGGACTATTCTTCCTTTTGTTCAGCAAGGGCATTATATGTCCACAATAGACTTACAGGATGCATATCTTCATATTCTAATTCATCCAGATCACTATCAGTTTCTGAGATTCTCTTTTCTAGACAAGCATTACCAATTTGTTGCTCTTCCTTTTGGCCTAGCGACAGCTCCAAGGATCTTTTCAAAGGTTCTCTGTGCCCTACTCTCTGTAATCAGAGAGCGGGGTATTGCGGTATTTCCTTATTTGGACGATATCTTGGTACTTGCTCAGTCTTTAAGTTCTGCAGAATCTCACACGAATCAACTAGTGTTGTTTCTTCAAAGACATGGTTGGAGGGTCAATTTACCAAAAAGTTCTTTGATTCCTCAGACAAGGGTAACATTTTTAGGTTTCCAAATAGATTTAGTATCCATGACTTTGTCTCTAACAGACAAGAGAAGTCTGAAATTGGTTGCAGCTTGTCAGAACCTTCAGTTTCAATCATTCCCTTCAGTAGCTATGTGTATGGAGGTTTTAGGTCTCATGACTGCAGCATCGGACGCGATCCCCTTTGCTCGTTTTCACATGAGACCCCTTCAGCTTTGTATGCTGAACCAATGGTGCAGGGATTATACAAAGATATCACAATTAATATCCTTAAATCCCAATGTTCGACTATGTTGCAGGCTCGTAAATCTGTATCTAGAAAGATTTATTATCGAGTTTGGAAGACTTACATTTCATGGTGCTCTTCTCATAAATTCTCTTGGCATTCTTTTAGAATTCCTAGAATTTTACAGTTTCCTCAGGATGGTTTAGATAAGGGTTTGTCTGCAAGTTCCTTGAAAGGACAAATCTCTGCTCTTTCTGTTCCACAGAAAAAATGCTAAACTTCCTGATATTCATTGTTTTTACAGGCTTTGGTTCGTATCAAGCCTGTCATTAAATCAATTTATCCTCCTTGGAGTCTTAATTTGGTTTTGAAGGCTTTACAGGCTCCTCCGTTTGAGCCTATGCATTCTCTGGACATTAAATTACTTTCTTGGAAAGTGTTGTTCCTTTTGGCCATCTCTTCTGCTAGAAGAGTTTCTGAATTATCGGCTCTTTCTTGTGAGTCTCCTTTTCTGATTTTTCATCAGGATAAGGCGGTTTTGCGGACTTCTTTTAAATTTTTACCTAAAGTTGTGAACTCCAACAACATTAGTAGAGAAATTGTTGTCCCTTCTTTGTGTCCTAATCCTAAGAATTCTCTGGAGAGATCTTTACATTCTTTGGATGTGGTAAGAGCTTTGAAATATTATGTTGAAGCTACTAAAGATTTCAGGAAGACTTCTAGTCTATTTGTTATATTTTCTGGTTCTAGGAAAGGTCAGAAGGCTTCTGCCATTTATTTGGCATCTTGGGTAAAGCTTTTGATTCATCATGCTTATTTGTAGTCGGGTATATCCCAACCTCAGAGGATTACGGCTCATTCTACTAAGTCAGTTTCCACTTCCTGGGCTTTTAAGAATGAAGCTTCTGTTGATCAGATTTGCAAAGCAGCAACTTGGTCTTCTTTGCATACTTTTACTAAATTCTACCATTTTGATGTTTTTTCTTCTTCAGAAGCAGTTTTTGGTAGAAAAGTTCTTCAGGTAGCTGTTTCAGTTTAATTCTTCTGCTTATAATTTCAGTGTTTTTCATTATAAAGATTAAAACTTTTGTTTTGGGTTGTAGATACATTTTTTCAGCGGAATTGGCTGTCTTTATTTTTATCCCTCCCTCTCTAGTGACTCTTTCGTGGAGTTCCACATCTTGGGTATTTGCTATCCCATACATCACTAGCTCATGGACTCTTGCCAATTACATGAAAGAAAACATAATTTATGTAAGAATTTACCGGATAAATTCATTTATTTCA
Organism: Bombina bombina; assembly: GCF_027579735.1. NCBI lineage: Eukaryota > Metazoa > Chordata > Amphibia > Anura > Bombinatoridae > Bombina > Bombina bombina. The sequence continues at coordinate 884,021,475 of NC_069503.1, read as the reverse complement.
TATTGGCAAGAGTCCATGAGACCCACCCTTTTTATGGTGGTTATGATTTTTTTGTATAAAGCACAATTATTCCAATTCCTTGTTGATGCTTTTTTCTCCTTTCTTATCACCCCACTTCTTGGCTATTCGTTAAACAGAATTGTGGGTGTGGTGGGGGGTGTATTTATAGGCATTTTGAGGTTTGGGAAACTTTGCCCCTCCTGGTAGGATTGTATATCCCATACATCACTAGCTCATGGACTCTTGCCAATATGAAAGAAATGAATTTATCAGGTAAATTCTTACATAAATTATGTTTTTAAGTCTGTGATTACATTGTATATAAGCATCTTCTGAAAGCAACATGGTCACATGTCATTTTATTTATTATCTATTGAGTTTCATTTCAGCCAATTAGTGCAATGTCTGAGAAAAGGCATGGCGTGAACAAAATGTTATCTACAGGGCTCACATTAAATAGGTCTCCCTTATATTGCAGAGCAAATATAAAAAAATGATAACATGCGTCCTTCAAGGTCTTTTAAATTATCATATGAGCCTTCCTAGTTTAGCTTTCAAATACACTATTGTATGCAGGGACAATACAGTAGATAATATAGTTAAAACTTATTTTAGATATTGGCTTCATACTTTCAAACAAGAGAAAATTAGAGAACCAAGCTTTTTATAGAATCAAAGTGAAATTAAAACAATTTTATTTATATGTATTTAATAAAATTATTAATATTACATCATTTATAATATGCATAAAAGTAAATAAGGCCTATGTGCAACGTAACATACGTAGGTCACAAATTTAATTTTTTGGAAGAAAAATAATGTAATTTATCAACAAAGAAAATGAGAAAAAACAGAATGGGGCTTAACTAGCACTCTTTCCTAAGAATCAGTGATCTAAGTTAAAACAATATAACTTTAATGATATACTTTAAAAATAATGAGGACACATCCTCTATAGTTGATAATGAACCTCACCAACCAACAAAAACGAAAATAAACTCATGAAATCACCACCCCCTGTTTCCTGGCTGATATCAGCAATCGTCGGCATCAGGTGCCAGGGGTGATAAATCTGAAAATAGTTTAAAAATAGTACACAAACACGTTTCGGCCATGGCTTTGGCCTTTTTCAAAGTGAATATGGACGAGCTGAAGCCCGGGTGCCACCCTCTTAAATACGCTTAGCTAATACCTTAATCCTCCAATCACTGCTCAGTAATGTACAACTCCTCCCACAGAGCCAATCAATACTCATTGAGTGTGCTTCCGTCTGCGTTTATTACATTCAGATGATCATTGGTTAGGTTAATTTATGATGTCATATGGTGGACGGTGATCCATATTACCAATCATGATACGGAGTCAGAGCCCTCCATCCATCCTACGATGTGTCTACCTGCACCTCCACACTAAATCATAGAGCATACATGTGACTTGTTAACAAGTTTAGGAATCATGCAATATGTCCAAATTATATATTCATCACCCAAATGATCACACAAATAAGGTAAACAAAGGAGCCCCTTATACCATTGCCATATGTATTAGTGTGACAGTGACCAATGTGAATATATTTGGATCATATGCTATACTTGCCTATGTCCTGAATATAGTGTCATTACCAAAAAAGACAAGTGTATAATGTTATATTCTGGATCGTATGACTGACTCTGGTAGAAAATTCAACCGAGGGTATGTAATAACCATTCTGATAGTGATAAATTGGTCCGGTAAAAAAAGCGTTATATATTGGGCAGCATTTATAGTGGATTATAACAGCCTATATATTATGAAGATTATAATAAAATGCTAAACGCATTTAAATGTGATTAGTACATATATATTTTGATCCTTTATTAAGCATATTCATATAGTGTATATAGTATTCCTTGTCTTAGTCAGGATTTAGAGTATTATTTTTATATAACTCAAATAGTGGTTTGTTCTCAGTTCCCTGACCATCCATATCAAGGAATAGGACACGACTTTATGTTGCTATTCAAAATTTTACGGATTCTAATTAAATATACAATTAGTACATACATCACATATATTGGCACCCTAGTGGAATAAACACACTCATAGTGTCGGAGTCTATATGGTGTAATAATATCACATGTATATGTATTAAGATCAAGTACTTCTCATAACCATTAATATGAATAATGTCAGAGTCTTAGATTCATGATATCTTCATATTGTACATATCACACATAAACATTCTCCAGTTAGATATGTGTTATAAACCTTTAATAGGTGTTGTATTTTTATGCCACTAGTAACCTTGAATAAATAATCAACAAATATAGCTAATAAAATATCCACCAGGATACAAGATATATTTAAAAGTAAGAATGTATCTGTAGATCCCTCTCTTTATAGAATGACCTGAAAATTATTTGCTTTGTTCATTCCATATGGCATGACAGTATTGAGTCTAAATATCCAGTTTGTTTCTTTTTGAAGCAATATTTGTTCACATTCCCCACCTCTGATCTCAGGTTTGACCTTTTACAATCCCCAATATCTGAAGGGTCCAGTATTTTCACTGTGTTGTTGTAGAAAGTGTCTTGCCACACTTGTTATCTGCTTGCCATTCTCAAGATCTTTACATGCATTACGAATATTGCTTAAATGTTCGGTCATGCATCTGCCCAACATTCTAGTGGTCATACCAACATAGAAGCGGTCACACAAACATGATAAACAATATATGACATTAGTACTTTGGCAATTAATATGAGTATTTATCCTCCATTTTTTGTTAAATCTATCAACCATAGCTTCTTTTTTGATCATGTATTGGCACATTTTACAGTCCCCACATGGGATGGAGCCCCTTAATAATGCTGTTTTTTTTATTTCTGTTGTAATGACTTGTGGTGAGGTGATCATTGAGTTTTTTTGCTCTTCTGAATGTAAACAATGGTCTCTCTGGTAGTAGTGATCTTAATTGCTCACCTCCCATTAATATATGCCAATGTTTATTGACTATATTAGAGAGTTGTTCACTTTGGCAATTATAATTTGAGATGAGTCTAAGTGTGTTAGTTGAACTACGCTCTTTAGGTTTCAGTAGATGATTCCTATCCTTAGCAAGAGCCTTGTGATATGCCCTGACTAGTGATTTTCTGGAATATCCATGTAGCAGGAGTCTATCTCTTAAGTCTAAAGCTGCCTTTTTAAAAGATTCTAGTGTAGTACTGTTTTCTTGATTCTTAGATATTCACCATATGGAAGACCTCTCACTGTAGAGGAATGATGGTGACTTGATGCATGTAAAATATTATTTGTAGCAGTTGGTTTTCTCTAAACGTCAGTTTCTAGTTTATTATAAACCTTTTTAATTGCCAAATCTAACAATTTAACAATATCTACATTAAATGTAAATGTTAAAAAAGGCCAAAGGGATTGGCATTAAGTACATCGATAAATTCCTCGAATGTTACCACTGGTCCATTCCATATAAATAGAATGTCATATATATATCTGAAACAGTGGGATATGTGCTGAGTTTAACTCTTTAAAGAATCATGAAATACTACCATTTCCACCCACAAGCCCAGATAAATGTTCATGTAGGTGGGGGCACACAAGGTGCCCATGGCCGTGCCACATATATATTTGTAAGAAGAACTTTTCATTGAAAACAAAGTAGTGTTGGGTTAATACATATTTAAGCAATTTTATGATAAACTCTTTGGTTTCTTTGCTCATTTCTGTGTTCTTTTCTAAAAAATGAGCCACTGCTTTGCACCCCAACTCTGCTTGAATACTTGTGTACAGTGATTCAACATTGCACGTTACCAATAAAGAGTTTGTCATTACTTTGATATTCTGAATCTTGCTTAATATGTGCATGGTATCTCTCGTGTGTGAGGGAAGAGCTTCAACCATAAACCTAAGTCTGGTGTCCAAATGCCTGCTTGCTGCTTCTGTAAGGGAGCCGATCATGGACACAATCAGTCTCCCCGGCGGACAAACAATATCCTTATGTATTTTGGGTAGCAGGTATAAGGTAGACAGTCAAGGATGTAAATTATCAATAATAATATTGGATAAATACATCAATAATTTTTTTAGATGAATTTTGCGTCAATTTTTAAGTTATACATTTACCTCTCAAATCGCTGTCGCAGTTGTCTGTTATGCCACCAGGACACAAGATATATTTACAAGTAAGAATTTATCTGTAGATCACTGTCTTTATAGAATGACCTGATAATTATTTGCTTTGTTCATTCCATATGGCATGAGAGTATTGAGTCTAAATATACAGTTTGTTTCTTTTTGAAGCAATATTTGTTCACATCCCCCACCTCTGATCCCAGGTTTGACCTTTTCCAATCCCCAACATCTGAAGGGTCCAGTATTTTTGCTGTGTTGTTGTAGAAAGTGTCTTGCCACACTTGTTATCTGTTTGCCATTCTCAAGATCTTTACATGCATTATGAATATTGCTTAAATGTTTGGTCATGTATCTGCCCAACTTTCTAGTGGTCATACCAACATAGAAGTGGTCACACAAACATGATACACAATATATGATATTAGTACTTTGGCAATTAATATGAGTATGTATCCTCCATTTTTTGTTAAATCTATCAACCATAGCTTCTTTTTTGATCATGTATTGGCACACTTTACAGTCCCCACATGGGATGGAGCCCCTAAATAATGCTGTTTTTTTGGTATTTCTGTTGTAATGACTTGTGGTAAGGTGATCATTGAGTTTTTTTGCTCTTCTGAATGTAAACAAGGGTCTCTCTGGTAGTAGTGATCTTAATTGCTCATCTCCCATTAATATATGCCAATGTTTATTGACTATATTAGAGAGTTGTTCACTTTGGCAATTATATTATTATTTGTAGCAGTTGGTTTTCTCTAAACGTCAGTTTCTAGTTTATTATAAACCTTTTTAATTGCCAAATCTAACAATTCAACATTATCTGCATTAGATGTAAATGTTAAAAAAAGGCCAAAGGGATTGGCATTAAGTACATTGATAAATTCCTCTAATGTTTCCACTGGTCTGTTCCATATAAATAGAATGTCATATACAGGGAGTGCAGAATTATTAGGCAAGTTGTATTTTTGAGGATTAATTTTATTATTGAACAACAACCATGTTCTCAATGAACCCAAAAAACTCATTAATATCAAAGCTGAATAGTTTTGGAAGTAGTTTTTAGTTTGTTTTTAGTTATAGCTATTTTAGGGGGATATCTGTGTGTGCAGGTGACTATTACTGTGCATAATTATTAGGCAACTTAACAAAAAACAAATATATACCCATTTCAATTATTTATTTTTACCAGTGAAACCAATATAACATCTCAACATTCACAAATATACATTTCTGACATTCAAAAACAAAACAAAAACAAACCAGTGACTAATATAGCCACCTTTCTTTGCAAGGGCACTAAAAAGCCTGCCATCCATGGATTCTGTCAGTGTTTTGATCTGTTCACCATCAACATTGCATGCAGCAGCAACCACAGCCTCCCAGACACTGTTCAGAGAGGTGTACTGTTTTCCCTCCTTGTAAATCTCACATTTGATGATGGACCACAGGTTCTCAATGGGGTTCAGATCAGGTGAACAATGAGGCCATGTCATTAGATTTTCTTCTTTTATACCCTTTCTTGCCAGCCACGCTGTGGAGTACTTGGACGCGTGTGATGGAGCATTGTCCTGCATGAAAATCATGTTTTTCTTGAAGGATGCAGACTTCTTCCTGTACCACTGCTTGAAGAAGGTGTCTTCCAGAAACTGGCAGTAGGAATGGTAGTTGAGCTTGACTCCATCCTCAACCCGAAAAGGCCCCACAAGCTCATCTTTGATGATACCAGCCCAAACCAGTACTCCACCTCCACCTTGCTGGCGTCTGAGTCGGACTGGAGCTCTCTGCCCTTTACCAATCCAGCCACGGGCCCATCCATCTGGCCCATCAAGACTCACTCTCATTCCATCAGTCCATAAAACCTTAGAAAAATCAGTCTTGAGATATTTCTTGGCCCAGTCTTGACGTTTCAGCTTGTGTGTCTTGTTCAGTGGTGGTCGTCTTTCAGCCTTTCTTACCTTGGCCATGTCTCTGAGTATTGCACACCTTGTGCTTTTGGGCACTCCAGTGATGTTGCAGCTCTGAAATAAGGCCAAACTGGTGGCAAGTGGCATCTTGGCAGCTGCACGCTTGACTTTTCTCAGTTCATGGGCAGTTATTTTGCGCCTTGGTTTTTCCACACACTTCTTGCGACCCTGTTGACTATTTTGAATGAAACACTTGATTGTTCGATGATCACGCTTCAGAAGCTTTGCAATTTTAAGAGTGCTGCATCCCTCTGCAAGATATCTCACTATTTTTGACTTTTCTGAGCCTGTCAAGTCCTTCTTTTGACCCATTTTGCCAAAGGAAAGGAAGTTGCCTAATAATTATGCACACCTGATATAGGGTGTTGATGTCATTAGACCACACCCCTTCTCATTACAGAGATGCACATCACCTAATATGCTTAATTGGTAGTACGCTTTCGAGCCTATACAGCTTGGAGTAAGACAACATGCATAAAGAGGATGATGTGGTCAAAATACTCATTTGCCTAATAATTCTGCACTCCCTGTATATATATCTGGAACAGTGGGATATGTGCTGAGTTAAACTCTTTAAAGAATCATGAAATACTACCATTTCCTCCCACAAGCCCAGATAAATGTTCGTGTAGGTGGGGGCACACATATTTGTAAGAAGAACTTTTCATTGAAAACAAAGTAGTTGTGGGTTAATACATATTTAAGCAATTTTATGATGAAATAGTTGGTTTATTTGCTCATTTCTGTGTTCTTTTCTAGAAAACGAGCCACTGCTTTGCACCCCAACTCTGTTTGAATACTTGTGTACAACGATTCAACATTGCACGTTACCAATAAAGAGTTTGTCATTTCTTTGATATTCTGAATCTTGTTTAATATGTGCATGGTATCTCTCGTGTGTGAGGGAAGAGCTTCAACCATAAACCTAAGTCTGGCATCCAAATACCTGCTTGCTGCTTCCGTAAGGTAGCTGATCCTGGACACAATCGGACTCCTCAGCGGACAAACGATATCCTTATGTATTTTGGGTAGCTGGTATAAGGTAGACACCCAAGGATGTAATTTATCAACAATAATATTGGATAAATACATCAATAATTTTTTTAGATGAATTTCGCGAAAATTTTTAAGTTACACATTTACCTCTCAAATCGCTGTCACAGTCGTCCGTTATGCCGGTAATGATCTCGTTATGCCGGTAATGATCTCAGACCCTAGACACCTCCGGTAACATGTGCAGAATTTTTTCTTTGACCAATTTAGCTTTTGCAAAACGTTTGATGTCATTATAATGTTTCTTGATCTGTTCCACGTCTTTTTTTCCAGGACCCTGGACACTAACTACATCGCTTATTTTTTGCCAGATCATCTGTCTTCTTACAAAATTGGTCTGTCTTACACGACATTGGAATAAATAATCATATGATTCAATAATCATATCAATCAAAACTACGTTTTGTTGATAAGAAAAGTGTGAATGCTTGGATTTTTAAGTCTGGGAATCCGATCCAGATGAAGGCATATCGAATTTGTAATTTTAATTTTACAAATAAAACACAGAAAATTAACTGATCAAAAATTTTGAACAATAATAAAGTTTTTTAGAAATGTTGCACTTTTATAGTTGCTAAATTCTATTCCCACGACTAATATGACGTTTGTGATACCTTGCAGGTCAGGTGTTAATAATTGGCCATACAAATCTACAGACATTTAAGTACATTCAAATAGTTGCGGTGAGCGAGGCGTCAAATTTATCAATCGTCCTCCACTGCTCACGGCGGGCTAGACGTGACTATTTCAGAGTGTTTTTTTAGTACATATTGACAGTGGATATCATTTTGCTTGCGGCGTTTAACAGCAAGTTTTTTCCGTGTCTACAATGTCGGATTAATTAATAAATTACAGAAAAGAAAAAGAAAAAGTACTAAACGTAAAGCACTCTTGCCTCAAACCTTAATAAAGAAAAAAAATGATGTCCATAATGTAAAATGACCATCCATACTGGTGGAGAAAAACACCAACACACAGGATATCAGTGTCAAAATTAATATTTATTTGCACTGTATTAATTTTATATCTGCACTGTAATTATATGTATAAATCCTATACATAATAAGTAGCAAATGTGTCGGATTAATTGACTGCTTAGCACATGGTGCCCTCTATCTAATCTTAATATTTTACACATGACAATTGTAGGAATTGTTCATATATCAGTTTCATTTTTACAATAAAGTGTATAGGAAATTAATGAATCCATTAAGACTAAAGGTCTGCTTGTAAGTATCTTATTTTGCTATATTTGCTTTATTGACAAACCTCACTGGACTTCTATAGCAGGATTGTTTTATCCGCTGTTTTATTTTGGACAACAAGTCTCCTGAGGAAAACAAAAGGAGTGTACTGAGCTTCCAATAGTGCACAATCCCAAAAAGGCAGAGAACAAGTGGGGACTGTGTTTCCATCTAACCACTGTGGTCAGACTTATCTGTAGATGACACATGGGTGATACTCCCTGACTGACTCTGTCTGCATGATTGTTGTTCATTTTTATCTACTGACAGTCTGTCTATATTTAGGGGCACTAGAAATAAATTGTTAACTTTTAACATGAGTCGGAGGTGCACATCTCTTGTCTGCTCTGTTTTTACAACTTATAGCTTACGGATACTTTATTCAGAAAAGCAGCACTTCCACACATTGGATATACAGTGGGGCAAAAAAGTATTTAGTCAGCCACCAATTGTGCAAGTTCTCCCAATTAAGAAGATGAGAGAGGTCTGTAATTTTCATCATAGGTATACCTCAACTATGAGAGACAAAATATGGAAACAAATCCAGACAATCACATTGTCTGATTTGGAAAGAATTTATTTGCATACTATGGTGGAAAATAAGTATTTGGTCACCTAGAAACAAGCAAGATTTCTGGCTCTCACAGACCTGTATCTTCTTCTTTAAGAGGCTCCTCTTTCCTCCACTCATTACCTGTATTAATGGCTCTTGTTTGAACTTGTTATCAGTATAAAAGACACCTGTCCACAACCTCAAACAGTCACACTCCAAACTCCACTATGGTGAAGACCAAAGAGCTGTCGAAGGACACCAGAAACAAAATTGTAGACCTGCACCAGGCTGGGAAGACTGAATCTGCAATAGGCAAGCAGCTTGGTGTGAAGAAATCAACTGTGGGAACAATAATTAGAATAATTAGAAAATGGAAGACATACAAGACCACTGATAATCTCCCTCGATCTGGGGCTCCCCGCAAGATCTCCCCCGTGGTATCAAAATGATCACAAGAACGGTGAGCAAACATTCCAGAACCACACGGGTTAACATAGTGAATGACCTGCAGAGAGCTTGGACCAATGTAACAAAGGCTATCATCAGTAACACACTACGCCGCCAGCAAATCAGATCCTGCAGTGCCAGACGTGTCCCCCTGCTTAAGCCAGTACATGTCCGGGCCCATCTGAAGTATGCTAGAGAGCATTTGGATGATCCAGAAGTGGATTGGGAGAATGTCATATGGTCAGATGAAACCAAAGTAGAACTGTTTGGTAGAAACACAACTCGTCATTTTTGGAGGAGCGAGAATGCTGAGTTGCAACCAAAGAACACCATACCTACTGTGAAGCATGGGGTGGCAATATCATGCTTTGGGGCTTTTTCTCTGCAAAGGGAACAGGACGACTGATCCGTGTACATGAAAGAATGAATGGGGCCATGTATCGTGAGATTTTGAGTGCAAACCTCCTTCCATCAGCAAGGGTATTGAAGATGAAACGTGGCTGGGTCTTTCAGCATGACAATGATCCCAAACACACCACCCGGGCAATGAAGGAGTGGCTTAGTAAGAAGCATTTCAAGGTCCTGGAGTGGCCTAGCCAGTCTCCAGATATCATCCCCATAGAAAACCTTTGGGCAGAGTTGAAAGTCCATGTTGCCCAGCGACAGCCCCAAAACATCACTGCTCTAGAGGAGATCTGCATGCAGGAATGGGCCAACATACCAGCAACAGTGTGTGACAACCTTGTGAAGACTTACAGAAAACGTTTGACCTCTGTCATTGCCAACAAAGGATATATAACAAAGTATTGAAATGATCTTTTGATATTGACCAAATACTTATTTTCCACCATAATTTGCAAATAAATTCTTTCCAAATCAGACAATGGGCTCCATGTACTAAGCCGTCAATTCATCCGTCATTTTAGACGCGGCTAAACTCGCCGTTACTCGCCGCAGGCGAAATGGTGTCCGCTGTTGCTATGTAGTAATAATCCCACAATAAATAGACACGTCTAGCCCGCGGCGAGCAGTGGCGGAATATTGATAAATTTGACGCCTCGCTCGCCGCGACTAAGCTGATGTACTTAAATTTCAGTTGAATTGTCTGGCCAATTGTTAACACGTGACATGTAAGGTGTCATGAACATCATAGTAGTCGCGGGAATAGAATTTTGCTCCTATAAATGTAAAACGTTTCTAAACAACTTTATTATTGTTCCCAAATTTTTGGAGAGTAATTACAGAGCGCTCTTTTTTGTGATCTTTATTTACAAATTCGATATGGCTTCATCTGGATCTGAAACCGCTTCAAAATCCAAGAATCCTCACTTTATTGAGGTAAATTTAATTATTAATTTAAGAGGTAAATGTACAACATAATTGACGCAATTTTTTTTTAAAAATTATGATAGGTCATTGTCTCCAATATATATTTCTTTAAAATAACATTATCTGACTTCTTACGCTTCAGTATCTGAATCTATATAGGCCATTTAGGCCCCAAATACTGTAATCATTGATGTTGCATATATGTATAAGGGATTGTACAAGCCAATGTAAGTACAATGCTGATATTACTGCCTTTTATATATGTCTAGACTGGCGTCTAGAGTGACTTTCCTATTGTTTTGTACCTTGCCCGCCACCTAAAAGGTGGCGAGGCAAAAATAACGAGGTGGGGCGGAGATTGACGCGAGCGGACAAATAGATTTTTTAGTACATTCGTTTTTGGCGAGTTGGTGGCCAAATGTGTCTAATTACAGTAAAAAATGGAGAGGTAGCGAGGTTTGGCGGATAAGTACGCTCGCAATTTTAAAGATGCGAGTTTTAACATAATTGACGGCTTTGTACATATCAGTTTGCGAGTTTTGACGTGAGATTTGTTGCGGGTAGCTCGCTGACTGCTTAGTACATGGAGCCCAATGTGATTGTCTGGATTCGTTTCCACATTTTGTCTCTCATAGTTGAGGTATACCTATGATGAAAATTACAGGCCTCTCTCATCTTCTTAAGTGGGAGAACTTGCACAATTGGTGGCTAACTAAATACTTTTTTGCCCCACTGTACATCACACTTTTATAAGACGTACATTGGAGAAACAGTAACTCCATTTACCACGTGTTTTTTCACTTTGTGGGAAGTATTTAGAAATTTAAAATGATAGTTTACTTAATTTTATCACATTTCAAAACTTGCACTTTCTGTAATTGAAGTACACTATACTTTCACATTCAGAGCGTTTCCTGTCTATAATTCTGGACATTTACTTATACTTTACCTATAAAATGTTCGAGTTGTTTGTATAGGTGTACAGTTTCTGCACTGCTATGTTGTTATTTTATGTACTGTCCCTTTAAACCTAATTTGTTTTGCCTGGATTCAATTTAAATAGCTTAAATGTACCATTATTGTTAATCTTACAAGTGTTGTTTGGACTGTCAAATAGAATAATTATTATTTATTGATAATCCAAAAACAAGGTATGTATTTTTATTTCAGAAGAGAGGAAACACAGCTCAGATCCCAAATCCAGAGAAAAAAGCCATTGCAAGGCAAAGCAGGGAAACCCTCTGAGTACAAGGGCTGCGTGGTGCTGGCTGTAAGCGGTGGACAAAGCGTAAAACAAACAGGTAAAAAAGGAAACAAGCCACAACTGGGCAACAGTTAAAAGTAATCTACTTTATTGAAAAAAATTGATAAGCACCTGTTATGTGATTCTTTTTGTCAGGATATGATGTTATCATATATATCACTTTTCAGCAAGGAAATGACTGACACATTACACAGGTTTTTCACAATCTTATAATAACAATGATGGTTTATTCTGCAACATAATCATGGAAACAAAATACCACAAACCACTATTCATACTTATAACACTCTATGCAATTGCAATGCTTATATAAACAATTCTAGATACAACTATCTATACAGTTTTCAGTTACATTTAGTTGCCTGCGCAACGACTGATAACAATCTTATGTTGTATTACCACTAAAACAAGTCTAGCTAGTTTTAAACAAACAAATTACTACATCACCGTGATCTCTGTTTGCATCATCCTATCCTGCCGCTTCTGGGGCGCAATGGGAGGGGACATCTGGGCAATCTTTGGACCAGGAGAAAAACAGGCGATCAGCGGGAAACAACACCGAGGATGCGTCCATCCATGGGTCCCAAAAATACACTCAAATACACACACCACAAATACTCAGACTGGCTCAGACATCAGACATCAGACATGACAATCAATACACAATCAGACAACTCACTGATCAGATTGCCTAGATGTACCCCTCTTTATACTGTTCACTTGTGTAACAGTTTTGGCGCAACTCCACAGATCCTGAGACCGCACCCTCTGAGATTGGCCCTGGCCCAAGACATCTGGCCAGTCTGTCTTTAGCCTCAACCAAGCTTATCAGGGCATACTCAGGTACTATCTCTGACGTATTCCTAAACTGCAATGCCGTCATCTTTAGTTTCAAACAAACATGTTTTTCTGCCTGTTATGTGGTCTTATGCAGTTACTTTTGTCAACTCTCAATAATGGTTTTAACAATCTTTCTATAGATATAATTAATAGCTAAACATCAATAATGGCTTTATTACTTAGCCTATTGCAATTAATATTACTTAGCCTATTGCACTTAATAATAATTAACAATATTACCATGGCATTAGCCCCTATACCAATGTGTTCCTTAATGTCAGTAAGTGACCCCTGCCAAGGTTACACCCTTGTTCTGTCTGGGTTTTGACTTCTTATCATCAGCATCCATCGGTTGCTTACCACTTGTAGCATGACTTAGCAAAATTCAGTGTCATCTACTTGAAGTTAATTAATGTCTTTTACTCTGTTAAAGGCACACTCTCTTAAAGGCAAAGTCACCCAAGTTAGTGCAATGCTTTCACTCTCTTAAAGGCAAAGTCACACCAGTTAGTGCAAGTGTCTTATGCTCACACTCTCTTAAAGGCAACACAAGTTTAAGCAAGTGTCATATGAGCAATTACTGCACCCACTTTCCTTACAGCACCATAAAAGGGGCAAATCTGATGTATTTTTATTTGTATAACACTGTATTTAAACAAACATCAGTAAAGGAAAATAAGTGGTTTATCAGTGTATACTTCTAAACATAGTTTAAAATATACATTGTCAATTCCAATTTGTTAGAATGTGCCACATTTTGTATGTGGTATATAGAGTGCCATCAACTAATATTGGGGGGTAGTTATCAAGCCGTCTACTTTTCTGGCTTCGCCGGCCCAATACGCCCGCCTAAGCTCGCCTACCGTCGCCGCCACGGACCTGAAAAAATACGCCTAAGTTATCAAATAAAGCTGTCAAAAAAACGCGGGGCGATGAGCAGCGGACTGTGACAGTTATCACTCATCCGATCTCGCTGCCCTTCGGCTTTTTCCCAGCTTTATTGCTAGCCTGTCACTAACCACTCACACTAAACTACACTGTTCTACCCCCTATACCGGCGCCCCCGGAGCCTCCCGCAACTCAATAAAGTTACTAACCCCTAAACCGCCGCTCCTAGACCCTGCCGCAACTCTTATAAATATATTAACCCCTAAACCGCCGCTCCTAGACCCTGCCGCAACTCTTATAAATGTTTTAACCCCTAAACCGCCGCTCCCGGACACCGCTGCCACCTACAGTATACCTAGTAACCCCTATCCTGCCCCCCCTATACCGTCGCCCTCTATAATAAAATTATTAACCCCTATACTGCTGATCCCGCACCTCTCCGCAACTAAATAAATAGTTTAACCCCTAAACCGCCGCTCCATGAACCCGCCGCAACCTATATTAAACCTATTAACCCCTATCCTGCCCCCCCTACATCGTCGCCACCTATAATACATTTATTAACCCCTAATCTGCCCCCCCTACACCGTCGCCACCTATAATAAATTTATTAACCCCTATCCTGCCCCCCACTACGCCGCCGCCACTGTCATAAAATTATTAACCCCTAAACCTAAGTCTAACCCTAACGCCCCCCTAACTTAAATATTAATTAAATAAATCTAAATAAATTAACTCTTATTAAGTAAATGAATCCTATTTAAAACTAAATACTTACCTTTAAAATAAACCCTAATATAGCTACAATATAAATAATAATTATATTCTAGCTATCTTATTATTTATATTTATTTTACAGGTACCTTTCAATTTATTTTAACCATGTACAATAACTATTAAATAGTTATTAACTATTTAATAGCTTACCTAGCTAAAATAAAGAGAAATGTACCTGTTAAATAAATCCTAACCTAAGTTACAATTACACCTAACACTACACTATACTTTAAAAAATTATTCCTATTTAAAAATAAATACCTACCTGCAAAATAAACCCTAAGCTACAATATAAATAATAATTATATTCTAGCTATCTTAGGATTTATATTTATTTTACAGGTAACTTTGTATTTATTTTAGCTAGTTAGAATAGTTATTCAATAGTTATTAACTATTTAATAACTACATAGCAAAAAGAAATACAAAATTACCTGTAAAATAAATCCTAACTTAAGTTACAATTAAAACTAATACTACACTATCATTAAATTAATTAAATAAACTACCTACAAATAACTACAATTAAATACAATTACATAAACTAACTAAAGTACACAAAATAAAAAAAGCTAAGTTACAAAAAATAAAAAAAATAAGTTACAAACATGTTACAAA
Source organism: Bombina bombina (assembly GCF_027579735.1). NCBI lineage: Eukaryota > Metazoa > Chordata > Amphibia > Anura > Bombinatoridae > Bombina > Bombina bombina. The sequence continues at coordinate 884,006,370 of NC_069503.1, read as the reverse complement.
TATTACAACAATTTTAAGCTACTTACACCTAATCTAAGCCCCCTAATAAAATAACAAACCCCCCCAAAATAAAAAAATGCCCTACCCTATTCTAAATTAAATAAATTTCAAAGCTCTTTTACCTTACCAGCCCTTAAAAGGGCCATTTGTGGGGGCATGCCCCAAAGAAAACAGCTCTTTTGCCTGTAAAAGAAAAATACAACCCCCACAACATTAAAACCCACCACCCACATACCCCTAATCTAAACCAAACCCCCCTTACAAAAACCTAACACTAATCCCCTGAAGATCATCCTACCTTGAGTCGTCTTCACTCAGCCGAGCCACCGATGGAACTGAAGAGGACATCCGGAGCGGAAGAAGTTAATCCTCCAAGCGGCGCTGAAGAAAAGTCTTCGATCCGGCTGATGTCATCTTCAAAGAGGCGCTGAAGAGGTCTTCTATCCGGGCGAAGTCATCTTCCAAGCCGGGTCTTGAATCTTCCTTCCGCCGACGCGGAACCACCTTCTTCACCGACGGACTACGACGAATGACGGCTCCTTTAAGGGACGTCATCCAAGATGGCGTCCCCTCAATTCCGATTGGCTGATAGGATTCTATCAGCCAATCGGAATTAAGGTAGGAAAATCTGATTGGCTGATGGAATCAGCCAATCAGATTCAAGTTCAATCCGATTGGCTGATCCAATCAGCCAATCAGATTGAGCTTGCATTCTATTGGCTGATCGGAACAGCCAATAGAATGCGAGCTCAATCTGATTGGCTGATTCCATCAGCCAATCAGATTTTCCTACCTTAATTCCGATTGGCTGATAGAATCCTATCAGCCAATCGGAATTGAGGGGACGCCATCTTGGATGACGTCCCTTAAAGGAGCCGTCATTCATCGTAGTCCGTCGGTGAAGAAGGTGGTTCCGCGTCGGCGGAAGGAAGATTCAAGACCCGGCTTGGAAGATGACTTCGTCTGGATAGAAGACCTCTTCAGCGCCTCTTTGAAGATGACATCAGCCGGATCGAAGACTTTTCTTCAGCGCCGCCTGGATGATGACTTCATTGGATGGAAGATTTCTTCAGCGCCGCTTGGAGGATTAACTTCTTCTGCTCCGGATGTCCTCTTCAGTTCCATCGGTGGCTCGGCTGAGTGAAGACGACTCAAGGTAGGATGATCTTCAGGGGATTAGTGTTAGGTTTTTGTAAGGGGGGTTTGGGTTAGATTAGGGGTATGTGGGTGGTGGGTTTTAATGTTCGGGGGGGTTGTATTTTTCTTTTACAGGCAAAAGAGCTGTTTTCTTTGGGGCATGCCCCCACAAATGGCCCTTTTAAGGGCTGGTAAGGTAAAAGAGCTTTGAAATTTATTTAATTTAGAATAGGGTAGGGCATTTTTTTTATTTTGGGGGGGTTTGTTATTTTATTAGGGGGCTTAGATTAGGTGTAAGTAGCTTAAAATTGTTGTAATATTTGTAACATGTTTGTAACTTATTTTTTTATTTTTTGTAACTTAGCTTTTTTTATTTTGTGTACTTTAGTTAGTTTATGTAATTGTATTTAATTGTAGTTATTTGTAGGTAGTTTATTTAATTAATTTAATGATAGTGTAGTATTAGTTTTAATTGTAACTTAAGTTAGGATTTATTTTACAGGTAATTTTGTATTTCTTTTAGCTATGTAGTTATTAAATAGTTAATAACTATTGAATAACTATTCTAACTAGCTAAAATAAATACAAAGTTACCTGTAAAATAAATATAAATCCTAAGATAGCTATAATATAATTATTAATTATATTGTAGCTATCTTAGGGTTTATTTTACAGGTAGGTATTTATTTTTAAATAGGAATAATTTATTAAAGTATAGTGTAGTGTTAGGTGTAATTGTAACTTAGGTTAGGATTTATTTAACAGGTACATTTCTCTTTATTTTAGCTAGGTAAGCTATTAAATAGTTAATAACTATTTAATAGTTATTGTACATGGTTAAAATAAATTGAAAGGTACCTGTAAAATAAATATAAATCCTAAGATAGCTAGAATATAATTATTATTTATATTGTAGCTATATTAGGGTTTATTTTAAAGGTAAGTATTTAGTTTTAAATAGGATTCATTTACTTAATAAGAGTTAATTTATTTAGATTTATTTAATTAATGTTTAAGTTAGGGGGGCGTTAGGGTTAGGGTTAGACTTAGGTTTAGGGGTTAATAATTTTATGACAGTGGCGGCGGCGTAGTGGGGGGCAGGATAGGGGTTAATAAATTTATTATAGGTGGCGACGGTGTAGGGGGGGCAGATTAGGGGTTAATAAATTTATTATAGGTGGCGACGGTGTAGGGGGGGCAGGATAGGGGTTAATACATTTAATATAGGTTGCGGCGGGTTCAGGGAGCGGCAGTTTAGAGGTTAATACATTTATTATAGTTGCGGTGGGCTCCGGGAGCGGCGGTTTAGGGGTTAATATGTATAGAGTAGCTTGCGGTGGGCTCCGGGAGCGGCGGTTTAGGGGGTTATAACTTTATTTAGTTGCGGCGGTGTAGGGGGGGACAGATTAGTGGTGTTTAGACTCGGGGTACATGTTAGGGTGTTAGGTGTAGACAGCTCCCATAGAAATCAATGGGATGTCTGTCAGCAGCGAACTTGTACTTTCGCTATGGTCAGACTCCCATTGATTCCTATGGGATCCGCCGCCTCCAGGGCAGAGGATTGAAAACCAGGTATGCTGGGCCGTAAAAGTGCCGAGCGTACCTGCTAGTTTTTTGATAGCTAGCAAAAGTAGTGAGAATGTGCCGCACTTGTGTGCGGAACATCTGGAGTGACGCAAGAATCGATCTGTGTCGGACTGAGTCCGGCGGATCGATGCTTACGTCACAAAATTCTACTTTTGCCGGTCTCGAGCCTTTGATAACTAAGGCGAATCAGCCTCGCCACAAATACGCTGCGGAATTCCAGCGTATTTGAGGTTGACGGCTTGATAACTAGGCCCCATTGGCACCTTTAATAAAAAGGCAAAATGTATTGAGAGATATCTCAAAAAAACAGTAGGGGGCAAAACCATTGCACCCCTAAGAATTGAATGAGAAAAATATATTTCAAGTATATTCCCAATTGATATTTTAAATGTTTTAGTACATCTGGGTGACTAGGAACAGGAAATTGTTCAACCCTGACTGCCTGTTTTACAGGGGTATAAATATGAGTTAACACATAGGCCAAATTCCCGTAGTCATTCAGCACAATGGGTAAGAGCAAGGAATACATCTGTGATATACAGCAAAAGAGAAATGCCTTTAGGAAAATTGCAAAAGCATTCAAAATACCCATTTTCAACATCAGGGCAATAGTTAAGAAGTTCTAGTCAACTGGAAATGTTATAAATCAACCTGGAAGAGGATGTGTGTCTATATTTTCTCAACACGCTGTGAAGAGAATGGTTTGAGTGGCCAAAACATCTCCAAGGATCACAGCTTGAGAATTGAAAAAGTTAGTTGCTTCTTGGGGTCAAAAGGTCTCCAAAACTACAATCAAGTCACCTACATCACCGCATGTTGTTAGCAAGGGTTTCAAGAAAAAAGCATCTACTCTCATCCAAATACAAACTTAAGTGTCTTTAGTTTTGGAGACACTACTGGAACTGCAAATTGGATCAGGTTCTATGGTCAATTGAAACCAAAATAGAGCAGGTGGGTTTGGCAATCACAGAGAGGTAGCCATATGGAAAAGTACCTCATGCCCATAGTTAAATATGGTGGTGGCTCTTTAATGTTTTGGGTCTGTTTTTCTGCCAGAGGACCTGGACATTTTGTTATGATACATGGCATCATGGACTCAAATATCAACAGAATTTAAATGAACACCTGACTGCCTCTACCAGAAAGTTTAAAGTGTGCCGTGGTTGGATCTTCCAGCAGGACAATGATCCAAAACATGAATCAAAATCAACAGAAAAATGTTTTTCTGACCCCAAAATCAAGGTCCTGCCATGGCCCTTCCAGTCCCCTGATCTGAACCTCATAGAAAAACTGTTGGGTGAACTGAGTAGGAGAGTCCACCAGCATCGACCTCAAAATATAAAGGATATGGAGAGATTCTGTATGGAGGAATTGTCTCAGATACCTTGCCATGTCTTCTCAAACTTCATCAAGCATTATAGGAGAAGATTTCAAAAGGTGTTTTCTTGGCAAAGGGAGATAGCACAAAGTATTGACTAAAAGGGTGCCAATAATTGTGCCACACATAAATTTAACAAAGATTTTTTTTTTTTTTTTTGGATAAACCTGTTTGTGTTTGCAATCGTTTGATATCCATGAGAACAGAGCATTTTTGTGTATTTTGTTAACAAAAGATCAAAAAGTTAAACAATTAAGACACATTTTCACAGTTTTCTTTGCTCATATTTACCAAGCGTGCCAATACTAGTGGAGGGCACTGTATCTTGCTACCTGATACTTAGATCTGACATCTATTGTTATAGCACCTGCCTCCTCTAAATCTCTCTTCTGGGCTATGGACTACCAACTTCTTCTGAACTTGGGCCTGCTCACTGCTCATCTGTTTACTGTGATCTTATTGGAACTGTTCTGGTAGCAGACATGACAACTGCAGAAACTGGTGGCTAGGTTTAACATGTTAAGATTGTGCCTTAATAGGATACATTTTCCTAGGTTATTAAAGTTAGCAATATCCTTTGCCATATTTTTGGGATAGAGCTTGAGTTGCCTTCCCAAGTGCATGTAAGCATATTATTTAGACCAACATAAAATGCTGGAAATAGAGATACAACTTTAAAAAGCAATTTCTTTACTCACCCATTACTTTTCTAAATAATAATTTATCATTTGTTTTTACTGCTATGATAATAAACAGCAAATTTACAAATGAAAGTCACTGATGTTGTTCTTGTTTGTTTGAGCCAGAGTAAAATTTGATATTATAATAGAAGTCCAGCTTATTAAGTGTAAATTAAGTGTATTCTTTTAACTGTAACATTTCCTCCATTTGTGTTGACCACATGGATATAGTGGGGACAACTTGTGATTTCCAATGATGGGCAATTAATGATTTTGCTGCATTTAAGGAGAGTTGCATAAGTTAAAGACATATTTTACAGGAACATTTCAGTAGTAAATTTAATAATGCTATTGTGGAATTCAGAGTTACACCCGAATTAGGACCCAATAAGGTGTTAATACATTTTTCTATTTGAGATAAAAAAAAATGTAATTTGATACAATCCAAAAACACCACAGTCCATCCAACACATTTCCGAACTACTAGGGAATATACCTTAAATATGTTTGTTGATATGAGTCGGATAAGATTCTGTGGGCCAAAGCTAATGTGTTGCACTTCGGAGTGTCCAGGAGACATAGATGTTCAAAGGAAGTGAGAGGTCTAATAAACAATTCACGTTGGGGAGTAGACAAAAAATGCTGTGTTTGGCTATATCTGAGCCAATTGGTATAATGCCTCACAAGAGGAGTTTGTTTCTGTTTTTAAGTTTATTGCCAGTAAGTTACTTGGTGATGGGGATAGAGAATCCAAACTCCCAATATTTTTGAATTTTTACTTTTGGTTTAACCCTTTGGTATTTCTAAGCTAGTTTTTAACTCTTTTTTAAAAAAATATATATTTATTTGTAATTTTTGTACTTTTTTTTTACATTTCCCCAATAGGTTAGGCGATTACCTTTACAACGGTGGGTCTTGGGGGTCTGTAGCTGCTTAGGTGCCTGAGATACATGCTTCTAAGCAGCATGCTCCCATCTCTCTATACTTGTTATTGTAAACTTTAGATATAGTTGTGCGGTGACTTTATCACATCATTGAGCGTGATGTCACCACACAAATGTAAAGCCCCAGCAATGCCTCTCACTATACAGGCCAGATCGCCAGTGTGGGAGTAGGTGGGAGCCTCCAGATTGCCCTCAAGGTGGGTGAGTGCTAGTGACGGCTCTGAGCCGTCGTCAGTACCTGACTGGGACAATTTGCGATGGCTCAGGGCCGTCGTTAGCACTCAAGGGGTTAATTGGGGTTTATAGAGATCTCAAAGGCAAAACCCTGCTACCCAAGAAGACACATCAATCGATCCCAAACACTGAATGTATGTGTATATAGCATTTGCAATGGAAACAGGATCTGTTACTGTAGTTCCAATCTGGTGGATATGATATTGCAGGGCTTTGCGTCTCGGTGCTTTGGCTAGCAATGACCCCACTTTGTTATTCCCCTGATAATAAATTTTTTTGAGATACAGTGCCTGTCTATGGGCACTTTTTTAAAATGAAAGTTTAGGGCAGCATTTGAGAATTTGTTAAGTTATTCAATAAATCTTTTCATTGGGGATTACATTTATGAACCACTTCTGCTTGTTGAAGCTCATTCATAAGTTCGAAGTACCTGGAATTATATGGCTTTTTTTAAATAGCCTTCTGTTTAATTAGTTTTCCTCTGATAGTAGCCTTATGTGCTATCCACAACATAGCTGGGTTGCTTGCAGTTGTAAGGTTTAGATGGGTGTACTCCCAGATGATACTAGCTATATGATTTGTAGTTATTGCGTTATGTAGCATGATTTCAACAATTTTACATATGAAAGGTCATAGAGGAGTATAACTCCAAGCTAACGTCATTGAAACCAAAGAGTGGTCAGGCCATGTAATAGGATAAATCATGTTGGATATCACTAAGGAAAGATTATCATGGTCTATGAGTCAATAATCAATCCTGGAGTATATTTGTCTTGGATTAGAAAACAAAGTGTAATTTTGGGTTGCCGCATGTTGTAAACACCACACATCTATTAAAAGATTACATTTTAGGGATTGGTGGATATGTTTCCTTTGCTTATTAGTTAAAAGGACTTCTGCTATGGGAACAGTCAAGCAGAGGATCTATTACTACATTAACATATCCTCCCATCACCAAGACTCCTTTCTTTAATTCAAAGATTTTGTCACTGATTTTTTAAAGAAAAATGTGTTGACCTTCATTGAGTGACTAAACATTTACCAATAGGCCAACTATTATGAGGTAACGACCCTCTGAGTCTTCATATTTGTCCAGAAGCTTACAATTCCCACACTGTTTATTTTTTTTGGTATAGGAGTTAAAGTAACCTTGGGGATAATCCCTAGAGACCATCCTAGGCTTTTTTCCTTTAACAAAGTGTGTATTCTGCAGGAATACAAACCCTTCCCTCAATTTCCTAAACCAGTATAAGGTGATAAAGTGCTTTGTGGGGGAGATCAGGCCCTTACAGTTTTGGGAGAGAAATATTAGGGGGTAATTGTTTTATTTTATGCAAAAGAGCTGTTAACTTTAGGGCAATGCCCTACAAAAGGCCCCTTTGGGCTATTGGTAGTTTATTTTTAGAATAGTTTTTTTTATTTTGGAGTGAGTTGTTTTTTTTTGGGTGGTATTAGAATAGGAATTTTTGTTTTGGTAATTTTGTCTCTTAATTTTTGTTAAAGGGACAGTCAGCACCAGAATTTTTGTTGTTTTAAAAGATAGATAATCCCTTAATTACCAAGTCCCCAGTTTTGCATTACCAACACAGTTATATTTATACATGTTTTACCTCTGTAATTACCTTGTATCTAAACCTCAGCAAACTGCCCCCTTATTTCAGTTCTTTTGACAGACTTGCATTTTAGCCAATCAGAGCTGTTTCCATGGTAAATTCACGTGCATGAGCTCAATGTTATCTATATGAAACATGTGAACTAATGCCCTCTAGTGGTGAAAAACTATCAAAATGCATTTAGATTAGAGGCGGCCTTCAAGGTCTAAGAAATTAGCATATGAACCTTCTAGGTTTAGCTTTCAACTAAGAATACCAAGAGAACAAAGCAAAAATGGTGATAAAAGTAAATTGGAAAGTTGTTTAAAATTACATGCCCTATTTAAACTTGAAAGTTTTTTTGGAATTGACTGTCCCTTTAAGGGTAGCTTTTGTAATTGCAACTTTTATTATTTAGCAAAAAATCCAAGAAATGTTCCAGCCGACCAGAGTGTATAGATAGATAAAAAGTGAACTTTATTAGGACCAATTAAAAATATATACAAAAATAGGCAGACTCCTGTGAAACAGTGGGAGTTAGAAAAAGGTCTGACCGGTTTCAGCCAAGTAGGCTGTAGTCATAGACGTCTATGACTACAGCCTACTTGGCTGAAACCGGTCAGACCTTTTTCTAACTCCCACTGTTTCACAGGAGTCTGCCTATTTTTGTATATATTTTTAATTGGTCCTAATAAAGTTCACTTTTTATCTATCTATACACTCTGGTCGGCTGGAACATTTCTTGGATTTTTTGCTACATTTTACTTGGAGTACTGGGACTCCAATCCACATTTACTGTTCACAGCGACATTGGATCCCCCTGCCGGGTGACGTCACGCCTGAAGGAGGAGCTGAGCAGCGTGTGAGTGTGGAGACCAGCTGAGCAGAGTTAGAGCTGGGAACACGAATACTACTATGGCGACTTACATCGGGATGTGCAGCAGGATGTTTTAAACGGACGAACCAAGCGGACATACCTAGGGCAGTGAGTAATTACAGTTTGCATTCTATTATGGTTTGGGACTTATTTCTCACATAACGGGTTCTCCAGTTACATATGAGCCCTGTTATTTTGTATGAGCGTTACCCCACCTAGCATCTGTACCCTACCCTAACGCACTGACTGAACATCTGCCTGCTTACTAGACCTGTTTCTCCACAGCTCAGGCTTGCCACTGCACTTGTATCATTCATTAGAAAGAGAGCAACAGGACTGTTGTTACGGTAAACACAGGCATCTGATTATGCAGGACCTGGCTTTCCTGACAAATACGCCTTTATTTGTTACCATCTAACCATCATATATCCGGTTGGCTCTACTTTCTTTTTTTCTTTTTTGCTTGGCAGCAACAGCAAATGGCTTGGGTTACGACATAAGCACAATAGTGATATTATCCCTTCTATACTTATACTAACTCTGCATATTGCGCTAGTAATAGCGGTCTCCACTCACGCTAGCTCACTCTGCTACTTTTGTTTGCATCATTTGTTTGTTCTCTGTTTCTCAACTTTTATTATTGTTTGTAATTGTAGGTTTTTCTTTATGTAAATTTTATTTTATTTATTTTTTGTAATGTAGATTTTTATTTTTAAGTAATGTTGTTTTTTTGTAATGTAGTTTTTTATTTGTAAGTAATGTTAGGTTTTTATTTATTGTAATGTAGGGGTTTTATGTTAAAGTAATGTTAGTTTTTTTGTTAGGGTAAGCTTAGGTTTCAATTTAATTTTACAGGTAAGTTTCTTTTTATTTTAAGATAGAGTATTTTTAAATTAATTTATGGTTACATTAGTTAGGAATAGGTTAGAGGGTTTAGATTTTAATTACTTTGCGATGTGGGGGAATGACAGTTTAGGGGTTAATAATTTAGGTACTTTGCGATGTTGGGAGATGACGGTTTAGGTCTTAAAGTGAAGGTCAATTTTTCTTATTCACAAGATTTAATGTTAAAATTATTGCAGTCGCTTATTTTATATGTTTAAAAAAATAATCCTTTACATATAAATAGTATTTATAATCTACCGCCGTTTGCGCTCTACGCTCCGCCCCATCAACACTTCCTTGTTCTTATCGGATGAAGTAGCATTGTCTGTTAGCAGCGGACTACGCTCGTGCACCCGTTATAGATTTGAACTGCGCATGCGTATCCGCAGCTCAATGGCGCATGCGTTCAAGTAAGTGCCGTGACTTAGTATCCAAACTCTATTAGTATGTGAGATGCACTGCGCTATCAAAATAACCTGTTAGTATTTTTGGAAGCGGTTTCGCAATAATCCAAGTGAGAGCGATGCTGTCAATTAAATGTTACAATGGACTGGGAGAACTGATAACGCATGCGCGTTACATGAACGAGCATGCCGATGATGATGCGCTGTTTGCATAAACGCATGCGCATAAGATGGCAATGACGAAATAGAAAAGGGGCTGGATGCCATGGGGGTAAAATAACGATAGGAGCGAAAATATGTCAATCACTGAAGGCACTCTGGCGGGCGGATTGTACAGCATAAACGGAGCGGGTCAAACAAGTAAAAAATAAAACTTATTATTGTGTTTTCATATATTTTGATGAATGAACATCATAATGATTTTTGCTGATAGATTGAAATTTGATATCCAGAACGCAAGACTTGACCTTCACTTTAATAATTCATTTAGGTACCTCTCGATGTGGGTGGATGGCGGTTTAGGGGGAAATAATTAATTTAGGTACTTTGCGATGTGAGGGATAGCGGTTTAGGGGTTAATAATTTATTTAGGTACTTTGCGATGTGGGGGGATTGCAGTTTAGGGGTTAATAGTATTATTTAGGGTTGGTGATGTCGGGGATGGCGGTTTAGGGGTTAATTTTGTAGTTTATGCGTGTAAGTGTACATCGTAATGCATTTTGTTGTGTTTTGTAAAACTTTTTAGCTTCGGAAAATACTTTATGAGAGCTCTTAGATCGCGGTATGGATTGATGCGGAAAGGACTATTGCCGTAGCACAATGGCGATTTCTCCCGAAGAAAAATGGATCACAAAATCGCTGTTGCTTTAGGGCGAATCCAATTGCTCATCACTTGTAATATTGCCATTTATATATTATGTAAATAAAATATTATTCATTATATCTCTGCAGATACCAAAACAAACTGGGACCAAGTGAAGGGTGCACAGGCTTATGTAATCACCCTAGATATATAAAAAACACGGAAGGGGACTGCACTCTCAGACTGGACTGGGAACACATCCTAAGACCTTGCAACATGCTCAGCCCTTTGTGCTCAATGGCACTCACAGTAAGCTGTTCTGTCCCCAGAGTCACAAGCAGTTAACCCCAGACAGGTCTGGGTGCAAGGCCCATAGGGAAAATTACAAAACAAATTAATACAACATACAGAGAGCACTCACTTACAAGTTTTCAGCTAAGATTAACATAAAAAATGGAAGGGTTAGTTACCGCATCTGGCCAAATAGGACAAGCCCAGGTACCACGTCAAGGTCCCTTCCAATACCTGAGTCCCTAAACCAGCCAAACAATGCAAGCTCTCAACCAAACAAACTGGGAACAAGTGGAGTGGGTGCACAGGCTTATGTTATCAACTGAAATATATACAGAACACGTAAGGGGACTGCACTCTCAGACTGGACTGGGTACACATCACATGACCCTGCAACATACTCAGCCCTGGGTGCTCAATGGCACTCACAGGAATCTGTGCTGTCTCCAAAGTCACAGGCAGTTAACCACAGACAGGTCTGGGTGCAAGGCCCATAGGGAAAATTACAAACCAAATTAATACAACACAGAGAAAAAATCCAGCACTCACAAGCTATCAGCTAAGAGTAAAAGGAAAAATGGAAGGGTTAGTTACCGCATCTGGCCAAATCGGACAAGCCCAGGTACCACGTCAAGGTCCCTTCCAAAACCTGGGTCCCTAAACCCGCCAAACAATGCAAGCTCTAAACCAAACAAACTAGGATCAAGTGAAGGGTGCACAGGCTTATATAATCATCCTAGACATATACAAACATGGAAGGGGACTGCGCTCTCAGATTGAACTGGGTAGACATCTCATGATCCTGCAACATGCTCAGCCCTGGGTGCTCAGTGGAACTCACATGAAGCTCTGTGGTCCCCAGAGTCACAGGCAGTTAACCCCAGGCAGGTCCCTAAACCAGCCAAACAATGCAAGCTCTAAACCAAACAAACTGGGATCAAGTGAAGGGTGCACAGGCTTATAAAATCACCCTAGACATATACAACTGGGGACAGCACAGCTTCCTGTGAGTGCCATTGACCACACAGGGCTGAGCATGTTGCAGGGCCATGGGATGTGTACCTAGTCCAGTTTGAGCGTGCAGTCCCCTTCTGTGTTTTGTATATGTCTAGGGTGATTACATAAGCCTGTGCACCCTTCACTTGTTCCCAGTTTGTTTGGTTGAGAGCTTGCATTGTTTGGCTGGTCTAGGGACCCAGGTTTTGGAAGGGACCATCCCCATGGTACCTGGGCTTGTCCTATTTAGCCAGATAACTAACCCTTCCATTTTTGCTTTTAATCTTTAAAGCTGAGAGCTTGTGAGTGTTGGACCTTCTCTGCATGTTGTATTAATTTGTTTTGTAATTTTCCCTATGGGCCTTGCACCCAGACATGTCTGGGGATAACTGCCTGTGACTCTGGGGACAGCACAGATTCCTGCGAGTGCCATTGAGCACCCAGGGCTGAGCATGTTGCAGGGTCATGGGATGTCTACCAAGTCCAGTCTGATAGTGCAGTCCCCTTCCGTGTTTTGTATATGTCTAGGGTGATTACATAAGCCTGTGCACCCTTCACTTGTTCCCAGTTTGTTTGGTTGAGAGCTTCCATTGTTTGGCTGGTTTAGGGACCCATGTTTTGGAAGGGACCTTGATGTGGTACCTGGGCTTGTCCCATTTGGTCAGATGCTGTAACTAACCCTTCCATTTTTTATTTTAATCTTAGCTGAGAGCTTGTAAGTGAGTACTGGACTTTCTCTGTGTGTTGTATTAATTCGTTTTTCTAATATTTATCTATGGGCCTTGCACCCAGACCTGTCTAGGGTTAGCTGCCTGAGACTCTGGGGACAGCACAGCTTCCTGTGAGTGCCATCAAGCACCCAGGGCTAAGCATGTTGCAGGGTCATTGGATGTGTACCCAGTCTGAGAGTGCAGTCCCCTTCCATGTTTTGTATATATATATATATATATATATATATTTATATATATCCAAAAGCAAAAAAGGCACTCACTGTTCATAATAAAATATAACTTTTAATAAGCCAAGTTTAAAACGACATAACGTTTCGGTGTTCACATAACACCTTTGTCAAATGTCAAAAATAGACAACTTAATGCCCAACCACTCACCTATCATACCTTAACACCCATTACCTTAAATACAGTTTCACTTGGCGCTCCTGTGCGCTGTTCTGTCCTGTGCGCAATGACGTCATGACGTTGCTGCGTTACGTAACGTGACCACATGATGTCAAGTCGCCCAATCAGGTTGCCATAGCAACCGGTAAACAATACCACCGTGGCTATATCGGGCAATTAAATCCCGTTTCCAAAAGTGAATGGGCATAACAGCCCATTAACAACATACTAGGCACTATACATTGGTCTGTAGTTACCAACCACAGCAACCCATATTGCTCACAGTGAAGATCATGCGACAGGGGCGCAAATCATTAAAAAAATTATTATAATCCCGTGTAATTACAATTTAAAATTTAAAAAATGATCAAACATGTATAGCAGGGACATATGAGCGATGCATTGGTCTAATAACGGCAAATCTGCATGGATTGAATCAGAGCCAATCAAATTTATCTGCCTAAGATACGTATCTTACCCACTATTCTTTCTACAATCAGACCCTATTATTTCTTGCCTCCTGGAGCATGATCAGAAACCCGTAAGGACCCACTAGGATGAAAATCCATGTGAATAGTTCTGGGTGACTTAGTATGCATCCATTATTGGTAGGTACTGTTGAAGATTTATTTGTTGTAGAACGGTCCAAAGTCAAGGACAGTATTCAGGCCCCTAGGGACCAGAGTGTCCAGCGTATGGATCCATTTCGTTTCCACTTGTAGCAACCGGTTATCCCTATCACCACCCCTTCTTAATGGTGGTACATGGTCGATTAACATTGACCTCAGGCTTGATAGGCTATGATTACATTCAGCAAAATGCCTGGCGACCGGTTGTTCCGACTCCCCCTTTTTTAGTGCCTCACGTATTGCACAGCGGTGGTTAGCCATCCTGTCCCTGAAACTTGTTATGGTTTTACCAATATAAACCAGAGAACATGGACAGATTAACATATAGATGACATATGTACTAGTGCATGTTAGTCTGTGACGGATGGTAAATCGCCTATTCGTGTGCGGATGCTGGAATGTCTGGCCCCTCATCATGGTATTGCAAGTAGTACAATTACCACATGTGTAGCATCCATTCTTGGACGTCTTCAGCCAGTTATCCTTCTGGTAGCATCTGACCGGATCAGTCTTCACCAGTACATCACGCAAATTTTCAGCCCTGCGGTACACCATCCTCGGTGGTTGCATCCTGTTAAAGGGGAGAGTTGGATCCGTTTCCAGGATCGGCCAATTTTTCTGAGCCGATTTCTTAAGTATGTCGCTAGTTGGAGTATAAGTGGTCACGAAATTAAGCCTTTCAATGTCCATTTTAAGCTTATCATGTCTTTTACACTTGGGGTCTTTTAACAATTCCTCCTTGACTTTTCTGACTGTTCCTTTGTCATAGCCTCTTGCTACTAGCTTTTCTTCCATAATGGTTAGTTGATCAATCATAGTGGGTACCTCACTATTATTACGAATGACCCGCATCAGCTGAGAGGTGATAATCCCCATTTTCTGATGTCTGGGATGGAAACTCCTTGCTTCTAACAAAGAATTGCGATCGGTTGGCTTCGTATATAACGAAGTGCCAAATGAGCAACCATCCTCAGACATGATTTTATATATGTTAAGATCCAGAAAATGTATGGTCTCATTACTAAATTCTAACTTGAACCTTATGGGACTGTCCATGGTGTTCAAACATGTCACCCACTCCTGTAGTTCCTCATTGCTGCCCCCCCATACCAGAAGGACATCATCGATGTACCGTGTATAGTATCTGATATGGGGATGAGCAAATGGTCTCATTAGAGTCTGTTCGTACCAGGCCATATATAGATTGGCATATGTGGGTGCCATGTTTGAACCCATGGCCGTCCCTGACACCTGCAAAAAGTATCCATTCTCGAACTTGAAAAAGTTTTTCTCTAAGCACAAGGTAAGTAGTTTGCACAGGAATTCAATGGGAGGACCCTCATAGAGGGGGTTCCCAGTCACCATGGACCTGACAGCCGCCACACCCCCCCCCCATGGGGAATAGAGGTGTAGAGGCTGTCCACATCCATGGTAACCAGGATATCACCCTCCTGTAATGTGGTATAGTCCCTTAGGACATTCAACAAACTCGGTGAATCCTGTAAATATGCAGGTGTTCCTTTAACCACCGGTTGAAGGTAGAAGTCTATATAGATGGCCAAATTGGATAGTAAGGAGTCCCTGGCAGACACAATTGGTCTGCCAGGGGGATGGTCCAAGGTCTTATGTATTTTTGGCAGAAGATACAGGACTGGTGTTCTAGGGTGATCAGTGATTAGAAACTCAAGCTCCTGTTCTGTCAGTAGCCCTGCTTCATGACCTCTATAGAGGCATTCATCAATGTGTTTCTTAAATGTTCTGCCTGGGTTCCCCGAAAGTTTAACATATACACTATGGTCAGACAACTGTCTGTAAGCTTCTGCCCTATAGTCAACATAATCCTGTAGGACTAGTGACCCACCTTTATCCGCTGGGCGGATAATGATGCTATTATCATTGCTAAGTGATTTAATAGCATACCTCTCATCGCTATTTAAATTTGGGTAAGTGGGAAAAGGAAGTTTGTCAGGAATCTCATTACATACCACTCTGGTGAAATTCCTAATGGATGGATGTGTGTTTACAGGTTCAAATGTTGATGGTTTTTTGAATTTGGTTATCACACTTTGAGTGTCATTTTTAAAGTGGTCTTTTAGCTTAAGCTGTCTTTGTAGCTTGTGGATATCTACAATGGTGTCAAATCTATCACATCTAGGCGTGGGAATAAAAGATAACCCACGATTCAAAACTGAGATTTCCACATCAGTCAAAGACCGACTGCTTAAATTATAGACTATATTCACTTCTTTTTGGGCTGTTTTTTGCGATTTGTGTTTGCCTCGCCTGACGTGCGTGCGTCTGTGTTTTTTAAATTTCCGGTCAGCGGTGGTTTCGCCGCTGACCTGGTAGCAACCCCAGAAAAAGACTGTGACTGACTAGATGTAAGTCCCTCACTATTACCAACATCACCCGTGCTCCTTTCATTGTCTGATGAGTCACCACTAGTGTCAACAAGGCTAAGATTATTGCGTGCCCGTGGGTTTCTGCGCCTTGATCTCATGGGGGGATCCTCCTTACCATATAACCACCTATATAGACGTCTATCCCTGTAGTCATTCTCAACTGTGTTCAATTTTTTGTTTTTAAATGCGACCAACTCACCTCTGTACTTAGCAATCATAGTATCAAGTTTAGTTACCCAGTCCTGGGTTTTATCTTCCGACAAAACATGGTAGCTCTGTGATTTAGTGGCCTCAATCTCTATTTTAATCTTATGTTCAAGTCTACAGACCTCTTCTATGACCAATAACATAAGGTCATAGGAGCACTTATTTAGTATTGAGCACCACTTCTTACAGAAATCCATGTTTTGTCTACCTAGTGTGGGAACATTTTTTACCCTGAAACCTCTCGGTATGTACTTTTTGCGGTGATAACCTGAGAGATAGACTGCATGTAAATGGTAATCGATCTCTTTTTTATGTAAATTCAATAATTTATAGTATACATTAATGGGGGTATCACCCCTCAACTCACTGAGGTCATCCGCAACCCGTATCCGGTCTGCATCTTCATCCGTGAATACAAAGGGATCTGCATTAAAATCTTCATCCATGTATCTATTCTCCATGTCCACTGCTATGGAAGCCATGTTGATGGTACTCTGTGTAGTTAAAACAATCAAAATATGAATGGCATATAGTTGGTTAATTCAGTTGTAAATTCCAAAATGTGATTAAAGTTCATCAATCAATATTCATAAAGCTGGAGTGCATAATCCAAAAAATAGCAAAAAAGTCCCAAGAACAGATCAGCACATCAAACGGTTACACAGCAGTCAGGGTGCACTTAAATCAAAGTCCATAAATCCAAAAGCAAAAAAGGCACTCACTGTTCATAATAAAATATAACTTTTAATAAGCCAAGTTTAAAACGACATAACGTTTCGGTGTTATATATATATATATTACTTTATTATTATTGTTATTATTATTAAATATACAGCACTCATATATTACACTGGGCTATAATACTATGTATAAAATTGCAAAGTTCAATCATTAAAAGACATAAGCATGAACCGAAAAGGATAAAGTGCTTTTATTTTATTTTATAAATGCAATTTTCTCAGGTGAAGACATTCAATAGTAAATAACATATATTAGTGGTTAACACTGCGTACATTATTCTCTGGAGCATCTATGTCTTATTATGATTGTTTGAGAAAACGCAGTCAGTTACCACTGAGATAGCTTAGTAGGTTAATTAGTAAGGTAGAACAGCTGCTGAAACATCAGAGTCATGGGTTCTAGCCCCTGGAGAGCCAATTTACGATTTTTTCCATTTACCTTTTTCTAAGGCCTGTAATGCTTATACCATTCATTTATGTAATAATAATAGCCATTATTTATCTTTAACAGTTAATGTACTAAATCCTAGGTCATAGGCTAAAGTGATTTGAGTTGCTTTGGGGGAAAAAGATTCCCATAAACAATACAAATGTAGAAAATATATATATACTTTGCTAAATACACTCCATAGAATAATATAAAAATATTCAGTTTCCTAAAACCTGTTGTATTCCATACCAATTCTTACATGTATATGCATATATCAGAATAAAACTACAATTTAAATGTAACATAGTTTAAGAAATTATAATTTGCATGATTTTAAATTTGGTTTAGTATTTTCTATTGCCTAGATCTAATAAACAGGACACTAAAGGCGAATGTAATTTTTTACTACCTGCCAATAGTATTATACAAATGTTGTGTTTCAGACATTAGTGAATTAATTTCAGATATTTAAAACAAATTATGGCATTTGACAAAATAAGTGTCATTAAATTGCTTGGTACAACTACAGTAGCTTGATAACTACTCACCAAGATATTGTTTTTCCCTCTTTACCTGCATCTCTCTTCATTCCCTTTGGTGAAGCTTTACATATTCGTATTGAGCCCTCTTTCAGCATGAGTATTCTTGCATCCTGTAAAGCAGTGCACTTTGAACAATCAATTATGTTGCTGTCTTTTTCACAGCTGCACCATGCATTTCAGGTTAGCTTTCCTAATAGAGATAAGAATCTTTCGGCTAGATTACGAGTCTTGCGTTAGGCTTAAAAAGCAGCATTGGCCGGTTCCAACGCTGCTTTTCAACGCCCGCTGGTATTAGGAGTCTTACAGGTACAGGTGTACTGCTCACTTTTTTTTTCAGACTCGGAAATACCGCAAATCCACTTACGTCAATTGCGTATCCGATTTTTTCAGTGGGACTTGCATAGCGCCGGTTTTATGAGTCTGCCAAAAACGGTAGACCCTCTCCTGTCAAGACTGGTACCGCATTTAAAAGTCAGTAGTTAAGAGTTTTACACTACAACACTGTAGCATAAAACTCTTAACTAAAGTGCTAAAAAGTACACTAACACCCATAAACTACCTATTAACCCTTAAACCGAGGCCCCTCACATAGCAAACACTTTTAAAAAAAATTTAACCAACCCCTAATCTGCCGAACCAGATATTGCCGTCACTATAATAAATATATTAACCCCTAAAACGCCGCACTCCCGACTCGCAATCATTAGTTAAATTTTATTAACCTTTAATCTGCCGTCCCTAGCATCGCCGACACCTACCTACATTTATTAACCCCTAATCTGCCGCCCCCAACGTCGCCGACACTATATTAAAGTTATTAACCCCTAAATCTAAGTCTTATCCTAACCCTAACCCCCCCTAACTTAAATATAATTTAAATAAATATAAATAAAACAACTATCATTAACTAAATTATTCCTATTTAAAACTAAATACCTATAAAATAAACTCTAAGCTAGCTACAATATAACTAATAGTTACATTGTAGCTAGCTTAGGGTTTAATTTTATTTTACAGGCAAGTTTGTATTTATTTTAACTAGGTAGAATAGTTATTAAATAGTTATTAACTATTTAATAACTACCTAGCTAAAATAAAGACAAAAGTACCTGTAAAATAAAACCTAACCTAAGTTACAATTACACCTAACACTACCACTATAAGTAAATTAATTACCTAAAGTAAATAAAATTATCGAAATTAAAAAAAAAAAACAAACACTAAATTACAGAAAATAATAAAATAATAATAAAAAAGATTTTTAAACTAATTACACCTAATCTAATCGCCCTAACAAAATAAAAAATCCCCCCAAAATAAAAAAGGCCCTACCCTACACTAAATTACAAATAGCCCTTAAAAGGGCCTTTTGCGGGGCATTGACCCAAAGTAATCAGCTCTTTTACCTGTAAAAAAAAATTACAAATCCCCCCCAACATTAAAACCCACCACCCACACAACCAACCCTATTCTAAAACACACCCAATCCCCCCTTAAAAAAAAACCTAACACTAACCCCCTGAAGATCACCCTACCGGGAGACGTCTTCATCCAACTGGGCAGAAGTGGTCCACCAGAAGGGCAAAAGTCTTCATCCAAGCCATACAGAAGTGGTCCTCCAGACGGGAAGAAGTCTTCATCCAGAAGGCATCTTCTATCTTCATCCATCCAGTGCGGAGCGGCTCCATCTTCAAGACATCTGACGCGAAGCATCTTCTTAATCCAGAGTCTTCTTACTGAAGGTACCTTTTAGTGACGTCATCCAAGATGGCGTCCCTTCAATTTCGATTGGCTGATAGAATTCTATCAGCCAATCGGAATTGAAGGGATGCCATCTTGGATGACATCACTTAAAGGTACCTTCATTCAGTAAGAAGACTCCGGATGAAGAGGATGTTCCGCGTCGGATGTCTTGAAGATGGACCCGCTCCGCGCCAGATGGATGAAGATAGAAGATGCCGTCTGGATGAAGACTTCTGCCTGTCTGAAGGACCACTTCTGCCCAGCTTGGATGAAGATTTCTGCCCGTCTGGAGGACCACTTCTGCCCGGTTGGATGAAGACGTCTCCCGGTAGGGTGATCATCAGAGGGCTAGTGTTAGGTTTTTTAAGGGGGTATTGGGTGGGTTTTAGAGTAGGGTTGGTTGTGTGGGTGGTGGGTTTTAATGTTGGGGGGATTTGTAATTTTTTTGTGTAGGGTAGGGCTTTTTTATTTTGGGGGGCCTTTTTTATTTTGTTAGGGGGATTAGATTAGGTGTAATTAGTTTAAAAATCTTGTAATTTTTTTATTATTTTCTGTAATTTAGTGTTTTGTTTTTTTGTACTTTAGATAATTTTATTTAATTTAGGGAATTCATTTAATTATAGTGTAGTATTAGGTGTCATTGTAACTTTGGTTAGGTTTTATTATACAGGTACTTTTGTCTTTATTTTAGCTAAGTAGTTATTAAATAGATAATAACTATTTAGTAACTATTCTACCTAGTTAAAATAAATACAAACTTGCCTGTACAATAAAAATAAACCCTAAGCTAGATACAATGTAACTATTAGTTATATTGTAGCTAGCTTAGGGTTTATTTTACAGGTAAATATTTAGTTTTAAATAGGAATAATTTAGTTAATGATATTAATTTTATTTAGATTTATTTAAATTATATTTAAGTTAGGGGGTGTTAGAGTTAGGGTTAGACTTAGGTTTAGGGGTTAATAACTTTAATATAGTGGCGAAGCAACATTGGGGGCAGCAGATTAGGGGTTAATAAATATAATGTAGTTGTCGGCGATGTTGGGGGCAGCAGATTAGGGGTTCATAAGTATAATGTAGTTGGCGGCGGTGTCCGGAGCAGCAGATTAGGGGTTAATAATATAATGTAGGTGTTGGCGATGTTGAGGGTGGCAGATTATAGGTTAATAAGTGTAAGATTAGGGGTGTTTAGACTCTGGGTTCATGTTAGGGTGTTAGGTGTAGACATAAATGTACTTTCCCCATAGGAATCAATGGGGCTGCGTTAGGAGCTAAACGCTGCTTTTTTGCAGGTGTTAGACTTTTTCTCAGCCTATGGGGAAATCGTGCCCGAGCACGTTCAGCCAGCTCACCGCTAACGTAAGCAGCGCTGGTATTGAGGTGAGATGTGGAGCAAAATTTTGCTCTACAATCACTTTTTTGCGGTTAACGCCGGGTTTGGAAAAACCGTAATGCCAGCGCTGTCTGTAAGTAAGCGGTGAGCATAAACTGCTCCTTAGCACCGCACAGCTTCTAAAGCAAAACTCGTAATCTAGCCATTTATATTTTTTTTTATATTTTCAAAGTTACAACTTCAAATATTACAAATAAAACAGGAATAATATAGAGCAATGCAACTGCTACAGAAATGTACAGCTTACTGATCTTTATGTGCACACCGATTCTGTCAAGGAGTCCAAGAATACTTAAGTTTCAAGATGATGGTGCCCAGTGTGAAGATACAGAGCTTCACTAGTTGGCAATAGTAAGAGGTTAAAATAAGAGAATGGCTTAAAAGCAGGGCTGGACTGGGAAATCAGACTAGCCCTGGAAATTTGTATAGACCGGCCCAGCCCAGCCTCCCTCTGCGTCAACCCCACACCCTTCAGCTTAGCCACGCCCCTCAGAGATTAATGTCAGTCAGAAACATAGAACAGGCATTTAAATAGTTAATAGTATACAGGTAGAAATCGCCCCTGCAAAGTCTTTAGCCTACCTTTTCCAAAGCTGCCTCCCACATCGATCTCATAGTGCTCCCCAGCTAATGCGGCTGGCATCCCACACTCCTCATACTGTCCAGATAGCGTCTTCTGCTACTACCCAGCTGCGCAGCATTTTTCCCCCACAAGCCACAATGACTTTTAAATATTGCCCAGCTTCAGCTAGTGCGCAAGACATTAACTTGCTCAGTGCATTGCCACCTCTTGGTAACCGCTGGACCGGCCCAGTACTACCTCAGACCCATCTCCCTTGCCTGGCACGTCCTTTGGAGTTTCAAGTGCTGGAAGCAATCCTGATAACTTTCAGCTGCTTTCAGGGTATTGCAGCGATGCCTCAATATTGAGGCTTAATGCAATACCCTTTTTAAGCACACTGATGCAGAGAGGGCAACTCTGTGGCCCTCTCTGCATCAGCTAGCGATGGTGCCGATCGTTGGTGGCGTGGGAGAGCTTGGAAGGAGGTGGGTGGGCGGCCCATCACTGGTAGCTGAGTTCCTGTTATTGAGGTTGATGGGTCCGGGAGCATGTGGGTGTGGGTCGCACGGGGGAGGGGGGGCAGGAGTGCGCGGGGGGTGGGAGGGACTGCTACACTATGGGACATCTGTAGTGAAAGGGAAGGAGGGAGAGGGGTTTATAAGTATAGGGAATGGGATCTGGGAGGGGAGGGGGTAGGGTATTGACGGGGGGCAGCTACACTTCAGAAAATTGGGTTTTTATTTTTATTTTATAAAAAAGGGCAATTTTTAGTAAACTGGGTACTGGCAGACAGTTGCCAGTACCTAAGATGGCGGCCAATAGGTCGAAGGGGGAGACTTAGAGAGCTGTTTGGGAGGGATCAGGGAGGTTGGGGGGTAATAGGGGATCCTACAATTCAGAAAAAATCTTTAAAAAAAACACCTTTATTTTTATACTGTCAGACTTTCTGCCAGTACTTAAGATGGCGGTAACAATTGTGAGGTGGGAGAGGAAAGAGAGCTGTTTGAGAGGTGTCAGGCAGGGATCACAGGGTGGGATGTGTCAGGTGGGAGGCTGATCTCTACACTAAAGCTAAAATTAACCCTACAAGATACCTAATTAACCCCTTCACTGCTGGACATAATACAAGTGTGGTGCGCAGTGGTATTTAGCTGCCTTCTAATTACCAAAAAGCAATGCCAAGGCCATATTTGTCTGCTATTTCTGAACAAAGGGGATCCCAGAGAAGCATTTACAACCTTTTGTGCCATAATTGCACAAGCTGTTTGTAAATAATTTCAGTGAGAAACCTAAAGTTAGTGAAAAAGTTAACAATTTTTTTTTATTTGACCGTATTTGGCAGTGAAATGGTGGCATGAAATATAACAAAATCAACAAGATCAATACTTTGGGTTGTCTGCTACACTGCACTAAAGCTAACATTAACCATACAAAACTACCTAATTAACGCCTTCGCTGCTGGGCATAACACTCCTTTACTGCTGGGCATAATACAAGTGCGGTGCGCAGCTGCATTTAGCGGCCTTATAATTACCAAAAAGTAATGCCAAAGCCATATATGTCTGCTATTTCTGAACAAAGAGGATCCCAAAGAAGCATTTACAACCATTTGTGCCACAATGGCACAAGCTGTTTTTTTTTATTTGATCGCATTTGGCAGTGAAATGGTGGCATGAAATATACCAAAATGGGCTTAAAGCAATACTTTGGGTTGTCTACTAAAAAAATATATTTACATGTGAAGGGTTATTCAGGGATTCCTGAGAAACATCAGTGTTACAATGTAACTCTAGCTAATTTAAAAAAAAAATGTTTTGGAAATAGGAAAGTGCTACTTGTGCTTATTGCCCTATAACTTGAAAAAAAATATATAAACATTGAGTATTTCTAAACTCAGGACAAAATTTTTAAACTATTTTTTTTGGGTGTTATTTGGTGGTTATAGATGTGTAACAGATTTTGGGGGGCAAATTTTCAATTTTTTCATCATATTTTATAATTTTTGTATAGTAAATTATAAGATATGATGAAAATAATGGTATCTTTAGAAAGTCCATTTAATGGCGAGAATAAAAACGGTATATAATATGTGTGGGTACAGTAAATGAGTAAGAGTAAAATTACAGCTAAACACAAACACAGTAGAAATGTAAAAATAGCCCTGGTCCTTAACAATAAGAAAATTGAAAAATGGTCTGACCATTAAGGGGTTAAAAAAGTACGTAAATTGTAATATAATATAACTTCTCCAATTCACATCACATTTAATTTAATAGTCTGGTATAGTTTTTTCTCTCAGTATAACAATGGTCACTGATGTTGTTTCTTTCCTCAAGTTTCAATAATGTTTACTGAGCAGTTTTCAAGTACTTTTTTAGATGTATTTTATCATTACATGTTTACTCCATAATTACTTTTCATTTTATATTACATCAGTTATTATAGGCAATTTAGATAATAATTGATTGGTAATGGTACCTGTATTTTTATATAGGGATCTACTATCGTTGGGTAAAACAGCAACTGGAGCTCAGCTTCTTTGTTTGAACAATCTGACACTAAAATAATGTGGTCACAGTGTATGACTTTATTGTGTGTACAAATTAAAACCATCTTGTGCCTTTTAATTATTATAGCTTTATTATAACCATTACTTTTATGCTGACACATGATTTTACATGCTGAATATAAGTCCCCAGACAAGCATATGCTCCCAAACCAACTCCAGTAACAGCACAAGATGCATTTTATTTACTGTGTAATATCCGCTTTAAACTATTGAGTTTTCTCCTTTAATTACTTCATAAAATATTCCTCTCACTTAGGTTACCACCCTAAGGGCAAGATTACAAGTTTTGCAGTATGGTACGGTAAGGCTATACCGCTGAAAAAATGGCCATTGCGCGTGGAATGGCAGGTCTCCTGTATTACAAGTCGCTGCGGTATAGCTATACCACAAGCATTTTAGCCTGTAATGCAACAATCCATTCCATACTCAAAAAAATTACGTTTGAGTGTGGTATTTCCATAGCACCGTATTATAGGTTGTGTGGTGCAGCTAAAATGCTTGTGTTACAGCCAATACCGACACTATCCATTCCACGATCTGAGACCAGTAGTTATGGATTTTGCGAAACAAAAATGTTTTACAAAACTCATAACTAAAATGTTACAAAGTACACTAACACCCATAAACTACCTATTAACCACTAAACCGCTACCCTCCCACATCACAAATACTATATTAAACGTATTAAACTCTAATCCGCCGCCCACCCACATAGCCAACACTATATAAAGCTATTAACCCATAAACCGCCGACCCCCCACATCGCTACTACTATTTTAAACCTATTAACCCCAAAACCGTCAGACCCCCCGATTGCAACTATTAAACTAAACCTATTAACCCCTAAACCACCACCCCCCCACATTGCAACACACTAAATTAAACTATTAACCCCTAAACCTAATACCCCCCTAATTTTAAATTAAATTTACAATATATCTATCTTTAAATAAATAAAAACTTACCTGTGAAATAAAAAAAACTAAGTTTAAACAATAAAATTAGCGAAAAATAAAAAAAAACTACATTACAATAAAATAAAACTCTAAATTTAAGAAAAATAAAAAACTCTAAGATCCCTTCCCTAATCTAAAAAAAAACCCACCCAAGAAAAAAAAAAACAGTTATCAGACCGCTGCTTCTTAAAGTGAAGGTAAAGTTTGATGAATGAAAGCCCGTTTTTTAAAAATACTATTAAAAACAGGGGCACTTTCATTCATCAAAGTTTAGAAAGCAGCCGTTTTGATTAAAAACATACCTTTGTTTTTTTTAAATCCAGAGCTGCTTCCCCCACCCGGAGATCCTCTCTTCACACATCATCAATGACTAATCCAGCTTCCTCCAATCACGGCATGGACTCAGACAATGACTCCTCTGGGGGGAAAGCCGTGATTGGAGGAAGCTGGATCAAATTCAATCGGGTTGATTTCTCTCTGCCGTCTCAGAGCAGTTGGACAAGTTATGGAGCAGCGGTCTTTAGTCTGCTGCTTCATAACTTCTTGATATCTTCTGTTTCTAGTGAGCCTGAAGGATCGCTGGAAACAAGGGGCCTCAAGCTCTATACAGAGCTTGATAAATATGCCCCTAAGTGTATATCATGTTTTTCTTTTTGTTTATTAGTCTGTGTTTCTTTGTGTGTGTGTAACTGAGTCTTTTTATGTGAGTGTCTGTGATTGTTTTTGTGTCTTTGAATGTGTTCAAGTGCGTCTAAGAAGTTTCTGTGTCTGAGTTTTTATTTGAGTGTGTGTGATTGTTTCTGTTTATTGAGTATGTGTTTCTGTGTGTATGTGAGTATGTGTATGTGTGCCATTAAATGTTCCTGTTTGTGTGTGTGCCTTTCAATGTTTTTGTTTATGTGTGCCTGAGTGTTTCTGCATGCTTTTAAGTATCCAACAATTGAACCTCTATCAGGTTCATATGTGTTTTTTTTTTTTTAAATTAATCTTTTATTAAGGTTTAGTAGTAACAACATAAGAAGTATTTTCATTCTTAGTATAAGTAAGATACAAATGCACAAGTATTAATTAGGACATTATGAGGTGTAAACATACAACAAAGTCAGTAGGTTACAAAATCACTGGGATGTGCACGTAGAAACGTATGTAATGATTATATAAATATTAAACTTCCATTTACTGTTATATATTCTCCATGGTATCTAAAAAGGTCTCTTTTGGACCTCAAGCAAACTAGTATTTCAAATAGAGGAGAGTTGAGAAAATATATAGCAATAATATAGGTACAGTTGTGCTCATAAGTTTACATACCCTGGCAGAATTTATGATTTCTTGGCCATTTTTCAGAGAATATGAATGATAACACAAAAACTATTCTTACACTCATGGTTAGTGTTTGGCTGAAGGCATTTATTATCAATCAACTGTGTTTACTCTTTTTAAATCATAATGACAACAGAAACTACCCAAATGACCCTGATCAAAAGTTTACATACCCTGGTGATTTTGGCCTGATAACATGCACACAAGTTGACACAAAGGGGTTTGAATGGCTATTAAAGTTAACCATCCTCACCTGTGATCTGTTTGCTTGTAATTAGTGTGTGTGTATAAAAAGTCAATGAGTTTCTGGACTCCTAACAGACCCTTGCATCTTTCATCCAGTGCTGCACTGAAAATTCTGGATTCTGAGTCATGGGGAAAGCAAAATAATTGTCAAAGGATCTGCGGGAAAAGGTAGTTGAACTGTATAAAACAGGAAAGGGATATACAAAGATAACTTAAATATGTATTATGTTGGGGCCACTTCTTTAGACCCCAATATATATAATATATGTAGTAGCAAGACACTATTTAATATTCAGCGAGCAAGCATCGCTTAGAAATTAATATAATGCTGCACTTTATAAGATAACCACATGAGCTTTAAGATATGTATATAAGGCATACTAGATTAGGAAAGGGATGGCTAAACTCCCATATTTACTAGTGTGATATCTAACAAGAGTAAACTTCTTTTAAACCCCCTTAGATAAAATGAGAATCTTTACATAATCATGAAGTTGGGGATTGTATGCAATGTAGTGCTGTGCTATTGTAGCTTTAGGTATTGAATGAAAAATATAGTCTGCCAGATTATGAGTTTTGCCTTATGAGTGGCTTGGTAATAACTTGCAGGTTATTGTCACCGCTCACCTTTAAAAGCGCTGCTATTACAGGTTTGCGGGAGATATGGCTGCGTTGAGCTCCATACCGCACACAAATACCAGCTCTTCTTTGAGCTGCTGTTACGTGCTCGTGCACGATTTCCCCTTAGACATCAATGGGGAGACCCGGCTGAAAAAAAGTCTAACACCTGCAATGACGGAGCGTAAAGCTCTGTAACGCAGCCCCATTGATGTCTATGGGGAAACAAAATGTATGTTTACACCTAACACCCTAACATAAACTCCACGTCTAAACACGCCTAATCTGCTGCCCCCGACATCACCAACACCTACATTACACTTATTAACCCCTAATATGCCGCCCCAACGTCTCAGCCACCTACATAAATGTATTAACCCCTAATCTGCTGCCCCAATGTTGCCGACACCTACCTACACTTATTAACCCCATATCTGCCGCCCCCAACATCGCCGCCGCCACTATACTAAAGTTATTAACCCTTAAACCTCTGCCCCCCCACATCACTAACACTAAATAAATATATTAACCCCTAAACCTAACCCTAAGTCTAACCCTAACCCTATTGTAACCCTAACCCTAACACCCCTAACCTTAATATAATTCAAATAATAAAACTTACTATTAATAACCAAATAATTCATATTTAAAAATAAATACTTACTTACCTGTAAAATAATAAAATAAGATTGAGCTTGCATTTTATTGGCTGATTGGATGATGCAACGCCTCTGAAGAAACGGCTTGTATGCTGAGAAACGTATTGCATCTATAGGGGGCAAGATTGTACACCCCCCTTCCACTCTTTTGTACATTTATTTTTTAACTTTGTTTTTATAATAAATAGTATTTTTATCTTACAAAAATACCTTTGTGAGTGGTTCCATTTACCTGCACCTGGTTTTATTTTACAGGTAAATTTGTATTTATTTTTACTAGGTAGTTAGTAAATAGTTAATAACTATTTACTAACTAATCAACCTAGTTAAAATAAATACAAACTTACCTGTGAAATAAAAATAAAACCTAAGATAGCTACAATGTAACTATTAGTTATATGTTAGCTAGCTTAGGTTTAATTTTACAGGTAAGTATTTATTTATTTTTAAATAGGAATAATTTAGGTATTAATTGAATTATGTTAAAGTTAGTGGGTGTTAGGGTTAGGGTTACATTAGGGTTAGACTTAGGGTTAGGTGTAGGGGGTTAATAACTTTGTGTAGTTAGCTGTTGGCGATTTGGGGGCAGCAGATTAGGGGTTAATAACAGTAATGTAGGTTGTGGCGATGTTAGGGACAGCAGATTAGGGGTTAATAAGTGTATGTAGGTGGCAACGACATTGGGACAGCAGATTAGGGGTTAATCATATTTAACTATTGTTTGCGATGGGGGAGTGCGGCAGTTTAGGGGTTAATATGTTTATTATAGTGGTGGCGATGTCCGGAGCGACAGATTAGGGGTTAATCATTTTATTTTAGTGTTTGCGATGCGGGAGGGCCTCGGTTTAGGGGTTAATAGGTAGTTTATGGGTGTTAGTGTACTTTGTAACATTTAGTTATGAGTTTTATGGTAGAGCTCTGTAATGTAAAACCCATAACTACTGACTTTCAGATGGCGGTACAGATCTTGTAGTTAAGGGCTGTACCGCTCACTTTTTGTGCTGTGGAAGTCACATTGAAAAAGGACTTTTTGAAAGGTGCAGTAGTTACGTTACGTTACAGCCAAAACGGTATGCGGTACAGCTATACCTACAACACCTGTAATACCAGTGGTAGTGAAAAAGAGCCATAACAATACTATTTCACTCATAACGCACAACTCGTAATCTAGCCATGTGTTAATTGAGGGAAACCTTTAGTGGTCACGTGAAAGGGCCTAATGCACGTCACTAAATTGAGAAAGGAATATACATGCAAAATAAACATTTTAAAGACACAAAGCCAGAAAACAAAAAATATCATGTACTACCAGCCTTTTACCTTAGCCCAACATAAAGCATAACATAACACAAGCATAATCACATTAAGTATTTCCTGTGTGAAAGGAGAAAGAGTATTCTGTCTGATCGCACCATCTGAGGATATGTAGAGAACAACATTAATATAGGTATTCAAATGGTATATCAGACCGATGTACAAAGACAGTTCTCCTTTCTTGTTTCAGAAGGCAGCCCCCTCCATTACCCTTTGCCACAAGATGTGAGTGTTGAGACAGTGTGGATCCTATTAGGGAAAGCTGAAGGATCAGGGAGCAGAAGTCAATGTTCAAAACGAGAGTGTAGGCATTTCCTAAGTGTTGTCTAGCTTTTTAACATAGAAACTTTCGGCTAGATTAGTCTTGCGTTAGCCTTAAAAAGCAGCGTTGAGGGGTCCCAACGCTGCTTTTTAACACCCGCTGGTATTACGAGTCTGGCAGGTACAGGTGTACCGCTCACTTTTTTTCCGCGATTTTCGCATACCGCAAATCCCCTTACGTCAATTGCGTATCATATCTTTTTAATGGGATTTTCCTAATGCCGGTATTACGATTGCTGAAAAAAGTGAGCAGTAGACCCTCTCCTGTCCAGACTCCTACCGCATTTAAAATTCAGTAGTTAAGAGTTTTATGGGCTAATGCCGTAACATAAAACTCTTAACTAAAGTGCTACAAAGTACACTAACACCTATAAACTACCTATTAACCCCTAAACTGAGCCCCCCCGCATCGCAAATACATAAAACTAAAATGTTTAACCCCTAATCTGCCAACCTGACATCGCCGCCACTGTAATAATTATATATTAACCCCTAAACCACTGCACTCCCGCCTCGCAAACACTAGTTAAATTTTATTAACCCCTAATCTGCCGTCCCTAACATCGCTGACACCTACCTACATTTATTAACCCCTAATCCAACGTCGCCGCTACTATATTAAATTTATTAATTTAAACCTAAGTCTAACCCGAAGTCTAACCCCCCAAACTTAAATATAATTTAAATAACACAAAATAAAATTACTACTATTAAATAAATTAGTTAGAAAGATAAAGAGGCAGTAAGGGAGATATTAAGATATTTAAGATAACAGTAAAGCCTATAGTCAAATCACAAAAAGGACATAAATATGCAGGCAGATAAATCTAGCCATAAACCATAAGTCCCATCTTCAATGAGCAATTAGTCCCATAGTCCTAAACACAAATTATTGATGATAAATCTGTGTGGAAATGCAGATTAGACATGTAGCTATTACTGGTTACAGTCCCAAATCGAAATGGGAAGCATCATGGTCAGTAGAATCCAGATGAAATTAAACTAGTACCAGAACAATTTCCCACTAGGTCCTCAGACACAACGTGGGAGTAGATGCCGGTACACTCACCCAGAATGCGGCTTTCAGGGATTCACAAAGCCGAGGCTTCTATTTCCAAGGAACCACGCCATCTCGGCGTCCACAAATGAGGATAATACTCTTCCGGTATCACGTGACTGTCCGTGTCACGCGTCACGTGGTTGCTGGCCCGCCAATCAGATACCTTGTTGGGCTATCACTGAGCCCGTGATGCAGCCGGGAAATCCTGTGACAGTACACAATACATCCAGCTCCTTCAGCATCCGTTCATTCAGGCAATAATACTGAAAAGTGCAGGCAGATCCAAGATAGCGCCACCATAAAAACCGACCTTTTCTTCTTAAATATCCCAGATAGTATAATGCATATCGAGCAGGGGTAAGGTTAGAACAGTATGTGAGGCTGCTAATTAAAGGTAGACACCCCACAGTCCACCGGATAAATAGGATAAATAAAGATGCTAGCAGCCAAACAGTGTAAATCAGAATCAATAATGCTTTATTCCAGGATAAAAGCACAGGACAAGCAGTAAAAATATCAGAACATAGTCTGACCGGTTTCGGTCCTCCTGACCGTAATCATAGACTGATGCATAACATATGTGGTATACATTTAAATAGCAAATAACTTCTCCTGATTGGCTAAAAACAAACAATCTGAAATTTTAACTCCATGCTTGCTGACACCAATTAATCACATTTAATAGATGGGTATACATATCAAACAGTTAAACCCTCTTTAAAACATATTGTGATATTGAAGACAAAAAATTAGACCTAATGAGCTTATCACTCTGTGTTATTACATACAAAAGTGTGTGAACAAATTAGGGGTATTCAATGTGCTAACATATTGATACATATGTATATGTACATTCACAAGATAGCTAAATTCAAAGATAGGAACATAAACTGAGACATTAGCTGAATAGCTAGAAATATGATTTACATTATTTGACAGTAATCAAGTAAACAAGTAAACACACATTAATAAACAATGTTGAACTGTGTGTACACTTACTGCAACAGCGTTATTACGAGTTATTCAAATTTATAGCAACAACACTTGCTATCAGGACATATCATTAAACAATTGTGTAAAACATATAGACATAATAAAGCTCTTAAGCATATCTAATACAAAAAATGATGGAATGCAATTTTAATTATTTATAGATTATGCTTATTCATCTTTGCCAATAGTTTATGATGTCGAACTCAGAATTAAAGCCCTGGGGGAGCAAACTTTGCATTTTAAATATCCAATAGGTTTCTTGTTTACATAGGATAGGAAGCTTATCTCCACCCCTGGGAGGTTTTCTGATCTGTTCAACAGCTTGCCATCTCAGTGTTTTTGTATTCTGGTCGTGTATCTCTATGAAGTGTTTTGATAGCGCTGAACAAGTCACTTTATTTGTTATATATGACAAATGTTCTTTTATACGCTTTCCCACCTCTCTTGTCGTTCTTCCTAAATACAGTTTCCGGCAAGAAATACACTCCACCAAATAAATGATGTAGGTACTCCTACAATTAATACATCCCTTGGTGGAAAATGTTTGGCCGGTAACAGTAGATTGGAATACCTCACCACTGTGAATATGGTCACATGAGCCACAATTTTTCCTGCCACATTTAAATGTCCCATTGTGATGTAACCAGGAACTGGCTACTTTTTTATCACTCCTTAGCATACTAGGTGCTAGCATATTACTTTTAGATGACATTAAGAGCAAGATTGCTTTACTGGAAACGGATATGAATAAATTTGGTCAGTGTGAAACATTTGCTAGGTTTGACAGAATCTTTAAACAGACTATGGATGAGTCCAAGAAGTTGGTCATTCAGGTCAAACATAGCAAATTTTTGCGTGACCAAAAAGATTACACACAGGGCTCAGTATATATCTGGCGGCGTCGCCAGAGGAATAAATCTTGGTATGACAAAGACGAACTAGATGAACCAAAAGACAATAAGAAAAATAAACGTAGAAGGTTCTTTAATAGAAGGTACACACGAGCTAAAGCAAACTCTACAGACTCAAATAAAAAAGTCACATTTTCTACATCAGAGAGTGATAACACAGATGAGGAAAGGTTTGCTTCAAGCTTTGAAGGCACATCAGGAGAGGAGGGAGGCTCTGAGGGTGAAGACCCACAAACAATTCCTACTACTCACACTAACAAGGGTATTCTGAAAAACACTATGTCCCTGGGTGCTAGACCCAAGACACCAAATACTAATTCAAATACAGCTGAGAATGGCAATAGGAACAAAAATTACAAGCAACAAGGCAAATCTAACACTCAGGGCCAGGTTTTTCAAAGGGCCACAAAACAATTCCAGGGAGGAGGCAAGACAGTGACAGAAGATACACAAGATGGGGACAATCAGAGGTATACACTGAGAGGGAAACAATCCAAAACGAAAAAATACCGATGAATATGGTGATAAATATATCAACATATTCATTATCTGATCTTGAAACTAAAGTTCTGGATTATGGATTAGGTTTTGTTCCCTCCAGAAAGTTCATCCTCTTTGAAACTATTCTGGATGTGAACAAACTGGTTAGAGACTTAACCCTCAAAAGATTCTTTCATGATGGTGATCACCAACAAAATGATGGTAATGTTGCTAACAAAGACCCAGTAATAAGTGGGACAAGCCTAGATTTTGGCGATGCCAGTGCCATCATTACACTTGAGGAACTCCAACATGAAAGTTCTATTGATCCGGAAACTAGGAGTCCCCTAATTAGATCCAAACCCCAATATAAATCAGATTTTTACCCTATCCATGCTAGGGGTAAATTCTTAGAAATTTTTCATAAAAGGGTTTTTGGAGGATCTTTCAGCTCTAACTGAGGAAACAGATGATCAAAGACAGAATTTGTCATTTAGAGAACGTGAGGCACTAATAAACTTACAGAAAAACAGCAAGATAGTTATCAGACAATCTGACAAGGGAGGCAGTGTGGTGGTTATGGACAGGGTTGAGTACCTTGCTGAAGCCACCAGACAGCTTAGTGATAGTGACACTTATCAGGTTCTAACAGGGGATCCCACTGTGAAATTTAGAAAAGAACTATCACATTTACTTGATGAGATGGTGGAAGAGGGTTTGATGGATGGAGTAACAGCCGAACATTTGTTGATTGATAAACCAGTAACCCCAATCTTCCACCATCTCCCCAAAGTTCACAAAAGTCTGGTGAATGTAAAGGGGAGACCAATAGTTGCAGGCATTGGGTCATTATTGGAACCATTGTCAAAATGGGTGGATCAATTTCTACAACCCATTGTCAAATTAATACCCAGTTATGTGAGAGACACTACCCATGTCCTGCAACTAGTGGATAATGTTCCATGGCTAGAAGGATACAGTTGGTTGACTATAGACGTCACCTCCTTGTACTCCTCAATCCCTCATCACCAAGGTCTAATTGCTATAGATTATTATCTAAGGCTTTATTCGGACCTTACGGATGAAAAAAGAGTGCTCTTTGTTCAAGCAGTCAGGTTCTTATTGGAACATAATTTCTTTGTGTTCCAAGACACTTATTACCTCCAGAGACGTGGGACTGCTATGGGGGCAAAATTTGCTCCCTCCTACGCCAACCTATTCATGGGTTGGTGGGAGAGGTCCCACGTCTATGGAGGTAATATTGATCACATTGTTCTATACTTGAGATTCATTGACGACCTGCTCATAATTTGGTCGTCAAGTGAGTCAGAAGCAAGTAATTTTGTTGATAACATTAATATGAACAATGTAGGATTAGTATTTACCTCAGAATGGGACAAGGATAGGATCAATTTTTTGGATGTTACCTTGACAGGAAATGTGGAGAGTGGAAGGATTGTCTCCACCCTCTATAGAAAGCCTATTTTGGGTAACAGTCTTTTGCATGTTCGTTCTAGCCATCCACAGCATGTATTTAAGGGCATCGCTAAGAGCCAGTTCTTGCGAGCCAAAAGGAACTGTTCACTTGAAAGTGACTTTCTGTCTGAAAGTAGGGATCTCAGGGATAGAATGAGTGTTAGGGGTTATTCCAAACAAGTCATTAACAAGGCCTTTTTTGAGACTAAAGGAATAAATAGGAATGCCCTATTAAAGACAGACAGTGTTTATAAAAAACCAGAGTCTAAGGCAAACGAACATAAACCAAAGTT
Organism: Bombina bombina; assembly: GCF_027579735.1. Taxonomy (NCBI): domain Eukaryota; kingdom Metazoa; phylum Chordata; class Amphibia; order Anura; family Bombinatoridae; genus Bombina; species Bombina bombina. Next base: position 883,971,575 of record NC_069503.1, on the reverse strand, counting down.
CATTACCTCTTTTTCCACACAATATGATGCGGTTTGCAATATTGTGAGGAAAAATTTACCTATTCTAATGGGAGACAAGTCTCTTAGACACACTATAGAAAAAGGCTGCATGTTTGTCCCTAGAAGAAATGTTACCCTGGGTAATATGCTAGCACCTAGTATGCTAAGGAGTGATAAAAAAGTAGCCAGTTCCTGGTTACATCACAATGGGACATTTAAATGTGGCAGGAAAAATTGTGGCTCATGTGACCATATTCACAGTGGTGAGGTACTCCAATCTACTGTTACCGGCCAAACATTTTCCACCAAGGGATGTATTAATTGTAGGAGTACCTACATCATTTATTTGGTGGAGTGTATTTTTTGCCGGAAACAGTATTTAGGAAGAACGACAAGAGAGGTGGGAAAGCGTATAAAAGAACATTTGTCATATATAACAAATAAAGTGACTTGTTCAGCGCTATCAAAACACTTCATAGAGATACACGACCAGAATACAAAAACACTGAGATGGCAAGCTGTTGAACAGATCAGAAAACCTCCCAGGGGTGGAGATAAGCTTCATATCCTATGTAAACAAGAAACCTATTGGATATTTAAAATGCAAAGTTTGCTCCCCCAGGGCTTTAATTCTGAGTTCGACATCATAAACTATTGGCAAAGATGAATAAGCATAATCTATAAATAATTAAAATTGCATTCCATCATTTTTTGTATTAGATATGCTTAAGAGCTTTATTATGTCTAAATGTTTTACACAATTGTTTAATGATATGTCCTGATAGCAAGTGTTGTTGCTATAAATTTGAATAACTCGTAATAACACTGTTGCAGTAAGTGTACACACAGTTCAACATTGTTTATTAATGTGTGTTTACTTGATTACTGTCAAATAATGTAAATCATATTTCTAGCTATTCAGCTAATGTCTCAGTTTATGTTCCTATCTTTGAATTTAGCTATCTTGTGAATGTACATATTCATATGTATCAATATGTTAGCACATTGAATACCCCTAATTTGTTCACACACTTTTGTATGTAATAACACAGAGTGATAAGCTCATTAGGTCTAATTTTTTGTCTTCAATATCACAATATGTTTTAAAGAGGGTTTAAATGTTTGATATGTATGATTCTGATTTACACTGTTTGGCTGCTAGCATCTTTATTTATCCTATTAAATAAATTAATCCTATGTAAAACGAAATACTTACCGATAAAATAAACCCTAAGCTAGCTACAATATAACTAATAGTTACATTGTAGCTAGCTTAGGATTTATATTTATTTTACAGGCAACTTTGTATTTATTTTAACTAGGTAGAATAGTTATTAAATAGTTATTAACTATTTAATAACTTCCTAGTTAAAATAAGTACAAATTTACCTGTAAAATAAATCCTAACCTCAATTACAATTACACCTAACACTACACTATCATTAAATGAATTAAATAAAATACCTACAATTAACTACAATTACATTAAATAAACTAAAGTAAAAAAAAAAAACCCCACTAAATTACAGAAAATAAAAAAAGAATTACAATTTTTTTAAACTAATTACACCTAATCTAATCCCCCTAATAAAATAAAAAAGCCCTTCAATTTCCAATCAGCCAATAGCAGTGAGCTTGCATTCTATTGGCTGTTCCAATCAGCCAATAGAATCCAAGCTCAATTCTATTGGCTGATTGTATCAGCCAATAGGATTTTTCCTACCTTAATTCCGATTGGCTGATAGGATTCTATCAGCCAATCGGAATTGAAGGGACGCCATCTTGGATGACGTCACTTAAAGGAACATTCATTCTTCAGTCGCCGTCGGATTGAAGAGGATGCTCCGCTTCAGATGTCTTCAAGATGGACCCGCTCCGGATGGAAGAAGATAGACGATGCCACCTGGATGAAGACTTCTGCCGGTCTGGATTTCCTCTTCTGGCCGGATCGGATGAAGACTTCTGCCCCTCTGGACGTCCACTTGTGCCTGGCTAGGTGAAGACGGCTCAAGGTAGGGTGATCTTCAAGGGGGTAGTGGTAGGTTTTTTTAAGGGGAGATTGGGTGGGTTTTAGAGTAGGGTTGGGTGTGTGGGTGGTGGGTTTTAATGTTGTGGGGGTATTGTATTTTTTTTTTACAGTTAAAAGAGATGATTACTTTGGGGCAATGCCCCGCAAAATGCCCTTTAAAGGGTTATTTGTAATTTAGTGTAAGGTAGGGAATTTTATTATTTTGGGGGGCATTTTTATTTTATTAAGGGGATTAGATTAGGTGTAATTAGTTTAAAAAAATTGTAATTCTTTTTTTATTTTCTGTAATTTAGTGTTTGTTCTTTTTTGTACTTTAGTTTATTTAATTTAATTGTAGTTAATTGTAGGTAATTTATGTAATTAATTTAATGATAGTGTAGTGTTAGGTGTAATTGTAACTTAGGTAAGGATTTATTTTACAGGTAATTTTGTACTTATTCTAACTAGGAAGTTATTAAATAGTTAATAACTAGGGGGGCGGAGCCAACTATATAGGCGACCAGACGTACTTCACAGGAGCTCTGGCTCTTAATTCAGATATTAGGAGTAAAAATATGGACTACTAAATATTTTCTCAGCTTGTTGGCAGACTTCTGCTAGTTTTCTCTACAAGGCATCTCGACAACCAATTATCAGACCTTATATCGCACAACTAACACCAATTTAAGCCTGATAATTCAACTACGCAGATGGAAACAATTGGCGTAGTTTAAGTCCTATGAAACTCACAGTGGGACCTACAGCTTACAATACCCACATCAGGGCTTTCTATTTGTACCTACTCGACCGCACTGAGGTGTTGTAATGGCCCAGTGAAGATTTCAGTTGCGGCTTGCAACTCACTAAAAAAAGAAAATGGCGACTGAGGCAGACTGGGAACAGGTAGCTTTGAGCCACATTGAGGCCTCCTTTAGGCTTTTAGAAGCGCTTGTGCCAATGCTCCCCACCGTGACATTCAACGTCCCTATACCCGCTACCCAGGCTATTCGCAGAGGCGGAACTCACGACAGGGAGGATAACTGCATGCCTGTGGACATTTACAATCGTGGCTCTGAAGTGGTGGCTACATCTTCAGACCGACAGAGATCCTCCCCCTCTTCTATTGATGGGTGCTCTTGTGCGCTTGATTTTGGTCACAGACATGGAGCGGTATTAAGAGGTACTTTAGAGGGAGTCCTTACGCTGTCCCACTCATATACAGGGAGTGCAGAATTATTAGGCAAATGAGTATTTTGACCACATCATCCTCTTTATGCATGTTGTCTTACTCCAAGCTGTATAGGCTCGAAAGCCTACTACCAATTAAGCATATTAGGTGATGTGCATCTCTGTAATGAGAAGGGGTGTGGTCTAATGACATCAACACCCTATATCAGGTGTGCATAATTATTAGGCAACTTCCTTTCCTTTGGCAAAATGGGTCAAAAGAAGGACTTGACAGGCTCAGAAAAGTAAAAAATAGTGAGATATCTTGCAGAGGGATGCAGCACTCTTAAAATTGCAAAGCTTCTGAAGCGTGATCATCGAACAATCAAGCGTTTCATTCAAAATAGTCAACAGCAAGAAGCGTGTGGAAAAACCAAGGCGCAAAATAACTGCCCATGAACTGAGAAAAGTCAAGCGTGCAGCTGCCAAGATGCCACTTGCCACCAGTTTGGCCATATTTCAGAGCTGCAACATCACTGGAGTGCCCAAAAGCACAAGGTGTGCAATACTCAGAGACATGGCCAAGGTAAGAAAGGCTGAAAGACGACCACCACTGAACAAGACACACAAGCTGAAACGTCAAGACTGGGCCAAGAAATATCTCAAGACTGATTTTTCTAAGGTTTTATGGACTGATGAAATGAGAGTGAGTCTTGATGGGCCAGATGGATGGGCCCGTGGCTGGATTGGTAAAGGGCAGAGAGCTCCAGTCCGACTCAGACGCCAGCAAGGTGGAGGTGGAGTACTGGTTTGGGCTGGTATCATCAAAGATGAGCTTGTGGGGCCTTTTCGGGTTGAGGATGGAGTCAAGCTCAACTCCCAGTCCTACTGCCAGTTTCTGGAAGACACCTTCTTCAAGCAGTGGTACAGGAAGAAGTCTGCATCCTTCAAGAAAAACATGATTTTCATGCAGGACAATGCTCCATCACATGCGTCCAAGTACTCCACAGCGTGGCTGGCAAAAAAGGGTATAAAAGAAGAAAATCTAATGACATGGCCTCCTTGTTCACCTGATCTGAACCCCATTGAGAACCTGTGGTCCATCATCAAATGTGAGATTTACAAGGAGGGAAAACAGTACACCTCTCTGAACAGTGTCTGGGAGGCTGTGGTTGCTGCTGCTGCACGCAATGTTGATGGTGAACAGATCAAAACACTGACAGAATCCATGGATGGCAGGCTTTTGAGTGTCCTTGCAAAGAAAGGTGGCTATATTGGTCACTGATTTGTTTTTGTTTTGTTTTTGAATGTCAGAAATGTATATTTGTGAATGTTGAGATGTTATATTGGTTTCACTGGTAAAAATAAATAATTGAAATGGGTATATATTTGTTTTTTGTTAAGTTGCCTAATAATTATGCACAGTAATAGTCACCTGCACACACAGATATCCCCCTAAAATAGCTAAAACTAAAAACAAACTAAAAACTACTTCCAAAAATATTCAGCTTTGATATTAATGAGTTTTTTGGGTTCATTGAGAACATGGTTGTTGTTCAATAATAAAATTAATCCTCAAAAATACAACTTGTCTAATAATTCTGCACTCCCTGTACGAAGGGAGAGGCCCTAGAAGAACCCAGGAGCGCTGGTAGCAGTGAGAAGATTTCCTCCCTGATCGCACGCTTGCATCTGTTTATGGCGTCCTAAAAGTTGACTAGTGATGCCGGGAGGTGTCTGTTAAAGCTAGTTCATGGACTGCCTTCAGCCTTCCGCTCTGGAGTAGGGTAAAAGACACCATGCCCTAGGAATGTGGTGGTGGCATATAAGAGAGGTGTAGGGCAAGAAATGATACGTTATCCCACGCTGCCTTGTGTGGCTGCTCTGAAGCTTGTACAAGTATGACTGAACTGCTTTCCTCAAGCCTTCTCCCACCAAACCCTAATACACCGGACACTTGATAATACCATTATATTACTTTGGACATTACAAGATAACAAGGTTGTTAGGCTGACTTGTGATTTATTCACCCACCACCCATATCCTTTTTTTATCTATAATTGGTTGTTCCTGTTCATGTTTCATAGCTTTTGTATGATATTCAGTATGTAGTCAATAAATATGTTTCTTTAGTCTATCACTATTTGGCAATCTAACATTTCTGCTATGCATCTAACTCTGCATTTGGGATTGGCTGAGCATGTGTATATAACAACTATCCACATACAGAGTATTAGTACCCGTTTTCTGTTATAAAACATCATATACCTAGTTGGCTTATAGAAGGTGGCTAATGCCCTGGCCGTTTATGTTTACCTAGTTACCTACGATTAATAAGTTTGATGCTGAGGGTTTTATATAGTTTTTTAACTTATGAATCTTTTCTTCTCACCATGTACTCCTTACCTATGTGTATCCTTTTAAGCTACACCCTACTTATTCTTCTCTTACGGCTAGATTTAGAGTTCTGCGGCCAAAGGGGTGCTTTAGCTACTCGTGCTTTTTTTCCCCCCGGACCTTTTAAAAGAATATTTACAAACATTAGAAAAATATTACAACAATTTTAAACTAATTAAACCTACTCTAAGCCCCCTAATAAAATAACAAAGACCCCCAAAATAATAAAATGCCCTACCCTATTCTAAATTAAAAAAGTTCAAAGCTCTTTTACCTTACCAGCCCTGAAAAGGGCCATTTGCGGGGCAAGCCCCAAAGAATTCAGCTCTTTTGCCTGTAAAAAAAACATACAATACCCCCCCAACATTACAACCCACCACCCACATACCCCTAATCTAACCCAAACCCCCCTTAAATAAACCTAACACTAAGCCCCTGAAGATCTTCCTACCTTATCTTCACCATGCCAAGTTCTAAGATCGCTCCAGGCTCCGAAATCTTCATCCAAGCCCAAGCGGGGGCTGGCGATCCATAATCCAGCTGAAATCTTCTATCAAGCGGCGGCTGAAGAGGTCCAGAAGAGGCTCCAAAGTCTTCATCCTATCCAGGAAGAAGAGGAGATCCGGACCGGCAACCATCTTGATCCAAGCGGCATCTTCTATCTTCATCCGATGACAAACGGCTCCATCTTGAAGACCTCCAGCGCGGATCCATCTTCTTCTTGTGACTTCCAACTGAAGAATGAAGGTTCCTTTAAGGGACGTCATCCAAGATGGCGTCCCTCGAATTCCGATTGGCTGATAGGATTCTATCAGCCAATCGGAATTAAGGTAGGAAAATTCTGATTGGCTGATTGAATCAACCAATCAGAATCAAGTTCAATCCGATTGGCTGATCCGATCAGCTAATCAGATTGAGCTCGCATTCTATTGGCTGTTCCGATCAGGTTCGAGGGACGCCATCTTGGATGACGTCCCTTAAAGGAACCTTCATTCTTCAGTTGGACGTCGGAAGAAGAAGATGGATCCGCGCTGGAGGTCTTCAAGATGGAGCCGTTTGTCATTGGATGAAGATAGAAGATGCCGCTTGGATCAAGATGGTTTCCGGTCCGGATCTCCTCTTCTTCCCAGATATGATGAAGACTTTGGATCAAGATGGTTGCCGGTCCCGATCTTCTTGGGCTTGGATGAAGATTTTGGAGCCTGAAGTGATCTGTGAACCTGGCATGGTGAAGATAAGGTAGGAAGATCTTCAGGGGCTTAGTGTTAGGTTTATTTAAGGGGGGTTTGGATTAGATTAGGGGTATGTGTGTGGTGGGTTGTAATGTTTGGGGGGGGGGTATTTGTATGGGTTTTTTTTTTACAGGCAAAAGGGCTGAATTATTTGGGGCATGCCCCGCAAATGGCCCTTTTCAGGACTGGTAAGGTAAAAGAGCTTTGAACTTTTTTAATTTAGAATAGGGTAGGGCATTTTTTTATTTTGGGGGGGCTTTGTTATTTTATTAGGGGGCTTAGAGTAGGTGTAATTAGTTTAAAATTGTTGTAATATTTTTCTAATGTTTGTAAATATTTTTTTATTTTTTGTAACTTAGTTCTTTTTTATTTTTTGTACTTTAGTTAGTTTATTTCATTGTATTTATTTGTAGGTATTGTATTTAATTAATTTATTGATAGTGTAGTGTTAGGTTTAATTGTAGATAATTGTAGGTACAGGTAGCCCTCAGTTTACGCCGGGTTAGGTTCCAGAAGGAATGGTTGTAAATCGAAACCGTTGTAAATTGAAACCCAGTTTATAATGTAAGTCAGTGGGAAGTGAGGGAGATAGGTTCCAGGCCCCTTTTAAAAATTGTCATAATAACACCTAATACATTATTTTTAAAGCTTTGAAATGAAGACTTTAAGTGCTAAACAGTATTATAAACCTAATAAAATAATCACACAACACATAATATATAATTAAACTAAGTTAAATGAACAAAAACATTTGCTAAACAGCATTATAAACCTAATAAAATAATCACACAACACAGACTTCACTTGCATTTTTCTGCAAACAATTCTTTCTATGCATTCCAATCTGGACTGATTTATAGACAGGAAGATCTTGTTCCTTTGAAATCTGTACAATAGCTCAGGTATGGTTAAACTGATTAATTTCAGCTTGCTTGGCTTTGCTGCAACACAAGCGGACAGCTCCACCTACAGGCTATTTTAATAAATGCACTGCTTCTCAATGCTTTTCAATAGCAGTCACATGACTGGAAAAAAAGGTTGTTATTCTGAAACGGTGTAAATTGAACCGTTGTAAAACGAGGGCCACCTGTATTTTATTTAATTAATTTATTGATAGTGTAGTGTTAGGTTTAATTGTAACTTAGGTTAGGATTTATTTTACAGGTAATTTTGTAATTATTTTAACTAGGTAGCTATTAAATAGTTATTAACTATTTAATAGCTATTGTACCTGGTTAAAATAAATACAAAGTTGCCTGTAAAATAAATATTAATCCTAAAATAGCTACAATATGATTATAATTTATATTATAGCTATATTAGGGTTTATTTTACAGGTAAGTATTTAGTTTTAAATAGGATTAATTTATTTAATAAGAGTTAATTTATTTCATTAGATAAAAATTATATTTAACTTAGGGGGGTGTTAGTGTTAGGGTTAGATTTAGCTTTAGGGGTTAAAAAATTTATTAGAGTAGCGGTGAGCTCCGGTCGGCAGATTAGGGGTTAATGTTTGAAGTTAGGTGACGGCGATGTTAGGGAGGGCAGATTAGGGGTTAATACTATTTATTATAGGGTTATTGAGGCGGGAGTGAGGCGGATTAGGGGTTAATACATTTATTATAGTAGCGGTGCGGTTCGGTCGGCAGATTAGGGGTTAATAAGTTTAGGTAGGTGGCGGCGACGTTGGGGGCGGCAGATTAGGGGTTAATAAATATTATGTAGGTGTCGGCGGTATTAGGGGCAGCAGATTAGGGGTACATAGGGATAATGTAGATGGCGGTGTTATACGGAGCGGCAGATTAGGGGTTAAAAAAATTTAATAGAGTGGCGGCGATGTGGGGGGGCCTCGGTTTAGGGGTACATAGGTAGTTTATGGGTGTTAGTGTACTTTAGAGCACAGTAATTAAGAGCTTTATAAACCGGCATTAGCCCAGAAAGCTCTTAACTACTGACTTTTTTCTGCGGCTGGAGTTTTGTCGTTAGATTTCTAACGCTCACTTCAGCCACGACTCTAAATACCGGCGTTAGAAAGATCCCATTGAAAAGATAGGATACGCAATTGACGTAGGGGGATCTGCGGTATGGAAAAGTCGCGGCTGCAAAGTGAGCGTTAGACCCTTTCCTGACTGACTCCAAATACCAGCGGGCGGTAAAAACCAGCGTTAGGAGCCTCTAACGCTGGTTTTGATGGCTACCGCCCAACTCTAAATCTAAGCCAAAGTTTGCAAAGGTGAAGTCCCTCAGTTTGATCTATAAAGCACCCCTACAGGCTTGATACCCAAGCTTGTACACATATACCTATCTAATCATTGCACTGTGATATCATGGCTGCCGATAATGCTGCTTATAAACCATACATAGCTGTCTGCCTTGTTATAGTTTCATAAAGCCACGCATATTCTCAATCTTATACTTCGCTTGCACCCTGACATATTAAACCTCTCATTGAAACGCAATTTCTTTGCACTGTTTACTTGACATTGCAAAGTACCTTAATAGCATCATGATATATATACATAGATGTTAGCAGGATTGCCGACAGCTCAGTACCTAACACGCAAAGTCTAACCATAATACCTGACATGATTATAAGATTGGGGCACACACTAGCAGTAGCACCAATTTTCAACTACACTATTTCTATAGGATATATATTAGTTATTGCTCTACCAAATGTGAATAACAATTACATGTATACTGCTGAGTAAAATCTATGCCTACTGCCTATAAAGAATGCCTGAATGGGGTTTTACATTTATTGCTGCTGGGCAAATCACCATGCCTCGTGGCAATTTTATTTTTTACTTTGGCATTCATATATCTAAAAACTATATTTTTTTCCTAGAATCCCTATTCATATTTAAGAGGTTGCTAGGCTTTAACGCATAAAATGAGGCTGGTCCTTGTTTTGAATACTGCTCAGAGCACCAGCATTTTGAGGTTCATATATTTGCTTGTCAGCTTATATGTTTTCATCTTCTATAGGCCAAGGTTCAGTCTGCTCATGAGAGATATACCCTTGTTCCAAAACAGTATATATTTGATGGAAGCCACATCTAAGTGCCAATATGTCCATTATTTAATTTACAACCTCCTCCCCCCCCTATAATACACCTCCTAACTTAGGAGGGTTAACTATATGGTTAATCTTACCTATGTCGTAACCTACCTGAATTATTAACTTCTAACTCATCTATCACATGTTTGATATTGTACCATACCTGCATATGTTAACATACTATTTAAGTTAATGGAAAATATACCTGAGGTCTAAATAATGAGATCCACAAGTGGTCTCCTTTCTTTAATATAGCCTTCGGCCCATGGTATTACCCTATAAAATATAAGGTCCAAGAGTGGTCTCCTGTTCTCCATAGAAGGCTCAGATGACTAGTGGCATGTGTTTCTCTTTCATTTTTAGCAAATGCTTAATTGCAGAGCTTTATATTATATAAATGACAGGCATCATTTACTGTATACAAAACTATTCCTTTAAACTCTACTTTATGTTCCTTGAATGTAGCAGATGTTGCTAATTGCATATGCCATTTTAATATATAATTCATAGGATGTACCTTACTATGGCCTAGATTTGGAGTTTGGCGGTAGCCGTGAAAACCAGCGTTAGAGGCTCCTAACGCTGGTTTTAGGCTACCGCCGGTATTTGGAGTCATTCAAAAAAGGGTCTAACGCTCACTTTTCAGCCGCGACTTTTCCATACCGCAGATCCCCTTACGTCAATTGCGTATCCTATCTTTTCAATGAGATCTTTCTAACTCCGGTATTTAGAGTCGTGTCTGAAGTGAGCGTTAGAAATCTAACGACAAAACTCCAGCCGCAGAAAAAAGTCAATAGTTAAGAGCTTTCTGGGCTAACGCCGGTTTATAAAACTCTTAACTACTGTGCTCTAAAGTACACTAACACCCATAAACTACCTATGTACCCCTAAACCGAGGCCCCCCCACATCGCTGACACTCAATTAAATTTTTTTAACCCCTAATCTGCCGACCGCCACCTACGTTATACTTATGTACCCCTAATCTGCTGCCCCTAACACCGCCGACTCCTATATTATATTTATTAACCCCTAACCTGCCCCCCTCAACATCGCCGCCAGCTACCTACAATAATTAACCCCTAATCTGCCGACCGCAAAGAGCCGCCACCTACATTATAGCTATGTACCCCTAATCTGCTGCCCCTAACACCGCCGACCCCTATATTATATTTATTAACCCCTAATCTGCCCCCCTCAACGTCGCCTCCACCTGCCTACACTTATTAACCCCTAATCTGCCGAGCAGACCGCACCGCTACTATAATAAAGTTATTAACCCCTAATCCGCCTCACTAACCCTATAATAAATAGTATTAACCCCTAATCTGCCCTCCCTAACATCGCCAACACCTAACTTCAATTATTAACCCCTAATCTGCCGACTGGAGCTCACCGCTATTCTAATAAATGTATTAACCCCTAAAGCTAAGTCTAACCCTAACACTAACACCCCCCTAAATTAAATATAATTTTAATCTAACCAAATTAATTAACTCTTCTTAAATAAATTATTCCTATTTAAAGCTAAATACTTACCTGTAAAATAAATCCTAATATAGCTACAATATAAATTATATTTATATTATAGCTATTTTAGGATTAATATTTATTTTACAGGTAACTTTGTATTTATTTTAACCAGGTACAATAGCTATTAAATAGTTAAGAACTATTTAATAGCTAAAATAGTTAAAATAATTACAAATTTACCTGTAAAATAAATCCTAACCTAAGTTACAATTAAACCTAACACTACACTATCAATAAATTAATTAAATAAAATACCTACAATTACCTAGAATTAAACCTAACACTACACTATCAATAAATTAACCCTTTAAGGACACAGCTTTCTGTTTGCTCAATTGTTTTATGATGGAAAAATTCCGTCATATATCCTTAAGAGGTTAATTAAATACAATTCCTACAAATAAATACAATGAAATAAAATAACTAAAGTACAAAAAATAAAAAAGAACTAAGTTACAAAAAATAAAAAAATATTTACAAACATTAGAAAAATATTACAACAATTTTAAACTAATTACACCTACTCTAAGCCCCCTAACAAAATAACAAAGACCCCCAAAATAAAAAAAGTGCCCTACCCTATTCTAAATTACTAAAGTTCAAAGCTCTTTTACCTTACCAGCCCTGAACAGGGCCATTTGCGGGGCATGCCCCAAGAAATTCAGCTCTTTTGCCTGTAAAAAAAAACATACAATACCCCCCCCAACATTACAACCCACCACCCACATACCCCTAATCTAACCCAAACCCCCCTTAAATAAACCTAACACTAAGCCCCTGAAGATCTCCCTACCTTGAGTCGTCTTCACCCAGCCGAGCCAAATTCTTCATCCAAGCGGAGCAAGAAGAGGTCCTCCATCCGTTAGAAGTCTTCATCCAAGCGGGGCAGAAGAGGTCTTCCATCCGATTGAAGTCTTCATCCAAGCGGCATCTTCTATCATCATCCATCTGGAGCGGAGCGGCAGCATCCTGAAGACCTTTGACGCAGAACATCCATCCTGGCCGACGACTGAACGACGAATGACGGTTCCTTTAAATGACGTCATCCAAGATAGCGTCCCTCGAATTCCGATTGGCTGATAGGATTCTATCAGCCAATCGGAATTAAGGTAGGAATATTCTGATTGGCTGATGGAATCAGCCAATCAGAATCAAGTTCAATCCGATTGGCTGATCCAATCAGCCAATCAGATTGAGCTCACATTCTATTGGCTGTTCTGATCAGCCAATAGAATGCGAGCTCAATCTGATTGGCTGATTGGATCAGCCAATCGGATTGAACTTGATTCTGATTGGCTGATTCCATCATCCAATCAGAATTTTCCTACCTTAATTCCGATTGGCTGATAGAATCCTATCAGCCAATCGGAATTCGAGGGATGCCATCTTGGATGACGTCATTTAAAGGAACCGTCATTCGTCGTTCAGTCGTCGGCCAGGATGGATGTTCCGCGTCGGAGGTCTTCAGGATGCTGCCGCTCCGCTCCGGATGGATGACGATAGAAGATGCCGCTTGGATGAAGACTTCAATCGGATGGTAGACCTCTTCTGCCCCGCTTGGATGAAGACTTCTACTGGATGGAGGACCTCTTCTTGCTCCGCTTGGATGAAGAATTTGGCTCGGCTGGGTGAAGACGACTCAAGGTAGGGAGATCTTCAGGGGCTTAGTGTTAGGTTTATTTAAGGGGGGTTTGGGTTAGATTAGGGGTATGTGGGTGGTGGGTTTTAATGTTGGGGGGGTATTGTATGTTTTTTTTACAGGCAAAAGAGCTGAATTTCTTGGGGCATGCCCCGCAAAGGGCCCTGTTCAGGGCTGGTAAGGTAAAAGAGCTTTGAACTTTAGTAATTTAGAATAGGGTAGGGCATTTTTTTATTTTGGGGGTCTTTGTTATTTTATTAGGGGGCTTAGAGTAGGTGTAATTAGTTTAAAATTGTTGTAATATTTTTCTAATATTTGTAAAAAAAAAAATATTTTTTGTAACTTAGTTCTTTTTTATTTTTTGTACTTTAGTTAGTTTATTTCATTGTATTTATTTGTAGGAATTGTATTTAATTTATTTATTGATAGTGTACTGTTAGGTTTAATTGTAGATAATTATAGGTATTTTATTTAATTTATTTATTGATAGTGTAGTGTAGGTTTAATTGTAACTTAGGTTAGGATTTATTTTACAGGTAAATTTGTAATTATTTTAACTATTTTAGCTATTAAATTGTTCTTAACTATTTAATAGCTATTGTACCTGGTTAAAATAAATACAAAGTTACCTGCAAAATAAATATTAATCCTAAAATAGCTATAATATAATTATAATTTATATTGTAGCTATATTAGGATTTATTTTACAGGTAACTATTTAGCTTTAAATAGGAATAATTTATTTAATAAGAGTTAATTAATTTCGTTAGATTTAAATTATATTTAAGTTAGGGGGGTGTTAGTGTTAGGGTTAGACTTAGCTTTAGGGGTTAATACATTTATTAGAATAGCGGTGAGCTCCAGTCGGCAGATTAGGGGTTAACAATTGAAGTTAGGTGTCGGCGATGTTAGGGAGGGCAGATTAGGGGTTAATACTATTTATTATAGGGTTAGTGAGGCGGATTAGGGGTTAATAACTTTATAATAATAGCGGTGCGGTCCGCTCGGCAGATTAGGGGTTAATAAGTGTAGGCAGGTGGAGGCGACGTTGTGGGGGGCAGATTAGGGGTTAATAAATATAATATAGGGGTCGGCGGTGTTAGGGGCAGCAGATTAGGGGTACATAGGGATAATGTAAGTAGCGGTGGTTTACGGAGCGGCAGATTAGGGGTTAAAAATAATATACAGGGGTCAGCGATAGCGGGGGTGGCAGATTAGGGGTTAATAAGTGTAAGGTTAGGGGTGTTTAGGTGGTACATGTTAGAGTTTTAGGTGCAGACGTAGGAAGTGTTTCCCCATAGCAAACAATGGGGCTGCGTTAGGAGCTGAACGCTGCTTTTTTGCAGGTGTTAGTTTTTTTTTCAGCTCAAACAGCCCCATTGTTTCCTATGGGGGAATCGTGCACAAGCACGTTTTTGAGACTGGCCGCGTCCGTAAGCAACTCTGGTATCGAGAGTTGAAGTTGCGTTAAATATGCTATACGCTCCTTTTTTGGAGCCTAACGCAGCCATTCTGTGGACTCTCAATACCAGAGTTATTTTAAAGGTGCGGCCAGAAAAAAGCCAGCGTTAGATACGCGGGTCGTTACTGACAAAACTCTAAATCTAGCCGTTAGTGTCCTGGAGAAATGTGACTACGCAGGGATATAGATTTTTATATGTACCAAAATATGTACTTTAACGTGTTTTTCTTTTCTTTTCCCTCTGCGACGTCTGTTTCTTACCAGAACCTTATAGCATACGGATAATAGACATTGTTTGTTACATGTACTCCACACCATGCTCTATTGATATAGCGGATATCGCTAATTGCATATGTTCTATTAATATGTACTTTATATGATGTATCTTTTCATAAGTCTTTTCTTTTTTTTCTTGGAATGTAACCACACAATGATATGCAATGTTATCATATTTTCTTTGTATGCCAAAAATTTGACCTCAATAAAAACTATTTAAAAAAAAAAAAGTTAATAACTATTTAATAACTATTCTACCTAGTTAAAATAAATACAAAGTTGCCTGTAAAATAAATATAAATCCTAAGCTAGCTACAATGTAACTATTAGTTATATTGTAGCTAGCTTATGGTTTATTTTATAGGTAAGTATTTAGTTTTAAATAGGAATAATTTAATTAATTATAGTAAATTTATTTAGATGTATTTAAATTATATTTAAGTTAGGGGGGTGTTAGGGTTAGGGCTAGACTTAGGTTTAGGGGTTAATAAATTTATTATAGTGGCGGCGGCAGCTTAGGGGTTAATACATTTAATATAGTTGCAGTGATGTTGGGGGGGCAGATTAGGGGTTAATAAATATAATGTAGGGTTCGTGATGTTGGGGGTAGTAGATTAGGGGTTCATAGGGATAATGTAGGTGGTGGCGGTGTCTGGAGCGGCAGATTAGGGGTTAATAATATAATTTAGGTTTTCAACGATGTCGGGGGCGGTAGATTTGGGGTTAATAAGTGTAATATTAGGGGTGTTTAGATTTAGGGTTCATGTTAGGGTGTTAGGTGTATACGTAAAATGTATTTTCCCATATGAAACAATGGGGCTGCGTTAGGAGCTGAACGCTGCTTTTTTGCAGGTGTTAGGTTTTTTTTTCAGCCAACTCAGCCCCATTGTTTCCTATGGTAAAATCGTGCACGAGCACGTTTAGCCAGCTTACCGCTACCGTAAGCAGCGCTGGTATTACAGTGAGTAGTGGAGCTAAATTTTGCTCAATGCTCATTTTTCTGAGGCTAACACCATTAGGCTTAGCACTGCACACCATTACCGACAAAAACTTGTAATTTAGCCGATAGATATTAATGGCAGATAAGAGCCATAGGCCCAGCAAGTCTGCCCAATATTACCTTAAAGTATAATCTTATCTAGTTTGTAGGATAGCCTTATGCTTGTCCCAGGCATTTTTAAAGTCCCCCACAGTGTTTGTCATTACTACCTCTTGAGGAAGTTTATTCCATTAATCAATCACTCTTTATGTAAAGAAGTGCTTCTTCAAATTACTCCTGAATCTACTACCCTTCAGCTTGGGATTATGACCCCTTGTTCTTGAATTTTCCATTTTATGTAAAATACCCACACCTCTTTCCCTTCTCTCCTCTAAGCTATACATATTTAGGTCACTGAGCCTATCCTGGTAAGTTTTATTTTTTAGACCATGTACCATTTTGGTAGCCCTCCTTTGCACAGATTCAAGTTTGTTAATATCCTTCTGAAGATATGGCCTCCAGAACTGCACACAATACTCAAGATGAGGCCTAACTAATGATCTATAAAGTGGCATAAGAACCTTACTATTTCTGCTGCAAATACCACTACCAATACATCCAAGCATTCTGCTGGCCTTGCTCGCTGCAGTACTACATTGTTTACTAAGTTTTAAATAATCTGAAATAATAATTCCCCAGTCCTGTTCCTCATTTTTAATGGACAGCAAAGTATCATTGAGTCTGTAATTAATATTTGGATTTTTCTTCCCTAAATATATAATTTTACACTTTGCTGTGTTAAACTTTAGATCCCAGTAATTTGTCCAATCCTCCTATTGTTGTATATCACTTCTCACTTTGTCTACCCCCCCCCTAGAACATCCACTCTGTTACAAATTTTTGTATCATTTGCAAACAGACATACTTTCCCCTTTAGC
Source organism: Bombina bombina (assembly GCF_027579735.1). Taxonomy (NCBI): domain Eukaryota; kingdom Metazoa; phylum Chordata; class Amphibia; order Anura; family Bombinatoridae; genus Bombina; species Bombina bombina. Next base: position 883,954,885 of record NC_069503.1, on the reverse strand, counting down.
CCTTTGCTGATATTACAGATATATAAGTTAAACAAAACAGGCCCCAGGACTGATATCTGATATCTATGTAAGCATTTCACTCACTTTTAGCTTTCTGGAGTTTAGCCGGTATTATATATTTTTTGCAGCAAGTTTTACCCGGTTTTCTTGCTAACCAGGGTGGGGGGTTAGGTAGATGGTGTAAGGACACTGCCTTCAAGCTCAATCGGTCTGGTTTGGATCTTCTAAATAGAATAGTGCAACAATAGCAATATCACCATATTCCAGCCACACATTGCAATAAATATTCATAGTTTTTGTATGGTATGATATGTTATGAGTGAGATAATCGGCAGATTAATCTTGAATTCAACAGAGCTTTCCAGTTTAGCATCTTAGCATGGCCGCGGCTCGGACACGCCCACCTTCATATGTGTTTTCATCTGGCTCTGACCTCACCACACATCACTGATAAAAAATATATATATATATATATATATATATATATATAGATATGTATGCCAAGGATAAGAGCACTCTCTAAGTAAAGGTAATGCTGGGGTGCACTCAGACGTATCTGCAGAAATAATCCAAAGGAGGCACTCGCCATGATGCAATAAAGTGTTTAATATAGAGTGTACATTTACGGGGTATAATTCCGGTACTCAGACTCCTGAAAAAATCTATATATAGATAGATAGATGATAGATAGATAGATAGATAGATAGATAGATAGATAGATATAGATATATACATATATGCATAAGAAGAGAGAAGTGCTCTACCAGGAACAAACAACAGCTCATTCTATGATGATTTAACACCCAGGAGCAGCCTCTTTTAGACCATATATATGTACAGTCATGGACAGAAATATCGGCTCCCCTTCATTTCTGTCAGATAATGCACCACTTTGCCCAGAAAATTGTTGCAATTACAAATGTTTAGGGATTCTCATGTTTATTTCTTTTGTTTGTATTGGTATGACACAAAAAAGTGGAGAGAAAAAATCCAAATCTGACACATTTCACGCAAAACTCCAAAAATGGACTGGACACAATTTTTGGCACTTCCTGTAACAATCAAGGAGTCAATGAATTGTACTCTGTTCTTTCGCCAACTGATCCATGTCTCTCAGATTGGAAGGGTTCATTTTCCCAACTGTTGTTTTGAGATCTCTCCACAGATGTTCTATGTGATTGAGATCTGGACTCATTGCTGGCCAGTTCAGTACTCTCCAGCGCTTTGTCTTAAACCATTTCTGGGTGCTTTTTGACATGTGCTTTGGGTCATTTAACTGCTGTAAGACCCATGGCCTCTGATGGAGACCCAGCCTTTTGATACTGGGCCCTATATTGCACCACAGAATTCTTTGGTCGTCTTCAGATTTCATAATGCCATGCACACAGTCAAGACATCCAAAGCCTGAAGCAATTAAGCAACCCAAAAACATAAGTAAACCTCCTCCATGTTTGACTGTAGGGACTGTATTCTTTTCTTTAAAAGACTAATTTCTTTTTCTGAAAACAATAGAATGATGAGCTTTACCAAAAACTTGTATTTTTGTTTTGTCGGTCCACAGAACATTCTCACAAAAGTATTTTGGCTTCCTCAGGTAAGTTTTGGCAAACTCCAATCTGGCTTTTTATGTTTCCTCCTGGGTCTCCTACCATAGCGTCCCCTTTCATTCAGATGACGATGTATAATGCAAGCTGACAGAGATGGACTTATAACCTAGAGATTGTCCATGCTTTTCCACAATTTTTGTTCTCTTCTCCATGCTCAGTGTGGCACACAGAGACAAACAACATAAAGGTTGAGTAATTTTTTCACCATTTTAACTGGTTGCCGGTTTGATTTCTATATTGTCAGTACCTGTTAATTGATCTGGAGAGGTTAATTGATACAGGCGAGTTTAATTACAAATTACAGCAGCATCACAAACTTAAAATTCAATTATTTCTTACAATTTTGAGAAGGTGCCAATAATTGTGCCCTGTCCATTTTTAGAGTTTTGCATGGAATGTTTCAGATTTGGCTTTTTTTCTCCACATTTTGTTTCATACCAATACAAACAAAGGAAATAAACATGAGAATGCCTAAACATTTGTAATTGCAAAAATATTCTGGGCAAAGTGGTGGATTATCTGATAGTGCCATTATTGTTGTATGTGGAAATCTAAATATATATTTGTGATATTAAGATAAATGCCTTCTATATTCTCAGTAATGTAGGACTGTACAAGTTAAGATAAATACATGATTTATGCCTTCTTTGACATGATTTATTTTCTACTACAAAATAACAGGAAATCAACAAAAGAGTGATTACCTTGGTCATGTTAATGAATTAAAGATTGTATAATCTAATTTGTAACATCTTTATGTATGTAATTAGAATGGATTAAAATGGACCTAAATAATCAATGGCAACATTCTTCTGAGAAAATCTATTTTGTTATTTTTGAGGTGAGAAATTTTAAATTGTTTTGTTTAGTATTGCGTATTACTTGTTTTTTTTACAATAAAATTAACAGCTTGTTTGCATTTTATTTGGCAAGATGTTCATTTCCACCTAAACTGATATTGAATACTGGAAGATTTGCACAAGATTTTATTCCAAACACTAAGATGATGAAATAATTATTTGAAAAAAATCCGTTTTTAAAAATAGCCAACTGGCAACAAACACACAGACACACACACACACACACACACATATATAACATAGAGAAAATCCAGCACTCACTTACAATCTCTCAGCTAAGATTAAAAGCAAACATGGAAGGGTTAGTTACCCTAAAAGAGCAACACAATGCAAGCTCTCAATCCAACAAACTGGGAACAAGTGAAGGGTGCTCAGGCTTATGTAATCACCTTAGACATATACAAAACACGGAAGGGGACTGGTTACACATCACATGACCCTGCAACATGCTCAGCCCTGGGTGCTCAATGGCACTCACAGGAAGCTGTGCTGTCCTCAGAGTCACAAGCAGTTAACCCCAGACAGGTCTGGGTGCAAGAACCATAGGGAAAATTACAAAATAAATTAATACAACACACAGAGAAAGTCCAGCACTCACTTACAAGCTCTCAGCTAAGATTAAAAGCAAAAATGGAAGGGTTAGTTACCGCATCTACCCAAGGGTAAACAAAGGTATGGGGTTATATTTAGAGCGCCTCAATTAGGGTTTTAGGGTCCCAGGTTTTGGAAGGGACCTTAACGTGGTACCTGGGCTTGTCCCATATGGTCAGATGCGGTAACTAACCCTTCCATTTTTGCTTTTAAAGTGGCAGTCAAGTCCAAAAAAACCTTTTATGATTTAAATAGGGAATGTAATTTTAAACAACTTTCCAATTTATTTTTATTACCAATTTTGCTTTGTTCTCTTGGTATTCTGAGTTGAAAGCTAAACCTAGGAGGTTCATATGCTAATTTATTAGCCCTTGAAAATTGCCTCTAATCTGAATGCATTTTGACCACTAGAGGGCAATAGTTCACGTGTTTCATATAGATAACATTGAGCTCATGCATGTGAAGTTACCCTGGAGTGAGCACTGGTAAAAGGTAATCACAGAGGTAAAACGTGTATTATTATAACTGTGTTTGGTTGTGCAAAACTGGGGAATGGGTAATAAAGGGATTATCTTTCTTTTTAAACAACAAAAATTCTGGTGTTGACTGTCCCTTTAATTTTAGCTGAGAGCTTGTAAGTGAGTGCTGGACTTTCTCTGTGTGTTGTATTAATTTTTTTTGTAATTTTCCCTATGGTTCTTGCACCCAGACCTTTCTAAGGTTAACTGCCTGTGACTCTGGGGACAGCACAGCTTCCTGTGAGTGCCATTGAGCACCCTGTGCTGAGCATGTTGCAGGGTCATATGATGTGTACCCAGTCCAGTCTGAGAGTGCAGTCCCCTTCCGTGTTTTGTATATATGTATGTATGTATATATATATATATATATATATATATATATATATATATATATATATATATATATATATATATATATATATATATATTTGTCCCTTGTGAACTCCGCACTCACTTTTCATGACAACTGCCTGGGGTGCATCCAAAGACCATACAAAACTTTTTCAAAAAGAGAGCACTCACCAGGACTTATTGTTGTATAGAATATCATATATATTCCAAAGAAGGGAAATTACTTACGTGCTATTAAACACGAGATGCATGTACCATTTCACAAGCCATTGCATGTGCATCTGAGCATGTGTCTTGCTCTCATGCAACCAAACTGGCAAGAGCAGGGCTTGTCAACCATCCCAGTCAGATGTGACCAATAAAATTTAACATTGCAATCTGAAAGTCTTAAAAGGACTGTAAAGTCAAAATTAAACTTTCATGATTATGGTAGAGCTGGTAGAGCTCACAATTTTTTAATCTATTTATATTATCTAATTTGGTTTGTTCTCTTGGTATCCTTTTTATTTTAGAAAGCATACATATGTAAACTCAGAAGCAGCAATGCATAACTGGGAGCTAGCTGCTGACCGTTGGCTGCACATCTATGCTTTTTTTCTTTGAGTAACCAGATATGCTCTGCTAGCTCCCAGCAAATTCAGTAATGGATACCAAAAGAATGAAGCAAATTTGATAATAAAAGTAAATAGGAAGATATTTCTATGTATATTTTTTTATTTTTATGTATAAAATTGTATGATCTATCTTCATCATGGAATAACATTTTTAGGTTTTATACCCCTGTAAGACCATTAGTAATGTCGCGAATAGTTCGCCGGCGTATAGTTCCCGGCGAACATAGCAAGTTTGCGTTCGCCGCGGCAGGCGAACATATGCAATGTTCGATCCGCCCCCTATTCATCATCATTGAGTAAACTTTGACCCTGTATCTCACAGTCTGCAGACACATTCCAGCCAATCAGCAGCAGACCCTCCCTCCCAGACCCTCCCAGCTCCTGAGCAGCAGCCATTTTAGATTCATTCGGAAGCTGCATTGTTAGTGAGAGGAGGGACAGTGTAGCTGCTGGTGATTTAATAGGGAAATTGATAGCTAGGCTAGTGTATTCAGAGTCCACTACAGTCCTAAAGGACTCATCTGATCTCTGCTGTAAGCAGAGCACTCAAAAAAGCCCATTTTAGGGCTAGAACATCATTTTTTCTAACATCTAATTGCAGTTGCCTGCCTGTCAAGCCACTTGCCCAGTGCCACCACTCATAACTGGTGTAACAGTAGTGTAAATTTAAAAAAAAAAAAAAATTTGACTGTGAAACATCAGTCTGCTAACTTAATCTAATTGCAGTTGCTTGCCTGCCAGCGTGTGTGCCCGGCCCACTTGCCCAGTGCCACACCACTCATATCTGGTGTAACAGTAGTGTAAATTTAAAAAACAAAAAAACTTTTTTGACAGTGAAACATCAGTCTGCTAGTGTAATCTAATTGCAGTTGCCTGCCTGCCAGCATGTGTGCCAGGCCCACTTGCCCACTGTCACCACTCATATCTGGTGTAACAGTAGTGTAAATTAAAAAAAAACAACTTCTTTGACTGTGAAAAATCAGTCTGCTTGTGTAATCTAATTGCAGTTGTGCCTACCAGCGTGTGTGCCAGGTCCACTTGCCCAGTGCCACCACTCATATCTGGTGTAACAGTAGAGTAAATTAAAAAAAAAAAAAAACTTTTTCAACTGTGAAACATCAGTCTGCTAGTGTAATCTAATTGCAGTTGCCTGCCTGCCAGCGTGTGTGCCAGGCTCACAGCGTATACTGTGCCCACTTGCCCAGTGCCCCCACTCATATATGGTGTAACAGTAGTGTAAATTTAAAAAAAAAAAAACTTTTTTGACTGTGAAACATCAGTCTGCTTGTGTAATCTAATTGCAGTTGCCTCCCTGCCAGCATGTGTGCCAGGCTCACAGCGTATACTGTGCCCACTTGCCCAGTGCCACCACTCATATGTGGTGTAACAGTAGTGTAAATTTAAAAATAAAAATCTTTTTGGACTGTGAAACATCAGTCTGAATTTTTGTGTCAGGCTCACAGCGTATACTGGGCCCACTTGCCCAGTGCCACCACTCATATCTTGTTTAATAGTAGTGTAAGTGTACATTTAAATAAATAAAAACTTTTTGGACTGTGAAACATCAGTCTGCTTTTTTGTGTCAGGGTCACAGCGTATACTGTGCCCACTTGCCCAGTGCCACCACTCATATCTTTTTTAATAGTAGTGTAAGTGTACATTAAAAAAAATATATTTTTGGACTGTGAAACATCAGTCTGCTTTTTTGTTTCATGCTCATATCGTATACTATGCCCACTTGCCCAGTGCCACCACTCATATCTTGTTTAATAGTAGTGTAAGTGTACATTTAAAAACAAAAAAAACTTTTTGGACTGTGAAACATCAGTCTGCTTTTTTGTTTCAGGCTCACAGCTTATACTGGGCCCACTTGCCCAGTGCCACCACTCATATCTTGTTTAATAGTAGTGTAAGTGTACGATTAAAAAAATAAAAACTTTTTGGACTGTGAAACATCAGTGTACTTTTTTGTATTAGGCTCACAGCGTATACTGTGCCCACTTGCCCAGTGTCACCACTCATATCTTGTTTAATAGTAGTCTAAGACTGTGAAAAATCAGTCTGCTTTTTTGTGTCAGGCTCAAAGCGTATACTGTGCATACTTGCCGAGTGCCACCACTCATATCTTGTTTAATAGTAGTGTAAGTGTACATTTAAAAACAAAAGAAACTTTTTGGACTGTAAAACATCAGTCTGCTTTTTTGTTTCAGGCTGACAGCTTATACTGGGCCCACTTGCCCAGTGCCACCACTCATATCTTGTTTAATAGTAGTGTAAGTGTACATTTAAAAATAAAAAAAACTTTTTGGACTGTGAAACATCAGTCTGCTTTTTTGCTTCAGGCCCACAGCTTATACTGGGCCCACTCGCCCAGTGCCACCACTCATATCTTGTTTAATAGTAGTGTAAGTGTACATTTAAAAAAATAAAAACTTTTTGGACTGTGAAACATCAGTCTGCTTTTTTGTGTCAGGCTCACAGCGTATACTGGGCCCACTTGCCCAGTGCCACCACTCATATCTTGTTTAATAGTAGTGTAAGTGTACATTCAAAAAAAAAAACTTTTTGGACTGTGAAACATCAGTCTGCTTTTTTGTTTCAGGCTCACAGCTTATACTGGGACCACTTGCCCAGTGCCACCACTCATATCTTTTTTTAATAGTAGTGTAAGTGTACATTAAAAAAAAAATATTTTTGGACTGTGAAACATCAGTCTGCTTTTTTGTTTCATGCTCATATCGTATACTATGCCCACTTGCCCAGTGCCACCACTCATATCTTGTTTAATAGTAGTGTAAGTGTACATTTAAAAACAAAAAAAAATTTTTGGACTGTGAAACATCAGTCTGCTTTTTTGTTTCAGGCTCACAGCTTATACTGGGCCCACTTGCCCAGTGCCACCACTCATATCTTGTTTAATAGTAGTGTAAGTGTACGATTAAAAAAATAAAAACTTTTTGGACTGTGAAACATCAGTGTACTTTTTTGTATTAGGCTCACAGCGTATACTGTGCCCACTTGCCCAGTGCCACCACTCATATCTTGTTTAGTAGTAGTGTAAGACTGTGAAAAATCAGTCTGCTTTTTTGTGTCAGGCTCAAAGCGTATACTGTGCATACTTGCCGAGTGCCACCACTCATATCTTGTTTAATAGTAGTGTAAGTGTACATTTAAAAACAAAAGAAACTTTTTGTACTGTAAAACATCAGTCTGCTTTTTTGTTTCAGGCTGACAGCTTATACTGGGCCCACTTGCCCAGTGCCACCACTCATATCTTGTTTAATAGTAGTGTAAGTGTACATTTAAAAATAAAAAAAACTTTTTGGACTGTGAAACATCAGTCTGCTTTTTTGCTTCAGGCCCACAGCTTATACTGGGCCCACTCGCCCAGTGCCACCACTCATATCTTGTTTAATAGTAGTGTAAGTGTACATTTAAAAAAATAAAAACTTTTTGGACTGTGAAACATCAGTCTGCTTTTTTGTGTCAGGCTCACAGCGTATACTGGGCCCACTTGCCCAGTGCCACCACTCATATCTTGTTTAATAGTAGTGTAAGTGTACATTCAAAAAAAAAAACTTTTTGGACTGTGAAACATCAGTCTGCTTTTTTGTTTCAGGCTCACAGCGTATACTGTGCCCACTTGCCCAGTGTCACCACTCATATCTTGTTTAATAGTAGTGTAAGACTGTGAAAAATCAGTCTGCTTTTTTGTGTCAGGCTCAAAGCGTATACTGTGCATACTTGCCGAGTGCCACCACTCATATCTTGTTTAATAGTAGTGTAAGTGTACATTTAAAAACAAAAGAAACTTTTTGGACTGTAAAACATCAGTCTGCTTTTTTGTTTCAGGCTGACAGCTTATACTGGGCCCACTTGCCCAGTGCCACCACTCATATCTTGTTTAATACTAGTGTAAGTGTACATTTAAAAATAAAAAAAAACTTTTTGGACTGTGAAACATCAGTCTGCTTTTTTGCTTCAGGCCCACAGCTTATACTGGGCCCACTCGCCCAGTGCCACCACTCATATCTTGTTTAATAGTAGTGTAAGTGTACATTTAAAAAAATAAAAACTTTTTGGACTGTGAAACATCAGTCTGCTTTTTTGTGTCAGGCTCACAGCGTATACTGGGCCCACTTGCCCAGTGCCACCACTCATATCTTGTTTAATAGTAGTGTAAGTGTACATTCAAAAAAAAAAACTTTTTGGACTGTGAAACATCAGTCTGCTTTTTTGTTTCAGGCTCACAGCTTATACTGGGCCCACTTGCCCAGTGCCACCACTCATATCTTTTTTTAATAGTAGTGTAAGTGTACATTAAAAAAAAAATATTTTTGGACTGTGAAACATCAGTCTGCTTTTTTGTTTCATGCTCATATCGTATACTATGCCCACTTGCCCAGTGCCACCACTCATATATTGTTTAATAGTAGTGTAAGTGCAAATTTAAAAACAAAAAAAACTTTTTGGACTGTGAAACATCAGTCTGCATTTTTGTTTCAGGCTCACAGCTTATACTGGGCCCACTTGCCCAGTGCCACCACTCATATCTTGTTTAATAGTAGTGTAAGTGTAAGATTAAAAAAATAAAAACTTTTTGGACTGTGAAACATCAGTGTACTTTTTTGTATTAGGCTCACAGCGTATACTGTGCCCACTTGCCCAGTGCCACCACTCATATCTTGTTTAATAGTAGTGTAAGACTGTGAAAAATCAGTCTGCTTTTTTGTGTCAGGCTCAAAGCGTATACTGTGCATACTTGCCGAGTGCCACCACTCATATCTTGTTTAATAGTAGTGTAAGTGTACATTTAAAAACAAAAGAAACTTTTTGTACTGTAAAACATCAGTCTGCTTTTTTGTTTCAGGCTCACAGCTTATACTGGGCCCACTTGCCCAGTGCCACCACTCATATCTTGTTTAATAGTAGTGTAAGTGTACATTTAAAAATAAAAAAAACTTTTTGGACTGTGAAACATCAGTCTGCTTTTTTGCTTCAGGCCCACAGCTTATACTGGGCCCACTCGCCCAGTGCCACCACTCATATCTTGTTTGATAGTAGTGTAAGTGTACATTTAAAAAAATAAAAACTTTTTGGACTGTGAAACATCAGTCTGCTTTTTTGTGTCAGGCTCACAGCGTATACTGGGCCCACTTGCCCAGTGCCACCACTCATATCTTGTTTAATAGTAGTGTAAGTGTACATTAAAAAAAAAAAAACTTTTTGGACTGTGAAACATCAGTCTGCTTTTTTGTTTCAGGCTCACAGCTTATACTGGGCCCACTTGCACAGTGCCACCACTCGTATCTTGTTTAATAGTAGTGTAAGTGTACATTTAAAAAAACAAAAACTTTTTGGACTATGAAACATCAGTCTGCTTTTTTTTTCAGGTTCACAGCGTATACTGTGCCCACTTGCCCAGTGCCACCACTCATATCTTGTTTAATAGTAGTATAAGTGAAGATTTAAAAGCAAAAAAAACTTTTTGGACTGTGAAACATCAGTCTGCTTTTTTGTTTCAGGCTCACAGCTTATACTGGGCCCACTTGCCCAGTGGCACCACTCATATCTTGTTTAATAGTAGTGTAAGTGTACATTTAAAAAAATAAAAACTTTTTGGACTGTGAAACCTCAGTCTGCTTTTTTGTTTCATGCTCACAGCGTATACTGTGCCCACTTGCCCAGTGCCACCACTCATATCTTGTTTAATAGTAGTGTAAGTGTACATTTAAAAACAAAAAAAACTTTTTGGACTGTGAAACATCAGTCTGCTTTTTTGTTTCAGGCTCACAGCTTATACTGGGCCCACTTGCCCAGTGCCACCACTCATATCTTGTTTAATTGTAGTGTAAGTGTACATTTAAAAAAATAAAAACTTTTTGGAATGTTAAACATCAGTCTGCTTTTTTGTGTCAGGCTCACAGCGTATACTGTGCCCACTAGCACAGTGCCACCACTCATATCTTGTTTAATAGTAGTGTAAGACTGTGAAAAATCAGTCTGCTTTTTTGTGTCCTGCTCACAGCTTATACAGGGCCCACTTGCCCAGTGCACTCATATCTTGTTTATTAGTAGTGTACGTGTAAATTTAAAAACAAAAAAAACTTTTTGGACTGTGAAACATCAGTCTGCTTTTTTGTTTCAGGCTCACAGCTTATACTGGGCCCACATGCCCAGTGCCACCACTCATATCTTGTTTAATAGTAGTGTAAGTGTACATTTAAAAAAATAAAAACTTTTTGGACTATGAAACATCAGTCTGCTTTTTTGTGTCAGGCTCACAGCGTATACTATGCCCACTTGCCCAGTGTGACCACTCATATCTTGTTTAATAGTAGTGTAAGTGTACATTTAAAAACAAATAAAACTTTTTTGACTGTGAAACATCAGTCTGCTTTTTTGTGTCAGGGTCACAGCGTATACTGTGCCCACTTGCCCAGTGCCACCACTCATATCTTGTTTAATAGTAGTGTAAGTGTACATTAAAAAAAATATTTTTGGACTGTGAAACATCAGTCTGCTTTTTTGTGTCATGCTCATATCGTATACTATGCCCACTTGCCCAGTGACACCACTCATATCTTGTTTAATAGTAGTGTAAGTGTACATTTAAAAACAAAAAAAACTTTTTGGACTGTGAAACACCAGTCTGCTTTTTTGTTTCAGGCTCACAGCTTATACTGGGCCCACTTGCCCAGTGCCACCAATCATATCTTGTTTAATAGTAGTGTAAGTGTACGATTAAAAAAATAAAAACTTTTTGGACTGTGAAACATCAGTGTACTTTTTTGTATCAGGCTCACAGCGTACACTGTGCCCACTTGCCCAGTGCCACCACTCATATCTTGTTTAATAGTAGTGTAAGACTGTGAAAAATCAGTCTGCTTTTTTGTGTCAGGCTCAAAGCGTATACTGTGCATACTTGCCGAGTGCCACCCCTCATATCTTGTTTAATAGTAGTGCAAGTGTACATATAAAAACAAAAGAAACTTTTTGGACTGTGAAACATTAGTCTGCTTTTTTGTTTCAGGCTGACAGCTTATACTGGGCCCACTTGCCCAGTGCCACCACTCATATCTTGTTTAATAGTAGTGTAAGTGTACATTTAAAAACAAAAGAAACTTTTTGGACTGTGAAACATCAGTCTGCTTTTTTGCTTCAGGCTCACAGCTTATACTGGGCCCACTCGCCCAGTGCCACCACTCATATCTTGTTTAATAGTAGTGTAAGTGTACATTTAATAAAATAAAAACTTTTTGGACTGTGAAACATCAGTCTGCTTTTTTGTGTCAGGCTCACAGCGTATACTGGGCCCACTTGCCCAGTGCCACCACTCATATCTTGTTTAATAGTAGTGTAAGTGTACATTTAAAAAAATAAAAACTTTTTTTTCTGTGAAACATCAGTCTTCTTTTTTGTGTCAGACTCACAGCATATACTGTGCCCACTTGCCCAGTGGCACCACTCATATCTTTTTTAACAGTAGTGTAAGTGTACATTTAAAAAAAAAAAACTTTTTGGACTGTGAAACATCAGTCTGCTTTTTTGTTTCAGGCTCACAGCTTATACTGGGCCCACTTGCCCAGTGCCACCACTCATATCTTGTTTAATAGTAGTTTAAGTGTACATTTAAAAAAATAAAAACTTTTTGGACTATGAAACATCAGTCTGCTTTTTTTGTATGAGGCTCACAGCGTATACTGTGCCCACTTGCCCAGTGCCACCACTCATATCTTGTTTATTGTAGTGTAAGTGTACATTTAAAAACAACAAAAAATGTTGGACTGTGAAACATCAGTCTGCTTTTTTGCTTCAGGCTCACAGCTTATACTGGGCCCACTTGCCCAGTGGCACCATTCATATCTTGTTTAGTAGTAGTGTAAGTGTACATTTAAAAAAAAAAAAAAAAAACTTTTTGGACTGTGAAACATCAGTCTGCTTTTTTGTGTCAGGTTCACAGCGGATACTGTGCCCACTTGCCCAGTGCCACCACTCTTATCTAGTTTAATAGTTGTGTAAGTATACATTTAAAAACAAAAAAAATCTTTTTGGACTGTGAAACATCAGTCTGCTTTTTTGTGTCAGGCTCACAGCTTATACTGGGCCCACTTGCCCAGTGCCACCACTCATATCTTGTTTAATAGTAGTGTAAGTGTACATTAAAAAAAAAAAATTTTGGACTGTGAAACATCAGTCTGCTTTTTTGTGTCATGCTCATATCGTATACTATGCCCACTTGCCCAGTGACACCACTCATATCTTGTTTAATAGTAGTGTAAGTGTACATTTAAAAACAAAAAAAACTTTTTGGACTGTGAAACATCAGTCTGCTTTTTTGTTTCATGCTCACAGCTTATACTGGGCCCACTTGCCCAGTGCACTCATATCTTGTTTAATAGTAGTGTAAGTGTAAATTTAAAAACAAAAAAAACTTTTTGGACTGTGAAACATCAATCTGATTTTTTGTTTCAGGCTCACAGCTTATACTGGGCCCACTTGCCCAGTGCCACCACTCATATCTTGTTTAATAGTAGTGTAAGTGTACATTTAAAAACAAAAAAAACTTTTTGGACTGTGAAACATCAGTCTGCTTTTTTGTTTCAGGCTCACAGCTTATACTGGGCCCACTTGCCCAGTGCCACCACTCATATCTTGTTTAATAGTAGTGTAAGTGTACATTTAAAAAAAAAAAAAAAACTTTTTGGACTGTGAAACATCAGTCTGCTTTTTTGTGTCAGGTTCACAGCGTATACTGTGCCCACTTGCCCAGTGCCACCACTCTTATCTAGTTTAATAGTTGTGTAAGTATCCATTTAAAAACAAAAAAAATCTTTTTGGACTGTGAAACATCAGTCTGCTTTTTTGTGTCAGGCTCACAGCTTATACTGGGCCCACTTGCCCAGTGCCAACACTTATATCTTGTTTAATAGTAGTGTAATTGTAAATTTAAAAACAAAAAAAAAATTTTGGACTGTGAAACATCAGTCTGCTTTTTTGTGTCAGGCTCACAGCGTATACTGGGCCCACTTGCCCAGTGCCACCACTCATATCTTGTTTAATAGTAGTGTAAGTGTACATTTAAAAAAATAAAAACTTTTTTGACTGTGAAACATCAGTCTGCTTTTTTGTGTCAGGGTCAAAGCGTATACTGTGCCCACTTGCCCAGTGCCACCACTCATATCTTGTTTAATAGTAGTGTAAGTGTACATTAAAAAAAAATATATATTTTTGGACTGTGAAACATCAGTCTGCTTTTTTGTGTCATACTCATATCGTATACTATGCCCACTTGCCCAGTGACACCACTCATATCTTGTTTAATAGTAGTGTAAGTGTACATTTAAAAACAAAAAAAAACTTTTTGGACTGTGAAACATCAGTCTGCTTTTTTGTTTCATGCTCACAGCTTATACTGGGCCCACTTGCCCAGTGCACTCATATCTTGTTTAATAGTAGTGCAAGTGTAAATTTAAAAACAAAAAAAACTTTTTGGACTGTGAAACATCAATCTGATTTTTTGTTTCAGGCTCACAGCTTATACTGGGCCCACTTTCCCAGTGCCACCACTCATATCTTGTTTAATAGTAGTGTTAGTGTACGATTAAAAAAATAAAAACTTTTTGGACTGTGAAACATCAGTGTACTTTTTTGTATCAGGCTCACAGCATATACTGTGCCCACTTGCCCAGTGCCACCACTCATATCTTGTTTAATAGTAGTGTAAGACTGTGAAAAATCAGTCTGCTTTTTTGTGTCAGGCTCAAAGCGTATACTGTGCATACTTGCCGAGTGCCACCACTCATATCTTGTTTAATAGTAGTGTAAGTGTACATTTAAAAACAAAAAAAAACTTTTTGGACTGTGAAACATCAGTGTGTTTTTTTGAGCCAGGCTCACAGCGTATACTGTGCCCACTTGCCCAGTGCCACCACTCATATCTTGTTTACTAGTAGTGTAAGTGTACATTTATTTAAAAAAAACTTTTTTGACTGTGAAACATAAGTCTGCTTTTTTGTGTCAGGCTCACAGCTTATACTGGGCCCACTTGCCCAGTGCCACCACTCATATCTTGTTTAATAGTAGTGTAAGTGTACATTTAAAAACAAAAAAACTTTTTGGACTGTGAAACATCAGTCTGCTTTTTTGCTTCAGGCTCAAAGCTTATACTGGGCCCACTCGCCCAGTGCCACCACTCATATCTTGTTTAATAGTAGTGTAAGTGTACATTTAAAAAAATAAAAACTGTTTAGACTGTGAAACATCAGTCTGCTTTTTTGTGTCAGGCTCACAGCGTATACTGGGCCCACTTGCCCAGTGCCACCACTCATATCTTGTTTAATAGTAGTGTAAGTGTACATTTAAAAAAATAAAAACTTTTTGGACTGTGAAACATCAGTCTTCTTTTTTGTGTCAGACTCACAGCGTATACTGTGCCCACTTGCCCAGTGGCACGACTCATATCTTGTTTAACAGTAGTGTAAGTGTACATTTAAAAAAAAAAAAACTTTTTGGACTGTGAGACATCAGTCTGCTTTTTTGTTTCAGGCTCACAGCTTATACTGGGCCCACTTGCCCAGTGCCACCACTCATATCTTGTTTAATAGTAGTGTAAGTGTACATTTTAAAAAAAACTTTTTGGACTATGAAACATCAGTCTGCTTTTTTGTGTCAGGCTCACAGCTTATAGTGTGCCAACTTGCCCAGTGCCACCATTCATATCTTGTTTAATAATAGCAGTGTGAGTGTACATTTAAAAAAAACAAAAAAACTTTTTTGACTGTGAAACATCAGTCTGCTTTTTTGTGTCAGGCTCACAGCGTATACTGTGCCCACTTGCCCAGTGGCACCACTCATATCTTGTTTAATAGTAATGTAAGTGTACATTAAAAAAAAAAAAAAACTTTTGGACTGTGAAACATCAGTCTGCTTTTTTGTGTCAGGCTCACAGCGTATACTGTGCCCACATGCCCAGTGCCACCATTCATATCTTGTTTAATAGTAGTGTAAGTGTACATTTAAAAAAAATATTTTTTGACTGTGAAACATCAGTCTGCTTTTTTGTGTCAGGCTCACAGCGTATACTGTTCCCACTTGCCCAGTGGCACCACTCATATCTTGTTTAATAGTAGTATAAGTGTACATATAAAAAAAAAACTTTTTGGACTGTGAAACATCAGTCTGCTTTTTTGTTTCAGGCTCACAGCTTATACTGGGCCCACTTGCTCAGTGCCACCACTCATATCTTGTTTAATAGTAGTGTAAGTGTACATTTAAAAAAATAAAAACTTTTTGGACTATGAAACATCAGTCTGCTTTTTTGTGTCAGGCTCACAGCGTATACTGTGCCCACTTGCCCAGTGCCACCACTCATATCTTATTTAATAGTAGTGTAAGTGTATATTTAAAAACAAAAAAAACTTTTTGGACTGTGAAACATCAGTCTGCTTTTTTGTTTCAGGCTTACAGCTTATACTGGGCCCACTTGCTCAGTGCCACCACTCATATCTTGTTTAATAGTAGTGTAAGTGTACATTTAAAAAAATAAAAACTTTTTGGACTATGAAACATCAGTCTGCTTTTTTGTGTCAGGCTCACAGCGTATACTGTGCCCACTTGCCCAGTGCCACCACTCATATCTTGTTTAATAGTAGTGTAAGTGTACATTTAAAAACAAAAAAAAACTTTTTGGACTGTGAAACATCATTGTGTTTTTTTGAGCCAGGCTCACAGCGTATACTGTGCCCACTTGCCCAGTGCCACCACTCATATCTTGTTTACTAGTAGTGTAAGTGTACATTTTTTAAAAAAAAACTTTTTTGACTGTGAAACATAAGTCTGCTTTTTTGTGTCAGGCTCACAGCTTATACTGGGCCCACTTGCCCAGTGCCACCACTCATATCTTGTTTAATAGTAGTGTAAGTGTACATTTAAAAAAAAACTTTTTGGACTGTGAAACATCAGTCTGCTTTTTTGTGTCAGGCTCACAGCTTATAGTGTGCCAACTTGCCCAGTGCCACCATTCATATCTTGTTTAATAATAGCAGTGTAAGTGTACATTTAAAAAAAACAAAAACTTTTTTGACTGTGAAACATCAGTCTGCTTTTTTGTGTCAGGCTCACAGCGTATACTGTGCCCACTTGCCCAGTGGCACAACTCATATCTTGTTTAATAGTAATGTAAGTGGAAATTAAAAAAAAAATAAAAAATTTTGGACTGTGAAACATCAGTCTGCTTTTTTGTGTCAGGCTCACAGCGTATACTGTGCCCACATGCCCAGTGCCACCATTCATATCTTGTTTAATAGTAGTGTAAGTGTACATTTAAAAAAAATATTTTTTGACTGTGAAACATCAGTCTGCTTTTTTGTGTCAGGCTCACAGCGAATACTGTTCTCACTTGCCCAGTGGCACCACTCATATCTTGTTTAATAGTAGTGTAAGTGTACATATAAAAAAAAAACTTTTTGGACTGTGAAACATCAGTCTGCTTTTTTGTTTCAGGCTCACAGCTTATACTGGGCCCACTTGCCCAGTGCCACCACTCATATCTTGTTTAATAGTAGTGTAAGTGTACATTTAAATAAATAAAAACTTTTTTGACTTTGAAACATCAGTCTGCTTTTTTGAGTCATGCTCATATTGTATACTATGCCCACTTGCCCAGTGCCAACACTCATATCTTGTTTAATAGTAGTGTAAGTGTACATTTAAAAACAAAAAAAACTTTTTGGACTGTGAAACATCAGTCTGCTTTTTTGTTTCAGGCTCACAGCTTATACTGGGCCCACTTGCCCAGTGCCACCACTCATATCTTGTTTAATAGTAGTGTAAGTGTACATTTAAAAAAAAAAAAAAAACTTTTTGGACTGTGAAACATCAGTCTGCTTTTTTGTGTCAGGTTCACAGCGTATACTGTGCCCACTTGCCCAGTGCCACCACTCTTATCTAGTTTAATAGTTGTGTAAGTATCCATTTAAAAACAAAAAAAATCTTTTTGGACTGTGAAACATCAGTCTGCTTTTTTGTGTCAGGCTCACAGCTTATACTGGGCCCACTTGCCCAGTGCCAACACTTATATCTTGTTTAATAGTAGTGTAATTGTAAATTTAAAAACAAAAAAAAAATTTTGGACTGTGAAACATCAGTCTGCTTTTTTGTGTCAGGCTCACAGCGTATACTGGGCCCACTTGCCCAGTGCCACCACTCATATCTTGTTTAATAGTAGTGTAAGTGTACATTTAAAAAAATAAAAACTTTTTGGACTGTGAAACATCAGTCTTCTTTTTTGTGTCAGACTCACAGCGTATACTGTGCCCACTTGCCCAGTGGCACGACTCATATCTTGTTTAACAGTAGTGTAAGTGTACATTTAAAAAAAAAAAAACTTTTTGGACTGTGAGACATCAGTCTGCTTTTTTGTTTCAGGCTCACAGCTTATACTGGGCCCACTTGCCCAGTGCCACCACTCATATCTTGTTTAATAGTAGTGTAAGTGTACATTTTAAAAAAAACTTTTTGGACTATGAAACATCAGTCTGCTTTTTTGTGTCAGGCTCACAGCTTATAGTGTGCCAACTTGCCCAGTGCCACCATTCATATCTTGTTTAATAATAGCAGTGTGAGTGTACATTTAAAAAAAACAAAAAAACTTTTTTGACTGTGAAACATCAGTCTGCTTTTTTGTGTCAGGCTCACAGCGTATACTGTGCCCACTTGCCCAGTGGCACCACTCATATCTTGTTTAATAGTAATGTAAGTGTACATTAAAAAAAAAAAAAAACTTTTGGACTGTGAAACATCAGTCTGCTTTTTTGTGTCAGGCTCACAGCGTATACTGTGCCCACATGCCCAGTGCCACCATTCATATCTTGTTTAATAGTAGTGTAAGTGTACATTTAAAAAAAATATTTTTTGACTGTGAAACATCAGTCTGCTTTTTTGTGTCAGGCTCACAGCGTATACTGTTCCCACTTGCCCAGTGGCACCACTCATATCTTGTTTAATAGTAGTATAAGTGTACATATAAAAAAAAAACTTTTTGGACTGTGAAACATCAGTCTGCTTTTTTGTTTCAGGCTCACAGCTTATACTGGGCCCACTTGCTCAGTGCCACCACTCATATCTTGTTTAATAGTAGTGTAAGTGTACATTTAAAAAAATAAAAACTTTTTGGACTATGAAACATCAGTCTGCTTTTTTGTGTCAGGCTCACAGCGTATACTGTGCCCACTTGCCCAGTGCCACCACTCATATCTTATTTAATAGTAGTGTAAGTGTATATTTAAAAACAAAAAAAACTTTTTGGACTGTGAAACATCAGTCTGCTTTTTTGTTTCAGGCTTACAGCTTATACTGGGCCCACTTGCTCAGTGCCACCACTCATATCTTGTTTAATAGTAGTGTAAGTGTACATTTAAAAAAATAAAAACTTTTTGGACTATGAAACATCAGTCTGCTTTTTTGTGTCAGGCTCACAGCGTATACTGTGCCCACTTGCCCAGTGCCACCACTCATATCTTGTTTAATAGTAGTGTAAGTGTACATTTAAAAACAAAAAAAAACTTTTTGGACTGTGAAACATCATTGTGTTTTTTTGAGCCAGGCTCACAGCGTATACTGTGCCCACTTGCCCAGTGCCACCACTCATATCTTGTTTACTAGTAGTGTAAGTGTACATTTTTTAAAAAAAAACTTTTTTGACTGTGAAACATAAGTCTGCTTTTTTGTGTCAGGCTCACAGCTTATACTGGGCCCACTTGCCCAGTGCCACCACTCATATCTTGTTTAATAGTAGTGTAAGTGTACATTTAAAAAAAAACTTTTTGGACTGTGAAACATCAGTCTGCTTTTTTGTGTCAGGCTCACAGCTTATAGTGTGCCAACTTGCCCAGTGCCACCATTCATATCTTGTTTAATAATAGCAGTGTAAGTGTACATTTAAAAAAAACAAAAACTTTTTTGACTGTGAAACATCAGTCTGCTTTTTTGTGTCAGGCTCACAGCGTATACTGTGCCCACTTGCCCAGTGGCACAACTCATATCTTGTTTAATAGTAATGTAAGTGGAAATTAAAAAAAAAATAAAAAATTTTGGACTGTGAAACATCAGTCTGCTTTTTTGTGTCAGGCTCACAGCGTATACTGTGCCCACATGCCCAGTGCCACCATTCATATCTTGTTTAATAGTAGTGTAAGTGTACATTTAAAAAAAATATTTTTTGACTGTGAAACATCAGTCTGCTTTTTTGTGTCAGGCTCACAGCGAATACTGTTCTCACTTGCCCAGTGGCACCACTCATATCTTGTTTAATAGTAGTGTAAGTGTACATATAAAAAAAAAACTTTTTGGACTGTGAAACATCAGTCTGCTTTTTTGTTTCAGGCTCACAGCTTATACTGGGCCCACTTGCCCAGTGCCACCACTCATATCTTGTTTAATAGTAGTGTAAGTGTACATTTAAATAAATAAAAACTTTTTTGACTTTGAAACATCAGTCTGCTTTTTTGAGTCATGCTCATATTGTATACTATGCCCACTTGCCCAGTGCCAACACTCATATCTTGTTTAATAGTAGTGTAAGTGTACATTTAAAAACAAAAAAAACTTTTTGGACTGTGAAACATCAGTCTGCTTTTTTGTTTCAGGCTCACAGCTTATACTGGGCCCACTTGCCCAGTGCCACCACTCATATCTTGTTTAATAGTAGTGTAAGTGTACATTTAAAAAAAAAAAAAAAACTTTTTGGACTGTGAAACATCAGTCTGCTTTTTTGTGTCAGGTTCACAGCGTATACTGTGCCCACTTGCCCAGTGCCACCACTCTTATCTAGTTTAATAGTTGTGTAAGTATCCATTTAAAAACAAAAAAAATCTTTTTGGACTGTGAAACATCAGTCTGCTTTTTTGTGTCAGGGTCACAGCGTATACTGTGCCCACTTGCCCAGTGCCACCACTCATATCTTGTTTAATAGTAGTGTAAGTGTACATTAAAAAAAAAAAATATTTTTGGACTGTGAAACATCAGTCTGCTTTTTTGTGTCATACTCATATCGTATACTATGCCCACTTGCCCAGTGACACCACTCATATCTTGTTTAATAGTAGTGTAAGTGTACATTTAAAAACAAAAAAAACTTTTTGGACTGTGAAACATCAGTCTGCTTTTTTGTTTCATGCTCACAGCTTATACTGGGCCCACTTGCCCAGTGCACTCATATCTTGTTTAATAGTAGTGCAAGTGTAAATTTAAAAACAAAAAAAACTTTTTGGACTGTGAAACATCAATCTGATTTTTTGTTTCAGGCTCACAGCTTATACTGGGCCCACTTGCCCAGTGCCACCACTCATATCTTGTTTAATAGTAGTGTAAGTGTACGATTAAAAAAATAAAAACTTTTTGGACTGTGAAACATCAGTGTACTTTTTTGTATCAGGCTCACAGCATATACTGTGCCCACTTGCCCAGTGCCACCACTCATATCTTGTTTAATAGTAGTGTAAGTGTACGATTAAAAAAATAAAAACTTTTTGGACTGTGAAACATCAGTGTACTTTTTTGTATCAGGCTCACAGCATATACTGTGCCCACTTGCCCAGTGCCACCACTCATATCTTGTTTAATAGTAGTGTAAGACTGTGAAAAATCAGTCTGCTTTTTTGTGTCAGGCTCAAAGCGTATACTGTGCATACTTGCCGAGTGCCACCACTCATATCTTGTTTAATAGTAGTGTAAGTGTACATTTAAAAACAAAAAAAAACTTTTTGGACTGTGAAACATCAGTGTGTTTTTTTGAGCCAGGCTCACAGCGTATACTGTGCCCACTTGCCCAGTGCCACCACTCATATCTTGTTTACTAGTAGTGTAAGTGTACATTTATTTAAAAAAAACTTTTTTGACTGTGAAACATAAGTCTGCTTTTTTGTGTCAGGCTCACAGCTTATACTGGGCCCACTTGCCCAGTGCCACCACTCATATCTTGTTTAATAGTAGTGTAAGTGTACATTTAAAAACAAAAAAACTTTTTGGACTGTGAAACATCAGTCTGCTTTTTTGCTTCAGGCTCAAAGCTTATACTGGGCCCACTCGCCCAGTGCCACCACTCATATCTTGTTTAATAGTAGTGTAAGTGTACATTTAAAAAAATAAAAACTGTTTAGACTGTGAAACATCAGTCTGCTTTTTTGTGTCAGGCTCACAGCGTATACTGGGCCCACTTGCCCAGTGCCACCACTCATATCTTGTTTAATAGTAGTGTAAGTGTACATTTAAAAAAATAAAAACTTTTTGGACTGTGAAACATCAGTCTTCTTTTTTGTGTCAGACTCACAGCGTATACTGTGCCCACTTGCCCAGTGGCACGACTCATATCTTGTTTAACAGTAGTGTAAGTGTACATTTAAAAAAAAAAAAACTTTTTGGACTGTGAGACATCAGTCTGCTTTTTTGTTTCAGGCTCACAGCTTATACTGGGCCCACTTGCCCAGTGCCACCACTCATATCTTGTTTAATAGTAGTGTAAGTGTACATTTAAAAAAAAACTTTTTGGACTATGAAACATCAGTCTGCTTTTTTGTGTCAGGCTCACAGCTTATAGTGTGCCAACTTGCCCAGTGCCACCATTCATATCTTGTTTAATAATAGCAGTGTAAGTGTACATTTAAAAAAAACAAAAAAACTTTTTTGACTGTGAAACATCAGTCTGCTTTTTTGTGTCAGGCTCACAGCGTATACTGTGCCCACTTGCCCAGTGGCACCACTCATATCTTGTTTAATAGTAATGTAAGTGTACATTAAAAAAAAAAAAAACTTTTGGACTGTGAAACATCAGTCTGCTTTTTTGTGTCAGGCTCACAGCGTATACTGTGCCCACATGCCCAGTGCCACCATTCATATCTTGTTTAATAGTAGTGTAAGTGTACATTTAAAAAAAATATTTTTTGACTGTGAAACATCAGTCTGCTTTTTTGTGTCAGGCTCACAGCGTATACTGTTCCCACTTGCCCAGTGGCACCACTCATATCTTGTTTAATAGTAGTATAAGTGTACATATAAAAAAAAAAACTTTTTGGACTGTGAAACATCAGTCTGCTTTTTTGTTTCAGGCTCACAGCTTATACTGGGCCCACTTGCTCAGTGCCACCACTCATATCTTGTTTAATAGTAGTGTAAGTGTACATTTAAAAAAATAAAAACTTTTTGGACTATGAAACATCAGTCTGCTTTTTTGTGTCAGGCTCACAGCGTATACTGTGCCCACTTGCCCAGTGCCACCACTCATATCTTATTTAATAGTAGTGTAAGTGTACATTTAAAAACAAAAAAAACTTTTTGGACTGTGAAACATCAGTCTGCTTTTTTGTTTCAGGCTTACAGCTTATACTGGGCCCACTTGCTCAGTGCCACCACTCATATCTTGTTTAATAGTAGTGTAAGTGTACATTTAAAAAAATAAAAACTTTTTGGACTATGAAACATCAGTCTGCTTTTTTGTGTCAGGCTCACAGCGTATACTGTGCCCACTTGCCCAGTGCCACCACTCATATCTTGTTTAATAGTAGTGTAAGTGTACATTTAAAAACAAAAAAAAACTTTTTGGACTGTGAAACATCAGTGTGTTTTTTTGAGCCAGGCTCACAGCGTATACTGTGCCCACTTGCCCAGTGCCACCACTCATATCTTGTTTACTAGTAGTGTAAGTGTACATTTTTTAAAAAAAAACTTTTTTGACTGTGAAACATAAGTCTGCTTTTTTGTGTCAGGCTCACAGCTTATACTGGGCCCACTTGCCCAGTGCCACCACTCATATCTTGTTTAATAGTAGTGTAAGTGTACATTTAAAAAAAAACTTTTTGGACTGTGAAACATCAGTCTGCTTTTTTGTGTCAGGCTCACAGCTTATAGTGTGCCAACTTGCCCAGTGCCACCATTCATATCTTGTTTAATAATAGCAGTGTAAGTGTACATTTAAAAAAAACAAAAACTTTTTTGACTGTGAAACATCAGTCTGCTTTTTTGTGTCAGGCTCACAGCGTATACTGTGCCCACTTGCCCAGTGGCACCACTCATATCTTGTTTAATAGTAATGTAAGTGGAAATTAAAAAAAAAATAAAAAATTTTGGACTGTGAAACATCAGTCTGCTTTTTTGTGTCAGGCTCACAGCGTATACTGTGCCCACATGCCCAGTGCCACCATTCATATCTTGTTTAATAGTAGTGTAAGTGTACATTTAAAAAAAATATTTTTTGACTGTGAAACATCAGTCTGCTTTTTTGTGTCAGGCTCACAGCGTATACTGTTCTCACTTGCCCAGTGGCACCACTCATATCTTGTTTAATAGTAGTGTAAGTGTACATATAAAAAAAAAACTTTTTGGACTGTGAAACATCAGTCTGCTTTTTTGTTTCAGGCTCACAGCTTATACTGGGCCCACTTGCCCAGTGCCACCACTCATATCTTGTTTAATAGTAGTGTAAGTGTACATTTAAATAAATAAAAACTTTTTTGACTTTGAAACATCAGTCTGCTTTTTTGAGTCATGCTCATATTGTATACTATGCCCACTTGCCCAGTGCCAACACTCATATCTTGTTTAATAGTAGTGTAAGTGTACATTTAAAAACAAAAAAAACTTTTTGGACTGTGAAACATCAGTCTGCTTTTTTGTGTCAGGGTCACAGCGTATACTGTGCCCACTTGCCCAGTGCCACCACTCATATCTTGTTTAATAGTAGTGTAAGTGTACATTAAAAAAAATAAAATATTTTTGGACTGTGAAATATCAGTCTGCTTTTTTGTGTCATACTCATATCGTATACTATGCCCACTTGCCCAGTGACACCACTCATATCTTGTTTAATAGTAGTGTAAGTGTACATTTAAAAACAAAAAAAACTTTTTGGACTGTGAAACATCAGTCTGCTTTTTTGTTTCATGCTCACAGCTTATACTGGGCCCACTTGCCCAGTGCACTCATATCTTGTTTAATAGTAGTGCAAGTGCAAATTTAAAAACAAAAAAAACTTTTTGGACTGTGAAACATCAATCTGATTTTTTGTTTCAGGCTCACAGCTTATACTGGGCCCACTTGCCCAGTGCCACCACTCATATCTTGTTTAATAGTAGTGTAAGTGTACGATTAAAAAAATAAAAACTTTTTGGACTGTGAAACATCAGTGTACTTTTTTGTATCAGGCTCACAGCATATACTGTGCCCACTTGCCCAGTGCCACCACTCATATCTTGTTTAATAGTAGTGTAAGACTGTGAAAAATCAGTCTGCTTTTTTGTGTCAGGCTCAAAGCGTATACTGTGCATACTTGCCGAGTGCCACCACTCATATCTTGTTTAATAGTAGTGTAAGTGTACATTTAAAAACAAAAAAAAACTTTTTGGACTGTGAAACATCAGTGTGTTTTTTTGAGCCAGGCTCACAGCGTATACTGTGCCCACTTGCCCAGTGCCACCGCTCATATCTTGTTTACTAGTAGTGTAAGTGTACATTTATTTAAAAAAAACTTTTTTGACTGTGAAACATAAGTCTGCTTTTTTGTGTCAGGCTCACAGCTTATACTGGGCCCACTTGCCCAGTGCCACCACTCATATCTTGTTTAATAGTAGTGTAAGTGTACATTTAAAAACAAAAAAACTTTTTGGACTGTGAAACATCAGTCTGCTTTTTTGCTTCAGGCTCAAAGCTTATACTGGGCCCACTCGCCCAGTGCCACCACTCATATCTTGTTTAATAGTAGTGTAAGTGTACATTTTAAAAAATAAAAACTGTTTAGACTGTGAAACATCAGTCTGCTTTTTTGTGTCAGGCTCACAGCGTATACTGGGCCCACTTGCCCAGTGCCACCACTCATATCTTGTTTAATAGTAGTGTAAGTGTACATTTAAAAAAATAAAAACTTTTTGGACTGTGAAACATCAGTCTTCTTTTTTTGTGTCAGACTCACAGCGTATACTGTGCCCACTTGCCCAGTGGCATGACTCATATCTTGTTTAACAGTAGTGTAAGTGTACATTTAAAAAAAAAAAACTTTTTGGACTGTGAGACATCAGTCTGCTTTTTTGTTTCAGGCTCACAGCTTATACTGGGCCCACTTGCCCAGTGCCACCACTCATATCTTGTTTAATAGTAGTGTAAGTGTACATTTTAAAAAAAACTTTTTGGACTATGAAACATCAGTCTGCTTTTTTGGTTCAGGCTCACAGCTTATACTGTGCCCACTTGCCCAGTGCCACCACTCATATCTTGTTTAATAGTAGTGTAAGTGTACATTTAAAAAAAAAAAAAACTTTTTTGACTGTGAAACATCAGTCTGCTTTTTTGTGTCAGGCTCACAGCGTATACTGTGCCCACTTGCCCAGTGCACCACTCATATCTTGTTTAATAGTAGTGTAAGTGTACATTTAAAAAAAAAAAAAACTTTTGGACTGTGAAACATCAGTCTGCTTTTTTGTTTCAGGCTCACAGCGTATACTGGGCCCACTTGCCCAGTGCCACCATCATATCTTGTTTAATAGTAGTGTAAGTGTACATTTAAAAACAAAAAAACTTTTTGGACTGTGAAACATCAGTCTGCTTTTTTGTTTCAGGCTCACAGCTTATACTGGTCCCACTTGCCCAGTGCACCACTCATATCTTGTTTAATAGTAGTGTAAGTGTACATTTAAAACAAAAAAAACTTTTTGGACTGTGAAACATCAGTCTGCTTTTTTGTTTCAGGCTCACAGCTTATACTGGGCCCACTTGCTCAGTGCCACCACTCATATCTTGTTTAATAGTAGTGTAAGTGTACATTTAAAAAAATAAAAACTTTTTGGACTATGAAACATCAGTCTGCTTTTTTGTGTCAGGCTCACAGCGTATACTGTGCCCACTTGCCCAGTGCCACCACTCATATCTTATTTAATAGTAGTGTAAGTGTACATTTAAAAACAAAAAAAACATTTTGGACTGTGAAACATCAGTCTGCTTTTTTGTTTCAGGCTTACAGCTTATACTGGGCCCACTTGCTCAGTGCCACCACTCATATCTTGTTTAATAGTAGTGTAAGTGTACATTTAAAAAAATAAAAACTTTTTGGACTATGAAACATCAGTCTGCTTTTTTGTGTCAGGCTCACAGCGTATACTGTGCCCACTTGCCCA
Source organism: Bombina bombina (assembly GCF_027579735.1). Lineage (NCBI taxonomy): Eukaryota > Metazoa > Chordata > Amphibia > Anura > Bombinatoridae > Bombina > Bombina bombina. The sequence goes on along the minus strand of NC_069503.1, from coordinate 883,928,187 downwards.
GTGCCACCACTCATATCTTGTTTAATAGTAGTGTAAGTGTACATTTAAAAACAAAAAAAAACTTTTTGGACTGTGAAACATCAGTGTGTTTTTTTGAGCCAGGCTCACAGCGTATACTGTGCCCACTTGCCCAGTGCCACCACTCATATCTTGTTTACTAGTAGTGTAAGTGTACATTTTTAAAAAAAAAACTTTTTTGACTGTGAAACATAAGTCTGCTTTTTTGTGTCAGGCTCACAGCTTATACTGGGCCCACTTGCCCAGTGCCACCACTCATATCTTGTTTAATAGTAGTGTAAGTGTACATTTAAAAAAAAAACTTTTTGGACTGTGAAACATCAGTCTGCTTTTTTGTGTCAGGCTCACAGCTTATAGTGTGCCAACTTGCCCAGTGCCACCATTCATATCTTGTTTAATAATAGCAGTGTAAGTGTACATTTAAAAAAAACAAAAACTTTTTTGACTGTGAAACATCAGTCTGCTTTTTTGTGTCAGGCTCACAGCGTATACTGTGCCCACTTGCCCAGTGGCACCACTCATATCTTGTTTAATAGTAATGTAAGTGGAAATTAAAAAAAAAAAAAAAATTTTGGACTGTGAAACATCAGTCTGCTTTTTTGTGTCAGGCTCACAGCGTATACTGTGCCCACATGCCCAGTGCCACCATTCATATCTTGTTTAATAGTAGTGTAAGTGTACATTTAAAAAAAAATATTTTTTGACTGTGAAACATCAGTCTGCTTTTTTGTGTCAGGCTCACAGCGTATACTGTTCTCACTTGCCCAGTGGCACCACTCATATCTTGTTTACTAGTAGTGTAAGTGTACATTTAAAAACAAAAAAAACTTTTTGGACTGTGAAACATCAGTCTGCTTTTTTGTTTCAGGCTCACAGCTTATACTGGGCCCACTTGCCCAGTGCCACCACTCATATCTTGTTTAATAGTAGTGTAAGTGTACATTTAAATAAATAAAAACTTTTTTGACTTTGAAACATCAGTCTGCTTTTTTGAGTCATGCTCATAGTGTATACTATGCCCACTTGCCCAGTGCCAACACTCATATCTTGTTTAATAGTAGTGTAAGTGAACATTTAAAAAAAAAAAAAAACTTTTTGGACTGTTAAACATCAGTCTGCTTTTTTGTGTCAGGCTCACAGCGTATACTGTGCCCACTTGCCCAGTGCGACCACTCATATCTTGTTTAATAGTAGTGTAAGTGTACATTTAACACAAAAAAAACTTTTTGGACTGTGAAACATCAGTCTGCTTTTTTGATTCAGTCTCACAGCTTATACTGGGCCCTCTTGCCCAGTGCCACCACTCATATCTTGTTTAATAGTAGTGTAAGTGTACATTTAAAAACAAAAAACACTTTTTGGACTGTGAAACATCAGTCTGCTTTTTTGTTTCATGCTCACAGCTTATACTGGGCCCACTTGCCCAGTGCACTCATATCTTGTTTAATAGTAGTGTAAGTGTAAATTTAAAAACAAAAAAAACTTTTTGGACTGTGAAACATCAATCTGATTTTTTGTTTCAGGCTCACAGCTTATACTGGGCCCACTTGCCCAGTGCCACCACTCATATCTTGTTTAATAGTAGTGTAAGTGTACATTTAAAAACAAAAAAAACCCTTTTGGACTATGAAACATCAGTCTGCTTTTTTGTTTCCGGCTCACAGCTTATACTTGGCCCACTCGCCCAGTGCCAGCACTCATATCTTGTTTAATAGTAGTGTAAGTGTATATTTAAAAAAAAAAACGTTTTTGACTGTGAAAATTCAGTCTACTTTTTTGCGTCAGGCTCACAGTGTATACTGTGCCCACTTGCTCAGTGGCACCACTCATATCTTGTTTAATAGTAGTGCAAGTGTACATTTAAAACAAAAAAAAAACTTTTTGGACTGTGAAACATCAGTCTGCTTTTTTGTGTCAGGCTCACAGTGTATACTGTGCCCACTTGCCCAGTGCCACCACTCATATCTTGTTTAATAGTAGTGTAAGTGTAAATTTAAAAACAAAAAAAACCTTTTGGACTGTGAAACATCAGTCTGCTTTTTTGTTTCAGGCTCACAGCTTAAACTGGGCCCTTTTGCCCAGTGCCACCCCTCATATCTTGTTTAATAGTAGTGTAAGTGTACATTTAAAAACAAAAAAAACTTTTCTCCAACATTGGTGTGTCCGGTCCACGGCGTCATCCTTACTTGTGGGATATTCTCTTCCCCAACAGGAAATGGCAAAGAGTCCCAGCAAAGCTGGTCACATGATCCCTCCTAGGCTCCGCCCACCCCAGTCATTCTCTTTGCCGTTGCACAGGCAACATCTCCACGGAGATGGTTAAGAGTTTTTTGGTGTTTAAATGTAGTTTTATTCTTCTATCAAGTGTTTGTTATTTTAAAATAGTGCTGGTATGTACTATTTACTCTGAAACAGAAAAGGATGAAGATTTCTGTTTGTAAGAGGAAGATGATTTTAGCAGACAGTAACTAAAATCGATTGCTGTTTCCACACAGGACTGTTGAGATGAAGTAACTTCAGTTGGGGGAAACAGTTAGCAGTCTTTTCTGCTTAAGGTATGACTAGCCATATTTCTAACAAGACCATGTAATGCTGGAAGGCTGTCATTTCCCCTCATGGGGACCGGTAAGCCATTTTCTTAGTTAAACATAAAAGAATAAAGGGCTTAATAAAAGGGCTTAAAAACTGGTAGACATTTTTCTGGGCTAAAACAATTGCTTTACTAGGCATATTATGCAGATTCTAACTAATTATTGGTATTATAATCTTGGGGAACGTTTAGAAAAACGGCAGGCACTGTGTTGGACACCTTTTTCAGATGGGGGCCTTTCTAGTTATAGACAGAGCCTCATTATGGGACTGTATAGGGGTTAAATGTAAAAACGGCTCCGGTTCCGTTAATTTAAGGGTTAAAGCTCTGAAATTTGGTGTGCAATACTTTTAATGCTTTAAGACACTGTGGTGAAATATTGGTGAATTTTGAACAATTCCTTCATACTTTTTCACATATTCAGTAATAAAGTGTTTTCAGTTTGAAATTTAAAGTGACAGTAACGGTTTTATTTTAAAACGTTTTTTGTGCTTTGTTGACAAGTTTAAGCCTGTTTAACATGTCTGTACCATCAGATAAGCTATGTTCTATATGTATGAAAACCAATGTGTCTCCCCATTTAAATTTATGTGATAATTGTGCCATAGTGTCCAAACAAAGTAAGGACAGTAATGCAACAGATAATGATATTGCCCAAGATGATTCCTCAAATGAGGGGAGTAAACATGATACTACATCTTCCCCTACTGTGTCTACACCAGTTATGCCCACACAGGAGGCCCCTAGTACATCTAGTGCGCCAATACTTATTACCATGCAACAATTAACGACTGTAATGGATAACTCCATAACAAATCTTTTATCCAAAATGCCTACTTATCAGAGAAAGCGCGATTGCTCTGTTTTAAACACTGAAGAGCAAGAGGACGCTGATGATAACTGTTCTGACATACCCTCACACCAATCTCAAGGGGCCATGAGGGAGGTTTTGTCTGATGGAGAAATTTCAGATTCAGAAAAAATTTCTCATCAAGCTGAACCTGATGTTGTGACATTTAAATTTAAATTAGAACATCTCCGCGCACTGCTTAAGGAGGTGTTATCTACTCTGGATGATTGTGACAATTTGGTCATTCCAGAGAAATTATGTAAGATGGACAAGTTCCTAGAGGTTCCGGTGCCCCCCGACGCTTTTCCTATACCCAAGCGGGTGGCGGACATAGTAAATAAAGAGTGGGAAAGGCCCGGCATACCTTTTGTTCCCCCCCCCCTATATTTAAGAAATTATTTCCTATAGTTGACCCCAGAAAGGACTTATGGCAGACAGTCCCCAAGGTCGAGGGGGCGGTTTCTACTCTAAACAAACGCACTACTATTCCTATCGAAGATAGTTGTGCTTTCAAAGATCCTATGGATAAGAAATTAGAGGGTTTGCTTAAAAAGATTTTTGTACAGCAAGGTTACCTTCTACAACCAATTTCATGCATTGTTCCTGTCACTACGGCAGCGTGTTTCTGGTTCGAGGAACTAGAAAAATCGCTCAGTAAAGAATCTTCGTATGAAGAGGTTATGGACAGAGTTCAAGCACTTAAATTGGCTAACTCTTTTGTTTTAGATGCCGCTTTGCAATTAGCTAGATTAGCGGCGAAAAATTCAGGGTTTGCTGTCGTGGCGCGCAGAGTGCTTTGGCTAAAGTCTTGGTCAGCGGATGTGTCTTCCAAGACAAAATTGGTTAACATTCCTTTCAAAGGTAAAACATTATTTGGACCTGATTTGAAAGAGATTATTTCAGACATCACTGGGGGAAAGGGCCACGCCCTCCCACAGGATAGGTCTTTTAAGGCTAATAATAAGCCTAATTTTCGTCCCTTTCGCAGAAACGGACCAGTCTCTAATTCTGTATCCTCTAAGAGGATAATACTTCACAACCCAAACCAGCCTGGAAACCAATGCAAGGCTGGAACAAGGGTAAGCAGGCCAAGAAGCCTACCACTGCTACCAAAACAGCATGAAGGGATAGCCCCCGATCCGGGACCGGATCTAGTGGGGGGCAGACTTTCTCTCTTTGCTCAGGCTTGGGCAAGAGATGTTCAGGATCCTTGGGCGCTAGAAATAGTTTCTCAAGGTTATCTCCTGGAATTCAAGGAACTACCCCCAAGGGGAAGGTTCCACAGGTCTCAATTATCTTCAAACCAAATAAAGAGACAGGCATTCTTACATTGTGTAGAAGACCTGTTAAAGATGGGAGTGATACATCCAGTTCCAATAAGAGAACAAGGAATGGGATTTTATTCCAATCTGTTCATAGTTCCCAAAAAAGAGGGAACATTCAGACCAATTTTGGATCTAAAGATCCTAAACAAATTTCTCAGGGTACCATCGTTCAAAATGAAAACTATTCGAAGGATCCTACCTACTATCCAGTAAAATCAATTTATGACTACCGTGGATTTAAAGGATGCGTACCTACATATTCCTATCCACAAGGAACATCATCAGTTCCTAAGGTTCGCTTTTCTGGACAAGCATTACCAGTTTGTGGCACTTCCATTCGGATTAGCCACTGCTCCAAGGATTTTCACAAAGGTACTAGGGTCCCTTCTAGCGGTTCTAAGACCAAGGGGCATTGCAGTAGTACCTTACTTGGACGACATCCTGATTCAAGCGTCGTCCCTATCAAAAGCAAAGGCTCATACGGACATCGTCCTAGCCTTTCTCAGATCTCACGGATGGAAGGTGAACAAAGAAAAAAGTTCTCTGTCCCCGTCAACAAGAGTTCCCTTCTTGGGAACAATAATAGATTCCTTAGAAATGAGGATTTTTCTGACAGAGGTCAGAAAATCAAAACTTCTAAGCTCTTGTCAAGCACTTCATTCTGTTCCTCGTCCTTCCATAGCGCAGTGCATGGAAGTAATAGGATTGATGGTTGCAACAATGGACATAGTTCCTTTTGCACGAATTCATCTAAGACCATTACAACTGTGCATGCTCAGACAGTGGAATGGGGATTATACAGACTTGTCTCCGACGATTCAAGTAGATCAAAAGACCAGAGATTCACTCCGTTGGTGGCTGACCCTGGACAATCTGTCACAGGGAATGAGCTTCCGCAGACCAGAGTGGGTCATTGTCACGACCGACGCCAGCCTAGTGGGCTGGGGCGTGGTCTGGGAATCCCTGAAAGCTCAGGGTCTATGGTCTCGGGAAGAGTCTCTTCTCCCGATAAACATTCTGGAACTGAGAGCGATATTCAATGCTCTCAGAGCTTGGCCTCAACTAGCAAAGGCCAAATTCATAAGGTTTCAGTCAGACAACATGACGACCGTTGCATATATCAATCATCAGGGGGGAACAAGGACTTCCCTGGCGATGAAAGAAGTGACCAAGATAATTCAATGGGTGGAGGATCACTCCTGCCACTTGTCGGCGATCCACATCCCAGGAGTGGAAAATTGGGAAGCGGATTTTCTGAGTCGTCAGACATTCCATCCGGGGGAGTGGGAACTCCATCCGGAAATCTTTGCCCAAATAACTCAATTATGGGGCATTCCAGACATGGATCTGATGGTGTCTCGTCAGAACTTCAAGGTTCCTTGCTACGGGTCCAGATCCAGGGATCCCAAGGCGACCCTAGTAGATGCACTAGTAGCACCTTGGACCTTCAACCTAGCTTATGTATTCCCACCGTTTCCTCTCATCCCCAGGCTGGTAGCCAGGATCAATCAGGAGAGGGCCTCGGTGATCTTGATAGCTCCTGCGTGGCCACGCAGGACTTGGTATGCAGACCTGGTGAATATGTCATCGGCTCCACCATGGAAGTTACCTTTGAGACAGGACCTTCTTGTTCAGGGTCCATTCGAACATCCGAATCTGGTTTCCCTCCAACTGACGGCTTGGAGATTGAACGCTTGATTTTATCAAAGCGTGGGTTTTCAGATTCTGTAATAGATACTCTGATTCAGGCTAGAAAGCCTGTAACTAGAAAAATTTACCATAAAATATGGAAAAAATATATCTGTTGGTGTGAATCTAAAGGATTCCCATGGAACAAGATAAAAATTCCTAAGATTCTATCCTTTCTACAAGAAGGTTTGGAGAAAGGATTATCTGCAAGTTCTCTGAAGGGACAGATCTCTGCTTTATCTGTTTTACTTCACAAAAGACTGGCAGCTGTGCCAGATGTTCAAGCATTTGTTCAGGCTCTGGTTAGGATCAAGCCTGTTTACAGACCTTTGACTCCTCCCTGGAGTCTAAATCTAGTTCTTTCAGTTCTTCAAGGGGTTCCGTTTGAACCCTTACATTCCGTAGATATTAAGTTATTATCTTGGAAATTTTTGTTTTTGGTTGCAATTTCTTCTGCTAGAAGAGTTTCAGAGTTATCTGCTCTGCAGTGTTCTCCGCCCTATCTGGTGTTCCATGCAGATAAGGTGGTTTTGCGTACTAAGCCTGGTTTTCTTCCGAAAGTTGTTTCCAACAAAAATATTAACCAGGAGATAGTTGTACCTTCTTTGTGTCCGAATCCAGTTTCAAAGAAGGAACGTTTGTTACACAATTTGGACGTAGTCCGTGCTCTAAAATTCTATTTAGAGGCTACTAAAGATTTCAGACAAACATCTTCCTTGTTTGTTGTTTATTCTGGTAAAAGGAGAGGTCAAAAAGCGACTTCTACCTCTCTTTCCTTTTGGCTTAAAAGCATTATCCGATTGGCTTATGAGACTGCCGGACGGCAGCCTCCTGAAAGAATCACAGCTCACTCCACTAGGGCTGTGGCTTCCACATGGGCCTTCAAGAACGAGGCTTCTGTTGACCAGATATGTAAGGCAGCGACTTGGTCTTCACTGCACACTTTTGCCAAATTTTACAAATTTGATACTTTTGCTTCTTCGGAGGCTATTTTTGGGAGAAAGGTTTTGCAAGCCGTGGTGCCTTCCATTTAGGTGACCTGCTTTGCTCCCTCCCTTCATCCGTGTCCTAAAGCTTGGGTATTGGTTCCCACAAGTAAGGATGACGCCGTGGACCGGACACACCAATGTTGGAGAAAACAGAATTTATGCTTACCTGATAAATTACTTTCTCCAACGGTGTGTCCGGTCCACGGCCCGCCCTGGTTTTTTAATCAGGTCTGATGAATTATTTTCTCTAACTACAGTCACCACGGTATCATATGGTTTCTCCTATATATATTTCCTCCTGTCCGTCGGTCGAATGACTGGGGTGGGCGGAGCCTAGGAGGGATCATGTGACCAGCTTTGCTGGGGCTCTTTGCCATTTCCTGTTGGGGAAGAGAATATCCCACAAGTAAGGATGACGCCGTGGACCGGACACACCGTTGGAGAAAGTAATTTATCAGGTAAGCATAAATTCTGTTTTTGGACTGTGAAACATCAGTCTGCTTTTTTGTTTCCTGCTCACAGCTTATACTGGGCCCACTCGCCCAGTGCCACCACTCATATATTGTTTAATAGTAGTGTAAGTGTACATTTAAAAAAATAAAAACTTTTTGGACTGTGAAACATAAGTCTGCTTTTTTGTGTCAGGCTCACAGCTTATACTGGGCCCTCTTGCCCAGTGCCACCACTCATATCTTGTTTAATAGTAGTGTAAGTGTACATTTAAAAACAAAATAAACTTTTTGGACTGTGAAACATTAGTCTGCTTTTTTGTTTCAGGCTCACAGTTTATACTGGGCCCACTTGCCCAGTGCACTCATATCTTGTTTAATAGTAGTGTAAGTGTAAATTGAAAAACAAAAAAAACTTTTTGGACTATGAAATATCAGTCTGCTTTTTTGTTTCCTGCTCACAACTTATACTGGTCCCACTCGCCCAGTGCCACCACTCATATCTTGTTTAATAGTAGTGTAAGTGTACATTTAAAAAAATAAAAACTTTTTGGACTGTGAAACATCAGTCTGCTTTTTTGTGTCAGGCTCACAGCGTATACAGTGCCCACGTGCCCCGTGCCACCACTCATATCTTGTTTAATAGTAGTGCAAGTGTACATTTAAAACAAAGAAAAAACTTTTTGGACTGTGAAAGATCAGTCTGCTTTTTTGTGTCAGGCTCACAGTGTATACTGTGCCCACTTGCCCAGTGCCACCACTCATATCTTGTATAATAATAGTGCAAGTGTACATTTAAAACAAAAAAAAAACCTTTTAGACTGTGAAACATCAGTCTGCTTTTTTGTTTCAGGCTCACAGCTTAAACTGGGCCCTCTTGCCCAGTGCCACCACTCATATCTTGTTTAATAGTAGAGTAAGTGTACATTTAAAAAAAAAAAAAACTTTTTGGACTGTGAAACATCAGTCTGCTTTTTTGTTTCAGGCTTACAGCTTATATTGGGCCCACTTACCCAGTGCACTAATATCTTGTTTAATAGTAGTGTAAGTGTACATTTAAAAAAATAAAAACTTTTTTGACTGTGAAACATCAGTCTGCTTTTTTGTGTCAGGGTCACAGCGTATACTGTGCCCACTTGCCCAGTGCCACCACTCATATCTTGTTTAATAGTAGTGTAAGTGTAAATTTAAAAACAAAAAAAACCTTTTTGGACTGTGAAACATCAGTCTGCTTTTTTGTTTCATGCTCACAGCGTATACTGGGCCCACTTGCCCCGTGCCACCACTCATATCTTGTTTAATAGTAGTGTAAGTGTACATTTAAAAACAAAAAACTTTTTGGACTGTGAAACATCAGTCTGCTTTTTTGTTTCATGCTCACAGCTTATACTGGGCCCACTTGCCCAGTGCACTCATATCTTGTTTAATAGTAGTGTAAGTGTACATTTAAAAACAAAAAAAAAAACTTTTTGGACTGTGAAACATCAGTCTGCTTTTTTGTGTCAGGCTCACAGCGTATACTGTGCCCACTTGCCCCGTGCCACCACTCATATCTTGTTTAATAGTAGTGTAAGTGTACATTTAAAAAAAAAAAACTTTTTGGACTGTTAAACATCAGTCTGTTTTTTTTATGTCAGGCTCACAGCGTATACTGTGCCCACTTGCCCAGTGGCACCACTCATATCTTGTTTAATAGTAGTGCAAGTGTACATTTAAAACAAAAAAAAAACTTTTTGGACTGTGAAACATCAGTCTGCTTTTTTGTGTCAGGCTCACAGCATATACTGTGCCCACTAGCCCAGTGCCACCACTCATATCTTGTTTAATAGTAGTGTAAGTGTACATTTAAAAACAAAAAACTTTTTGGACTGTGAAACATCAGTCTGCTTTTTTGTGTCAGGCTCACAGCTTTTACTGGGCCCTCTTGCCCAGTGCCACCACTCATATCTTGTTTAATAGTAGTGTAAGTGTACATTTAAAAACAAAAAAACTTTTTGGACTGTGAAACATCAGTGCTTTTTTGTTTCAGGCTCACAGCTTATACAGGGTCCACTTGCCCAGTGCACTCAAATCTTGTTTAATAGTAGTGTAAGTGTAAATTTAAAAACAAAAAAAACTTTTTGGACTGTGAAACATCAATCTGATTTTTTGTTTCAGGCTCACAGCTTATACTGGGCCCACTTGCCCAGTGCCACCACTCATATCTTGTTTAATAGTAGTGTAAGTGTACATTTAAAAACAAAAAAAACCTTTTTGGACTATGAAACATCAGTCTGCTTTTTTGTTTCCGGCTCACAGCTTATACTTGTCCCACACGCCCAGTGCCAGCACTCATATCTTGTTTATTAGTAGTGTAAGTGTATATTTAAAAAAAAAAAAACTTTTTGGACTGTTAAACATCAGTCTGCTTTTTTGTGTCAGGCTCACAGCGTATACTGTGCCCACTTGCTCAGTGGCACCACTCATATCTTGTTTAATAGTAGTGCAAGTGTACATTTAAAACAAAAAAAAAACTTTTTGGACTGTGAAACATCAGTCTGCTTTTTTGTGTCAGGCTCACAGTGTATACTGTGCACACTTGCCCAGTGCCACCACTCATATCTTGTTTAATAGTAGTGTAAGTGTACATTTAAAAACAAAAAAACTTTTTGGACTGTGAAACATCAGTGCTTTTTTGTTTCAGGCTCACAGCTTAAACTGGGCCCTCTTGCCCAGTGCCACCACTCATATCTTGTTTAATAGTAGTGTAAGGGTACATTTAAAAAAAAAAAACTTTTTGGACTGTGAAACATCAGTCTGCTTTTTTTGTTTCAGGCTTACAGCTAATACTGGGCCCACTTGCCCAGTGCACTCATATCTTGTTTAATAGTAGTGTACGTGTAAATTGAAAAACAAAAAAAACCTTTTTGGACTGTGAAACATAAGTCTGCTTTTTTGTGTCAGGCTCACAGCGTATACTGTGCCCACTTGCCCCGTGCCACCACTCATATCTTGTTTAATAGTAGTGTAAGTGTACATTTAAAAAAAAAAAAACTTTTTGGACTGTTAAACATCAGTCTGCTTTTTTGTGTCAGGCTCACAGCGTATACTGTGCCCACTTGCCCAGTGCCACCACTCATATCTTTTTTAAAAGTAGTGTGTGTGTACATTTTAAAAAAAAAAAACTTTTTTGACTGTTAAACATCAGTCTACTTTTTTGTTTCAGGCTCACAGCTTATACTGGGCCCTCTTGCCCAGTGCCACCACTCATATCTTGTTTAATAGTAGTGTAAGTGTACATTTAAAAACAAAAAAAACTTTTTGGACTGTGAAACATCAGTCTGCTTTTTTGTTTCATGCTCACAGCTTATACTGGGCCCACTTGCCCCGTGCCACCACTCATATCTTGTTTAATAGTAGTGTAAGTGTACATTTAAAAAAAAAAAAACTGTTTTGACTGTTAAACATCAGTCTACTTTTTTGTTTCAGGCTCACAGCTTATACTGGGCCCTCTTGCCCAGTGCCACCACTCATATCTTGTTTAATAGTAGTGTAAGTGTACATTTAAAAACAAAAAAAACTTTTTGGACTGTGAAACATCAGTCTGCTTTTTTGTTTCAGGCTCACAGCTTATACAGGGTCCACTTGCCCAGTGCACTCATATCTTGTTTAATAGTAGTGTAAGTGTACATTTAAAAACAAAAAAAAACTTTTTGGACTGTGAAACATCAGTCTGCTTTTTTGTGTCAGGCTCACAGCTTTTACTGGGCCCTCTTGCCCAGTGCCACCACTCATATCTTGTTTAATAGTAGTGTAAGTGTACATTTAAAAACAAAAAAACTTTTTGGACTGTGAAACATCAGTGCTTTTTTGTTTCAGGCTCACAGCTTATACAGGGTCCACTTGCCCAGTGCACTCATATCTTGTTTAATAGTAGTGTAAGTGTAAATTTAAGAACAAAAAACAATTTTTGGACTGTGTAACATCAGTCTGCTTTTTTGTTTTAAGCTCACAGCTTATACTGGGCCCACATGCCCAGTTCCACCACTCATATCTTGTTTAATAGTAGTGTAAGTGTACATATAAAAACAAAAAAAACTTTTTGGACTGTGAAATATCAGTCTGCTTTTTTGTTTCCTGCTCACAGCTTATACTGGGCCCACTCACCCAGTGCCACCACTCATATCTTGTTTAATAGTAGTGTAAGTGTACATTTAAAAAAAAAAAACTTTTTGGACTGTTAAACATCAGTCTGCTTTTTTGTGTCAGCCTCACAGCGTATACTGGGCCCTCTTGCCCAGTGCCACCACTCATATCTTGTTTAATAGTAGTGTAAGTGTACATTTAAAAACAAAAAAAACTTTTTGGACTTAAAACATCAGTCTGCTTTTTTGTTTCAGGCTCACAGCTTAAACTGTGCGCACTTGCCCAGTTCACTCATATCTTGTTTAATAGTAGTGTAAGTGTAAATTTAAAACAAAAAAAACTTTTTGGACTCTGAAACATCAATCTGCTTTTTTGTTTCAGGCTCACAGCTAATACTGGGCCCACTTTCTCCAGTGCCACCACTCATATCTTGTTTAATAGTAGTGTAAGTGTACATTTAAAAACAAAAAAAACTTTTTGGACTGTGAAACATCAGTCTGCTTTTTTGTTTCATGCTCACAGCTTATACTGGGCCCACTTGCCCCGTGCCACCACTCATATCTTGTTTAATAGTAGTGTAAGTGTACATTTAAAAAAAAAAAACTGTTTTGACTGTTAAACATCAGTCTACTTTTTTGTTTCAGGCTCACAGCTTATACTGGGCCCTCTTGCCCAGTGCCACCACTCATATCTTGTTTAATAGTAGTGTAAGTGTACATTTAAAAACAAAAAAAACTTTTTGGACTGTGAAACATCAGTCTGCTTTTTTGTTTCAGGCTCACAGCTTATACAGGGTCCACTTGCCCAGTGCACTCATATCTTGTTTAATAGTAGTGTAAGTGTACATTTAAAAAAAAAACTTTTTGGACTGTGAAACATCAGTCTGCTTTTTTGTGTCAGGCTCACAGCTTTTACTGGGCCCTCTTGCCCAGTGACACCACTCATATCTTGTTTAATAGTAGTGTAAGTGTACATTTAAAAACAAAAAAACTTTTTGGACTGTGAAACATCAGTGCTTTTTTGTTTCAGGCTCACAGCTTATACAGGGTCCACTTGCCCAGTGCAATCATATCTTGTTTAATAGTAGTGTAAGTGTAAATTTAAAAACAAAAAAGACTTTTTGGACTGTGTAACATCAGTCTGCTTTTTTGTTTTAGGCTCACAGCTTATACTGGGCCCACATGCCCAGTTCCACCACTCATATCTTGTTTAATAGTAGTGTAAGTGTACATATAAAAACAAAAAAAAACTTTTTGGACTGTGAAATATCAGTCTGCTTTTTTGTTTCCTGCTCACAGCTTATACTGGGCCCACTCGCCCAGTGCCACCACTCATATCTTGTTTAATAGTAGTGTAAGTGTACATTTAAAAAAAAAAAACTTTTTGGACTGTTAAACATCATTCTGCTTTTTTGTGTCAGGCTCACAGCGTATACTGGGCCCTCTTGCCCAGTGCCACCACTCATATCTTGTTTAATAGTAGTGTAAGTGTAAATTTAAAAACAAAAAAAACTTTTTGGACTGTGAAACATCAATCTGCTTTTTTGTTTCAGGCTCACAGCTTATACTGGGCCCACTTGCCCGGTGCCACCACTCATATCTTGTTTAATAGTAGTGTAAGTGTACATTTAAAAACAAAAAAAAAACTTTTTGGACTGTGAAACATCAGTCTGCTTTTTTGTTTCCGGCTCACAGCTTATACTGGGCCCACTCGCCCAGTGCCACCACTCATATCTTGTTTAATAGTAATGTAAGTGTACATTTAAAAAAATAAAAACTTTTTGGACTGTGAAACATCAGTCTGCTTTTTTGTGTCAGGCTCACAGCATATACTGTGCCCACTTTCCCCGTGCCACCACTCATATCTTGTTTAATAGTAGTGTAAGTGTACATTTAAAAACAAAAAAAAACTTTTTGGACTGTGAAATATCAGTCTGCTTTTTTGTTTCCTGCTCACAGCTTATACTGGGCCCACTCGCCCAGTGCCACCACTCATATATTGTTTAATAGTAGTGTAAGTGTACATTTAAAAAAATAAAAACTTTTTGGACTGTGAAACATCAGTCTGCTTTTTTGTGTCAGGCTCACAGCATATATTGTGCCCACTTACCCAGTGCCACAACTCATATCTTGTTCAATAGTAGTGTAAGTGTACATTTAAAAAAAAAAAAAAACTTTTTGGACTGTTAAACATCAGTCTGCTTTTTTGTGTCAGCCTCACAGTGTATACTGGGCCCTCTTGCCCAGTGCCACCACTCATATCTTGTTTAATAGTAGTGTAAGTGTACATTTAAAAACAAAAAAAACTTTTTGGACTTAAAACATCAGTCTGCTTTTTTGTTTCAGGCTCACAGCTTAAACTGGGCGCACTTGCCCAGTTCACTCATATCTTGTTTAATAGTAGTGTAAGTGTAAATTTAAAACAAAAAAAACTTTTTGGACTCTGAAACATCAATCTGCTTTTTTGTTTCAGGCTCACAGCTAAAACTGGGCCCACTTGTCCAGTGCCACCACTCATATCTTGTTTAATAGTAGTGTAAGTGTACATTTAAAAACAAAAAAAAAACTTTTTGGACTGTGAAACATCAGTCTGCTTTTTTGTTTCCGGCTCACAGCTTATCCTGGGCCCACTCGCCCAGTGCCACCACTCATATCTTGTTTAATAGTAGTGTAAGTGTACATTTAAAAAAATAAAAACTTTTTGGACTGTGAAACATCAGTCTGCTTTTTTGTGTCAGGCTCACAGCGTATACTGTGCCCACTTGCCCTGTGCCACCACTCATATCTTGTTTAATAGTAGTGTAAGTGTACATTTAAAAACAAAAAAACTTTTTGGACTGTGAAACATCAGTCTGCTTTTTTGTTTCAGGCTCACAGCTTATACTGGACCCTCTTGTGCAGTGCCACCACTCATATCTTGTTTAATAGTAGTGTAAGTGTACATTTAAAAAAAAAAAAAAACTTTTTGGACTGTGAAACATCAGTCTGCTTTTTGTTTCAGGCTCACAGCTTATACTGGGCCCACTTGCCCAGTGCACTCATATCTTGTTTAATAGTAGTGTAAGTGTAAATTTAAAAACAAAAAAAACTTTTTGGACTGTGAAACATCAGTCTGCTTTTTTGTTTCAGGCTCACAGCTTATACTGGGCCCACATGCCCAGTGCCACCACTCATATCTTGTTTAATAGTAGTGTAAGTGTACATTTAAAAACAAAAAAAACTTTTTGGACTGTGAAACATCAGTCTGCTTTTTTGTTTCCTGCTCACAGCTTATACTGGGCCCACTCGCCCAGTGCCACCACTCATATCTTGTTTAATAGTAGTGTAAGTGTACATTTAAAAAAATAAAAACTTTTTGGACTGTGAAACATCAGTCTGCTTTTTTGTGTCAGGCTCACAGCGTATACTGTGCCCACTTGCCCATTGCCACCACTCATATCTTGTTTAATAGTAGTGTAAGTGTACATTTAAAAAAAAAAGAAAGAAAATTTTTCGACTGTTAAACATCAGTCTGTTTTTTTGTGTCAGGCTCACAGCGTATACTGTGCCCACTTGCCCAGTGCCACCACTCATATCTTTTTTAATAGTAGTGTAAGCGTACATTTAAAAAAAAAAAAAAAACTTTTTTGACTGTGAAACATCAATCTACTTTTTTGTGTCAGACTCACAGTGTATACTGTGCCCACTTGCCCAGTGCTACCACTCATATCTTGTTTAATAGTAGTGTAAGTGTACATTTAAAAAAAAAAAAAAACTTTTTCGACTGTTAAACATCAGTCTGTTTTTTTGTGTCAGGCTCACAGCGTATACTGTGCCCACTTGCCCAGTGCCACCACTCATATCTTTTTTAATAGTAGTGTAAGTGTACATTTAAAAACAAAAAAACTTTTTGGACTGTGAAACATCAGTCTGCTTTTTTGTTTCAGGCTCACAGCTTATACTGGACCCTCTTGTCCAGTGCCACCACTCATATCTTGTTTAATAGTAGTGTAAGTGTACATTTAAAAACAAAAAAAAACTTTTTGGACTGTGAAACATCAGTCTGCTTTTTTGTTTCAGGCTCACAGCTTATACTGGGCCCACTTGCCCAGTGCACTCATATCTTGTTTAATAGTAGTGTAAGTGTAAATTTAAAAACAAAAAAAACTTTTTGGACTGTGAAACATCAGTCTGCTTTTTTGTTTCAGGCTCACAGCTTATACTGGGCCCACAAGCCCAGTGCCACCACTCATATCTTGTTTAATAGTAGTGTAAGTGTACATTTAAAAACAAAAAAAAACTTTTTGGACTGTGAAACATCAGTCTGCTTTTTTGTTTCCTGCTCACAGCTTATACTGGGCCCACTCGCCCAGTGCCACCACTCATATCTTGTTTAATAGTAGTGTAAGTGTACATTTAAAAACAAAAAAAACTTTTTTGACTGTGAAACATCAATCTACTTTTTTGTGTCAGACTCACAGTGTATACTGTGCCCACTTGCCCAGTGCTACCACTCATATCTTGTTTAATAGTAGTGTAAGTGTACATTTAAAAAAAAAAAAAACTTTTTCGACTGTTAAACATCAGTCTGTTTTTTTGTGTCAGGCTCACAGCGTATACTGTGCCCACTTGCCCAGTGCCACCACTCATATCTTTTTTAATAGTAGTGTAAGTGTACATTTAAAAACAAAAAAACTTTTTGGACTGTGAAACATCAGTCTGCTTTTTTGTTTCAGGCTCACAGCTTATACTGGACCCTCTTGTCCAGTGCCACCACTCATATCTTGTTTAATAGTAGTGTAAGTGTACATTTAAAAACAAAAAAAAAACTTTTTGGACTGTGAAACATCAGTCTGCTTTTTTGTTTCAGGCTCACAGCTTATACTGGGCCCACTTGCCCAGTGCACTCATATCTTGTTTAATAGTAGTGTAAGTGTAAATTTAAAAACAAAAAAAACTTTTTGGACTGTGAAACATCAGTCTGCTTTTTTGTTTCAGGCTCACAGCTTATACTGGGCCCACAAGCCCAGTGCCACCACTCATATCTTGTTTAATAGTAGTGTAAGTGTACATTTAAAAACAAAAAAAACTTTTTGGACTGTGAAACATCAGTCTGCTTTTTTGTTTCCTGCTCACAGCTTATACTGGGCCCACTCGCCCAGTGCCACCACTCATATCTTGTTTAATAGTAGTGTAAGTGTACATTTAAAAAAATAATAACTTTTTGGACTGTGAAACATCAGTCTGCTTTTTTGTGTCAGGCTCACAGCGTATACTGTGCCCACTTGCCCAGTGCCACCACTCATATCTTGTTTAATAGTAGTGTAAGTGTACATTTAAAAAAAAAAGAAAGAAAATTTTTCGACTGTTAAACATCAGTCTGTTTTTTTGTGTCAGGCTCACAGCGTATACTGTGCCCACTTGCCCAGTGCCACCACTCATATCTTTTTTAATAGTAGTGTAAGTGTACATTTAAAAAAAAAAAACTTTTTTGACTGTGAAACATCAATCTACTTTTTTGTGTCAGACTCACAGTGTATACTGTGCCCACTTGCCCAGTGCTACCACTCATATCTTGTTTAATAGTAGTGTAAGTGTACATTTAAAAAAAAAAAAAAACTTTTTCGACTGTTAAACATCAGTCTGTTTTTTGTGTCAGGCTCACAGCGTATACTGTGCCCACTTGCCCAGTGCCACCACTCATATCTTTTTTAATAGTAGTGTAAGTGTACATTTAAAAACAAAAAAACTTTTTGGACTGTGAAACATCAGTCTGCTTTTTTGTTTCAGGCTCACAGCTTATACTGGACACTCTTGTCCAGTGCCACCACTCATATCTTGTTTAATAGTAGTGTAAGTGTACATTTAAAAACAAAAAAAAACTTTTTGGACTGTGAAACATCAGTCTGCTTTTTTGTTTCAGGCTCACAGCTTATACTGGGCCCACTTGCCCAGTGCACTCATATCTTGTTTAATAGTAGTGTAAGTGTAAATTTAAAAACAAAAAAAAATTTTTGGACTGTGAAACATCAGTCTGCTTTTTTGTTTCAGGCTCACAGCTTATACTGGGCCCACAAGCCCAGTGCCACCACTCATATCTTGTTTAATAGTAGTGTAAGTGTACATTTAAAAACAAAAAAAACTTTTTGGACTGTGAAACATCAGTCTGCTTTTTTGTTTCCTGCTCACAGCTTATACTGGGCCCACTCGCCCAGTGCCACCACTCATATCTTGTTTAATAGTAGTGTAAGTGTACATTTAAAAAAATAATAACTTTTTGGACTGTGAAACATCAGTCTGCTTTTTTGTGTCAGGCTCACAGCGTATACTGTGCCCACTTGCCCAGTGCCACCACTCATATCTTGTTTAATAGTAGTGTAAGTGTACATTTAAAAAAAAAAGAAAGAAAATTTTTCGACTGTTAAACATCAGTCTGTTTTTTTGTGTCAGGCTCACAGCGTATACTGTGCCCACTTGCCCAGTGCCACCACTCATATCTTTTTTAATAGTAGTGTAAGTGTACATTTAAAAAAAAAAAAAACTTTTTTGACTGTGAAACATCAATCTACTTTTTTGTGTCAGACTCACAGTGTATACTGTGCCCACTTGCCCAGTGCTACCACTCATATCTTGTTTAATAGTAGTGTAAGTGTACATTTAAAAAAAAAAAAACTTTTTCGACTGTTAAACATCAGTCTGTTTTTTTTGTGTCAGGCTCACAGCGTATACTGTGCCCACTTGCCCAGTGCCACCACTCATATCTTTTTTAATAGTAGTATAAGTGTACATTTAAAAAAAAAAAACTTTTTTGACTGTGAAACATCAATCTACTTTTTTGTTTCAGGCTCACAGCTTATACTGGACCCTCTTGTCCAGTGCCACCACTCATATCTTGTTTAACAGTAGTGTAAGTGTATATTTAAAAAAAAAAAACTTTTTCGACTGTTAAACATCAGTCTGTTTTTTTGTGTCAGGCTCACAGCGTATACTGTGCCCACTTGCCCAGTGCCACCACTCATATCTTTTTTAATAGTAGTGTAAGTGTACATTTAAAAAAAAAAAAAACTTTTTTGACTGTGAAACATCAATCTACTTTTTTGTGTCAGACTCACAGCTTATACTGTGCCCACTTGCCCAGTGCCACCACTCATATCTTGTTTAATAGTAGTGTAAGTGTACATTTAAAAAAAAATGACAGGTAAAGGCAGGCCACCCCGCAGGGGCCGTCGTGGTTGTAGTGCTGTGATTCCATTTGGCCCTAGAATAATGCCCAGTGTTCAGAGGCCATGTACCATGAACTCAAAAAGTTCTGAGGACATAGTTGACTGGCTAACACAGGACACCCAATCTTCTACAGCTTCCGCTTGGAACCTTGACGCACCATCCTCCTCCAGCTTAGGTTCGGGCACCTCTCAAGTTACCACTCGCCCACCTGCTGCCACCACCAACACTAATACCACAGCCGCTTCACTTGATCTGTCAGAGGATTTATTTACACATCAGTTTGAAGAAATGAGTAATGCGCAACCATCATTGACAGAGGATATAGATAACAGTGATATGTCTCAGTCAGGCAGCATTACAGACATGGACGCACTGTGTGATGATGATTATATTATACCCGCTGCTGCTTCCTTTGTTGAGTTGTTAGATACAAGTGAAGAGGTTGATGATGACGATGCATCCTGGATATCACGTGGGTGCCCGCTAGAAGAGAAGAAGAACAGGCGGAAAGTTCAGATGGGGAGACAAAGAGGAGGAGGAGACGAGTTGGAATTAGGGGGAGGTCGTCGCAAGGAGCTAGTGGCACAGTCAGACAGCATGCATAGGCCCCCGGGGTCAGCCAGACAGCACGCCAATCAACGCATGCTGTTGCCACCACCAGAATGCCGTCATCGCAAAGCTCAGAAGTGTGGCATTTTTTTTGTGTGTCTGCCTCTGACAACAGCGATGCCATTTGCAACCTGTGCCAAAAGAAACTGAGTCGTGGGAAGTCCAGCACCCACCTAGGTACAACTGCTTTGTGAAGGCACATGATCGCACATCACAAACGCCTATGGGATCAACACATGAGTACAAGCAGCACAGAAACTCAAAGCCGCCATCCTCCTCCTGGTCCAGCATCTTCAGCCACGTCAACCACTGCTGTCCTCCTTGCCCCCTCTCAACTATCCACCACTCCGTCTCTCGCCTTGAGCAGTTCCTGCTCATCAGCCCAGAGTCAGGTGTCTGTCAAGGACATGTTTGAGCGTAAGAAGCCAATGTCACAAAGTCACCCCCTTGACCGGTGTCTGACAGCTGGCTTGTCTGAACTCTAAGCCCGCCAGCTTTTACCATACAAGCTGGTGGAGTCTGAGGTGTTCCAAAAATTTGTAGCTATTCGGACACCGCAGCGGAGGGTACCCGTCCAAAATTTCTTTGCACAAAAGGCAATCCCCAACCTGTACTCGATTGTGCAAAAGGAAGTAATGGCATGTCTGGCACACAGTGTTGGGGAAAGGGTCCATCTGACCACTGATACCTGGTCTGCAAAGCTTGGTCAGGGCAGGTATATCACCTACACTGTGCATTGGGTAAACCTGCTGACGGCTGCCAAGCATGGAATTCGTGGCTCTGCAAAGGAGTTGGTGACACCGCCATTACTTGCAGGCAGGCCTGCTGCCACCTCCTCTACTCTTTCTACTCCATCCTCTTCCATAACCTCCTCGGCTGAGTCCTCTTCAGCTGCTGCATCTTGCTCCACATCAACGGCACCCCCCAGCTCCCCAGGTACTATTCCACATACCGGATACGGCAGTGTCACGCCGTCTTGGGGTTGACTTGCCTGAAAGGAGAGAGTCACAACGGACCAGCACTCCTGTCCGCCCTTAACGCACAGGTGGATCAGTGGCTGACTCCGCACCAACTGGAGATCGGCAAAGTGGTTTCTGACAAAGGAAGAAATTTGGCAGCGGCATTGAATTTGGGCAAGTTGACACATGTGCCGTGCATGGCACATGTGTGTAATCTGATCGTACAACGCTTTGTGCATAAGTACCCAGACTTACAGGATGTCCTGAAGCAGGCCAGGAAGGTGTGTGGCCATTTCAGGCATTCCTACACGGCCATGGTGCACTTTTCAGATATCCAGCGGCGAAACAACATGCCAATGAGGCGCTTGATTTGCGACAGCCCGACACGTTGGAATTCAACACTCCTAATGTTCGACCGCCTGCTCCAACAAGAAAAAGCTGCTAACGACTATTTGTATGACCGGGGTGCTAGGACAGCCTCTGCGGAGCTGGGAATATTTTTGCCACGTTACTGGATGTTCATGTGCAATGCCTGTAGGCTTTTGAGGAGGTGATAAACTGAGTCAGTCGCACCGAAGGCACCATCAGCGACATCATACCATTTGTTTTCTTCCTGGTGCATGCCCTGCGAAGAGTGCTGCAACAGGCCATAGATGAGCGTGAAGAGGAAGAGTTGTGGTCACCATCACCACCAGAAACAGCCTTATCAGCATCGTTTGCTGGACCAGCGGCAACACTGGAAGAGGATTGTTAGGAAGAGGAGTCAGAGGAGGAATGTGGCTTTGAGGAGGAGGAGGAAGACCAACCACAATAGGCATCCCAGGGTGCTCGTTGTCACCTATCTGGTACTCGTGGTGTTGTACGTGGCTGGGGGGAAGAAGATACCTTCAGTGAGATCACTGAGGACAAGGAACGGGACATGAGTAGCTCGGCATCCAACCTTGTGCAAATGGTGTCTTTCATGCTGTCGTGCCTGTTGAGTGACCCTCATATAAAAAAGCTGAAGGAGAACCAGTACTGGGTGTCCATGCTAGTAGACCCCTGGTATAAGCATAAAGTGCCTGAAATGTTACCGAGTTACTGCAAGTCGGACAGGATGCAGCAGTTCCAAAAGAAATTAAAAAGTATGCTTTACACATTGTGTAAGGGTGATGTCACAGCACAACGGGAATCTAACAGGGGAAGAGGTGAAAGTAATCCTCCTCCTCCCACGACCACGCCAGCAAGGACAGGATGCTTTATAGACGTGTTGTTGATGGAGGACATGCGGAGCTTTTTAAGTCCTATGCATCGCCACAGCCCTTCGGGGTCCACCCTCAGAGAACGACACGACCGACAGTTAGCAGACTACCTCGCCTTAACTGCAGATCTCAACACTCTGAGAAGCGATGAACCCCTTGACTACTGGGTGTGCAGGCTTGACCTGTGCCCTGAGCTATCCCAATTTGCGATAGAACTTCTGGCCTGCCCCACTTCAAGTGTCCTGTCAGAAAGGACCTTCAGTGCAACAGGAGGTATTGTCACTGAGAAGAGAAGTCGCCTAGGTCAAAAAAGTCTAGATTACCTCACCTTTATTAAGATGAATGAGGGATGGATCTTGAAGGGACTGACATTGGGTGATACATTCAACTAAAAAAGGCCTGATGAGATGAGCTGCCTTGGGCTAAAAATGGTCCACACGCTACTGTATTTTATCTCTAAATGCCGGATGACTTGCGTGACTTATCCGCCACCAACTAGAGTTCAAGCCACAATGTTTTAGGGCACTTTCTGCCTGGGAAACAAACATCAAATTTTCTGGCCGCTGCTATAGCAGCGGCTGCAACAATACCTAATTTTTCAGGCATATGCTGTAAAGACAAAAAAGATAGCTTATAAAAATTACAGACACACACAAGCAGATGATGATATGAAAATATGGAGACTCCAACAAAAAAAGACTAAGCAGTTAATTAGGAAGGTTAAAGCTGATGCAGAAGAGAAGATAGCACAGTCAGTAAAACATGGGGACAAAACATTCTTTAGATATATCAGTGAAAGAAGAAAAAATAAGGTAGGAATAGTAAAATTGAAATCAGTTGATGGTAGAATAATAGAAGGAGATAAGCAGATTGCAGACTGTCTCAATGATTACTTCTGTTCTGTTTTCACTAAAGATTGTGAAGATACAATGTCTACATTAAGGGATGCTATGCAAAATAGAAACAAGCTTAACAGTAATCTTTTTACAGAGGATGAGGTTTTGTTAGCATTATCAAAAATAAATGTTACAAAGGCAGTGGGTCCTGATAATATTCATCCAAGGGTTTTAAAAGAACTTCGTTCAGTGCTAACTGTCCCATTAACTGATCTGTTTAATCAGTCACTATTAACAGGAGCTGTCCCAGATGATTGGAGAATAGCAAATGTAATACCTCTTCATAAAAAGGGCAGTAGAGAAGAATCTGGCAACTACAGGCCAGTTAGTTTAACTTCAGTAGTAGGGAAATTAATGGAAAGCCTCTTAAAGGAAAGAATTATGACTTACATAAAGACAAACAATTTAGAGGACCAAAATCAGCATGGTTTTACTTCAGGGAGATCATGTCAGACTAATCTAATTGACTTCTTTGATTATGTAACAAAAGTATTAGACAAGGGAGGAGCAGTTGATGTAGCATATCTAGATTTCAGCAAAGCATTTGACACCGTCCCACACAATAAACTTATTCACAAACTATATCTCCTTGGTCTAGATTCAAAAATTGTGAACTGGGTGGAATGCTGGCTTAAGGACAGAAAACAAAGTGTCTTAGTAAATGGAGTTCATTCAGCAGAGGGGGCTGTTACTAGTGGTGTTCCTCAGGGGTCAGTTCTGGGGCCTGTTTTGTTTAACATATTTATCTGCGATATCAGCAAAGGGCTACAGGGGAAAGTATGTCTCTTTGCAGATGATACAAAAATTTGCAACAGAGTGGATGTTCCAGGGGGGGTAGACAAAATGAGAAGTGATATACAACAATTGGAGGATTGGACAAACGACTGGGATCTAAAGTTTAACACAGCAAAGTGTAAAATAATGCATTTAGGGAAGAAAAATCCAAATGTTAATTACAGACTCAATGACACTTTACTGACTGTTACAGACGAGGAACAGGACTTGGGAATTATTATTTCAGATGATTTAAAACTTAGTAAACAATGTAGTAAGGCAGCGAGTAAGGCTAGCAGAATGCTTGGATGTATTGGTAGAGGTATTTGCAGCAGAAATAGTAAGGTTCTTATGCCACTTTATAGATCATTAGTTAGGCCTCATCTTGAGTATTGTGTGCAGTTCTGGAGGCCATATCTTCAGAAGGATATTAACAAACTTGAATCTGTGCAAAGGAGGGCTACCAAAATGGTACATGGTCTAAAAAATAAAACTTACCAGGATAGGCTCAATGACCTAAATATGTATAGCTTAGAGGAGAGAAGGGAAAGAGGTGATATGATAGCAACTTTCAAGTACATTAAAGGGTTTAGTAAAACTGAGGCTGTGGGTATTTTACATAAAATGGAAAATTCAAGAACAAGGGGTCATGAGCTCAAGCTAAAGGGTAGTAGATTCAGGAGTAATTTGAGGAAGCACTTCTTTACAGAAAGAGTGATTGATTTATGGAATAAACTTCCTCAAGAGGTAGTAGCAACAAACACTGTGGGGGACTTTAAAAATGCATGGGACAAGCATAGGGCTATCCTACGAACTAGATAAGTTTATACTGTTAGGTAAGGTGGGGCAGACTTGCTGGGCCTATGGCTCTTATCTGCCGTCAATATCTATGTTTCTATGTTTCTATATGTACATGCCTAATTTTTTGGCCACTGTTGCAGCACTGTGGCTTCAAAAACCAAACCAATAAAAAAGGCACATAACAGGGATTAAACTGATAGGAATAGTACTACTTAACACACCACTCATATCTGGTGGCACAGTAGATTGCACGCGCAGTGCCCCAAAATTAAAGTAGGAGGACTGATCAAGCATCTTTTTCCATCTCTCGGTTCCTAAAATCCATGCCATATACACGTCCCCTGATAGGGGATGTAACAAGGATTAAACTGATAAGAATAGTACTACTTAACACACCACTCCTATCTGGTGGCACATTAGATTGCATGTGCAGTGTCCCAAATTTGAAGTAGGAGGACCGACCAAGCATCTTTTTCCATCTCCCGGTTCCTAAAATCCATGCCATATACACGTCCCCTGATAGGGGACGTAACAGGGATTAAACTGACAAGAATAGTACTACTTAACACACCACTCATATCTGGTGGCAAAGTAGATTGCACGCGCAGTGCCCCAAATTTGAAGTAGGAGGACCGACCAAGCATCTTTTTCCATCTCCCGGTTCCTAAAATCCATGCCATATAAATGTCCCCTGATGGTGGACGTAACAGGAATTAAACTGATAAGAATAGTACTACTTAACACACCACTCCTATCTGGTGGCATATAAGATTGCACGCGCAGTGCCCCAAATTTGAAGTAGGAGGACCGACCAAGCATCTTTTTCCATCTCCCGGTTCCTAAAATCCATGCCATATACACGTCCCCTGATAGGGGACGTAACAGGGATTAAACTGATAAGAATAGTACTACTTAACACACCACTCATATCTGGTGGCACAGTAGATTGCACGCGCAGTGCCCCAAATTTGAAGTAGGAGGACTGACTAAGCATCTTTTTCCATCTCCCGGTTCCTAAAATCCGTGCCATATACACGTCCATTGATAGGTGACGTAACAGGGATTAAACTGATAAGAATAGTACTACCTAACACACCACTCATATCTGGTGGCACAGTAGATTGCACGCGCAGTGCCCCAAATTTGAAGTAGGAGGACCGACCAAGCATCTTTTTCCATCTCCCGGTTCCTAAAATCCATGCCATATACACGTCCCCTGATAGGGGACGTAACAGGGATTAAACTGATAAGAATAGTACTACTTAACACACCACTCCTATCTGGTGGCACATTAGATTGCATGTGCAGTGCCACAAATTTGAAGTAGGAGGACCGACCAAGCATCTTTTTCCATCTCCCAGTTCCTAAAATCCATGCCATATACACGTCCCCTGATAGGGGACATAACAGGGATTAAACTGATAAGAATAGTACTACTTAACACACCACTCATATCTGGTGGCACAGTAGATTGCACGTGCAGTGCCCCAAATTTAAAGTAAGAGGACCGATCAAGTATCTTTTTCCATCTCCCGGTTCCTAAAATCCATGCCATATTCACGTCCCCTGATAGGGGACGTAACAGGGATTAAACTGATAAGAATAGTACTACTTAACACACCACTCCTATCTGGTGGCACATTAGATTGCACGTGCAGTGCCCCAAATTTGAATTAGGAGGACCGACCAAGCATCTTTTTCCATCTCCCGGTTCCTAAAATCCATGCCATATACACGTCCCCTGATAGGGGACGTAACAGGGATTAAACTGATAAGAATAGTACTACTTAACACACCACTCATATCTGGTGGCAAAGTAGATTGCATACGCAGTGCCCCAAATTTGAAGTAAGAGGACCGACCAAGCATCTTTTTCCATCTCCCGGTTCCTAAAATCCATGCCATATACACGTCCCCTGATAGGGGACGTAACAGGGATTAAACTGATAAGAATAGTACTACTTAACACACCACTCATATCTGGTGGCACAGTAGATTGCACGCGCAGTGCCCCAAATTTGAAGTAGGAGGACTGACTAAGCATCTTTTTCCATCTCCCGGTTCCTAAAATCCGTGCCATATACACGTCCATTGATAGGTGACGTAACAGGGATTAAACTGATAAGAATAGTACTACCTAACACACCACTCATATCTGGTGGCACAGTAGATTGCACGCGCAGTGCCCCAAATTTGAAGTAGGAGGACCGACCAAGCATCTTTTTCCATCTCCCGGTTCCTAAAATCCATGCCATATACACGTCCCCTGATAGGGGACGTAACAGGGATTAAACTGATAAGAATAGTACTACTTAACATACCACTCATATCTGGTGGCACAGTAGATTGCACGCACAGTGCCCCAAATTTGAAGAAGGAGGACCGACCAAGCATCTTTTTCCATCTCCCGGTTCCTAAAATCCATGCCATATACACGTCCCCTGATAGGGGACGTAACAGGGATTAAACTGATAAGAATAGTACTACTTAACACACCACTCCTATCTGGTGGCACATTAGATTGCATGTGCAGTGCCACAAATTTGAAGTAGGAGGACCGACCAAGCATCTTTTTCCATCTCCCAGTTCCTAAAATCCATGCCATATACACGTCCCCTGATAGGGGACATAACAGGGATTAAACTGATAAGAATAGTACTACTTAACACACCACTCATATCTGGTGGCACAGTAGATTGCACGTGCAGTGCCCCAAATTTAAAGTAAGAGGACAGATCAAGTATCTTTTTCCATCTCCCGGTTCCTAAAATCCATGCCATATTCACGTCCCCTGATTGGGGACATAACAGGGATTAAACTGATAAGAATAGTACTACTTAACACACCACTCCTATCTGGTGGCACATTAGATTGCACGTGCAGTGCCCCAAATTTGAATTAGGAGGACCGACCAAGCATCTTTTTCCATCTCCCGGTTCCTAAAATCCATGCCATATACACGTCCCCTGATAGGGGACGTAACAGGGATTAAACTGATAAGAATAGTACTACTTAACACACCACTCATATCTGGTGGCAAAGTAGATTGCATGCGCAGTGCCCCAAATTTGAAGTAAGAGGACCGACCAAGCATTTTTTTCCATCTCCCGGTTCCTAAAATCCATGCCATATACACGTCCCCTGATAGTGGACGTAACAGGGATTAAACTGATAAGAATAGTACTACTTAACACACCACTCATATCTGGCGGCACAGTAGATTGCACGTGCAGTGCCCCAAATTTAAAGTAAGAGGACAGATCAAGTATCTTTTTCCATCTCCCGGTTCCTAAAATCCATGCCATATACACGTCCCCTGATAGGGGACGTAACAGGGATTAAACTGATAAGAATAGTACTACTTAACACACCACTCCTATCTGGTGGCACAGTAGATTGCACGCGCAGTGCCCCAAATTTGAAGTTGGAGGTCCGACCAAGCATCTTTTTCCATCTCCCGGTTCCTAAAATCCATGCCATATACACGTCCCCTGATAGGGGACGTAACAATGATTAAACTGATAAGAATAGTACTACTTAACACACCTTATAATAACGCAGAGAGAGGCAATGCGGAGAGAGGAATCTGAAGAAGAGGAGTTGGAGGAGGAAGGTGGCTTTGAGGAGGTGGAAGACCAAACACAGCAGGCGTCCCAGGGGGCTTGTTGTCACCTTTCGGGGACCCTTGGTGTTGTACGTGGATGGGTGGAGGAAGAAACCTTCAATGACATCAGTGAGGACAAGGAACGGGACATGGCTAGCTTGGTATCCAACCTTGTGCAAATGGGGAGTTTGCGGTTGTGCAAATTGACTGTTTGCTGTTGTTTGTGGTGCGTTAAACAGGGAGTTTGGTCTGTCACTGTGAAGTGGGCTTAACCCTTACACTACCTGATCGATACAACATCATACCTGATGTTTTAAAGCACGTTATTCCAAACAATTTAGGAATGTTAGGTGATTTATGCCCTTTATGGATTAAAACCAGACTCTGCATCAACTATGTAATTTTCCTTAGGAGTTTTGCCATGGATCCCCCTCCTGCATGCCACAGTCCAGGTGTTAGTCCCCTTGAAACAACTTTTCCATCACTATTGTGGCCAGAAAGAGTCCATGTGGGTTTTAAAATTCGCCTTCCTATTGAAATCAATGGCGGTTTGCCCGGTTCGCCCGTTTTGCGAATTTTTGCAGAAGTTCGCATTTGCGGTTCGTGAACGCAAAATTTTATGTTTGCGACATCACTACTAATAGCCCTATCAAAATAAAAAAAACACAAAATAAAAAAAAACATAGTCTACAATAAACTACCAATAGCCCTTAAAAGAGCCTTTTGTAGGGCATTGCCCTAAAGAAATCAGCTCTTTTACCTGAAAAAAATACAAAGACCCCCCAAAAATAAAACCCACCACCCTACCAACCACCCAAAATAAATAAAAAACTAACTCTAAAAAAGCCTAAGCTATCCATTGCCCTGAAAGGGGCATTTTATGGGCATTGCCCTTAAAAGCACATTCAGCTCTTTTAAGAAAAGCCCAAACCCTAATCTAAAAAAAAAACGAACCCCAAAAAAGTTTAAAAAACCTAACACTAACCCCCGATGGTCAACTTACAGTTTTTAAAGTCCGGACATCCATCCTCATACAGGTGGCGAGAAGTCTTCATCCAGGCAGCGTGGTCTTCATCCATCCAGATGGTGTCTTCTATCTTCATCCCTGAGGTGCGTAGCTGCTCCATCCTGAAGACATCTGTCACGGAGTATCCTCTTCATACTGTCACCACCGTATACTGAATCTTCAATGCAAGGGAGCATTTTCAAAATGGCATCCATTGCATTTCTATTGGCTGATTTGATTTTGGAAATGCAAATCAGCCAAAAGGGTGAGAGCTACTGAAAACCTATGGGCTGTTCAAATCCGCCAATAGGATGATAGCTACTGAAATTGATTGATTATGAGCCAATAGGAATGCAAGGGACGCCATTTTGAAAAAGCTCCCTTGCATTCAAGATTCAGTATATGGCAGCAACTGTATGAAGAGGATGCTCCACCCCAGATGTCTTCAGGATGGAGCTACTCCGCTCCGCCGGGATGAAGATAGAAGATGCCGTCTGGATGAAGATAGAAGATGCCGCCTGGATGGATGAAGACCTCGCCGCCTGGATGAAGACTTCTCGCCGCCTGGATGAGGATTGATGTCCAGACTTCAAAAACTGTAAGTGGATTGTCAGGGTTAGTGTTAGGTTTTTTAAGAATGCTGAATGCTCTTTTAAGGGCAATGTTCATACAAATGCACTTTTCAGGGCAATGGGTAGCTTATTATTTTTTTTTAGAGATAGTTTTTTTTATTTTAGGGGGTTGGTTGGGTGGTGGGTTTTACTGTTGGGGGGTCTTTGTATTTTTTTCAGGAAAAAAAGAGCTGATTTTTTTAGGGCAATGCCCTACAAAAGGCCCTTTTAAGCGCTATTGGTAGTTTATTGAAGGCTATTTTTTTTTTTGGGGGGGGGGCTTTTTTATTTTGATAGGGCTATTAAATTAGGTGTAAATGTTTTTATTTATTTTATTCGTATGTTATTTTTCGTAATTTAGTATTTTTAATTTTTTGTAGCTGTAGATTTTTTTTTAGTAGTGTTAGGTTTTTTCATGAGTAATTTAATTTATTTAATTGATAGTTATTTCAATTTTAGTATAAGAGTAATGCTAGTTTAATTTATAGTTTAAACTTAGACTTTTTTAATTTCCCAGATAAGTTTTTATTTATTTTAAGAAAGGGATCTTGTAATTTTAATTTAAAGTTAAGGGGTTGTTAGGTTTAGGGATTAATAGTTTAATTTCGTTTTTTTGCTATGTGGGGGCTGTCGGTTTAGGGGTTAATAGGTTTATTTAGTGGGATGCCAGATGTTTTGGGTTAATAACTTTATTTTGTGGTGGCGATGTTGGGGAGCGATGGAATAGGGGTTAATATCTTTATTATAGTCTGGGCAATGTTGGCGTGTAGGGGAATAGGGGTTAATAACTTTATTATAGTGACGGCAATATCGGGAGTGGCAGATTAGGGGTTAATAGATTTATTTCGGTGGCAGCGATGTCAGGGATGGCAGATTAGGGGTTAATAAGTTTACGTAGGTGTCGGCGATGTCGGGGGCAGCAGATTAGGGGTGTTAAGACGTGGGATTTATGTTAGGGTGTTAGGTTTAAACATATTTTTTTTCCCCCATAAACATCAATGGGGTTGGATTACGGAGCTTTTCATTCCGCGATTCTAGGTGTTAGCTTTTTTTTCTATGGGGAAAGTGTGCATGAGCACGTCAAAACAGTGCTTGGATTTTGTGCGGTATGGAGCTCATCACAACCATATCGCACGCACAAGGTGGCTTTTTCCAAAACTCGTAATGGTAGCGCTATGGAGTGTAAAATAACGCAAAACATTCGTTTTGCACCCTCTATAGTGCAAAACTTGTGCTAGGGGGAAAAAAAGGAAAAGGATTTCCAAATGTAATTCCATTTAAAAAGGGTATATATAGTATAACGCTGCTTCTCTATGTATGTGCTTTCTTTTTTTTTTTCTTTTGTTGAAATTATTGGATATGTATTTACACAAAGAAAATAATTATAACATTTAAACAATGCACAGTATCTCACAAACGTTAGTTAGCCATTTTCCCTCCCCGGTGTCATGTGACTCTTTATTGTTACAAGGTCTCAGGTGTGAATGGGGAGCAGTTGTGTTAAATTTGGTGTTATTGCTCTCACACTCTCTCATACTGGTCACTGGAAGTTCAACATGGCACCTCATGGCAAAGAACTCTCTGAGGATCTGAAAATAAGAATTGTTGCTCTACATAAAAATGGCCTAGGCAATAAGAAGATTGCCAAGACCCTGAAACTGTGCTGCAGCATGGTGGGCAAGACCATACAGCGTTTTCACAGGACAGGTTCCACTCAGAACATGTCTCGCCATGGTCAACCAAAGAAGTTAAGTGCACGTGCTTAGTGTCATATCCAAAGGTTTGTCTTTGGGAAATATATGTATGAGTGCTGCCAGAATTCTGTTGCTACATGAAAAGATATAATAAAATATTTACAAAAATGTGAGAGGTGTACTCCCTTTTGTGAGATACTGTATATATATTTTTGCATTTTTAAATTGTTCAAAATAAATATTACTTTTTACTATTTTGGGATCTCCTTCATTTTGAGAGGTGCGGATAATACCTGTCTTCTATATATAAATATCTATGGCCTAGATTACGAGTTTTGCGTTAGAGGCTGTGTGGTGCTAGAGAGCAGTTTTCCCTCACCACTCACTTACCTGCAGCGCTGGTATTACGTGTTTTCAGAAACCCATTGTTAAAAGACAAGAAGTGAGCATTGAGCAAATTGTTGCTCCTTACCGCACTCCAATACCAGCACTGCTTAAGTCAGCTGTGAGCTGGTCAAACGTGCTTGTGCACGATTTCCCCGTAGGAATCAACAGGGAGAGCCGGCTGAGAAAAAGTCTAACACCTGCAAAAAAGCAGCGTAAAACTCCTTAATGCAGCCCCATTGATTCCTATGGGGAAATAAAATTTATGTCTACACCCTAACATGAACCCCGAGTCTAAACACCCCTAATCTTAAACTTATTAAGCCCTAATCTGTTGCCCCCCAACATCGCCTATACCTGCATTATCTTATTAACCCCTAATTTGCTGCTCCGGACACCGCCGCCACCTACATTATACTTATGAACCCCTAATCTGCTGCCCCCAACATCGCTGACACCTACATTATATTTATTAACCCCTAATCTGCCGCCCCAATGTCGCCGCAACTGACCTACATTTATTAACCCCTAATCTGCCTCCCCCAACGTCGCTGCCACTATATTAAAGTTATTAACCCCTAAACCTAAGTCTAACCCTAACCCTAACACCCCCTAACTTAAATATAATTACAATAAATCTAAATAAATATTCCTATCATTAAATAAATGATTCCTATTTAAAACTAAATACTTAACTGTAAAATAAACCCTAAGCTAGCTACAATATAACTAATAGTTACATTGTAGCTATCTTAGGGTTTATTTTTATTTTACAGGCAAGTTTGTATGTATTTTAACTAGAACAGTTATTAATTAGTTATTAACTATTTAATAACTACCTAGCTAAAATAAATTCAAAAGTATCTGTAAAATAAAACCTAACCTAAGTTACAATAACTCCTAACACTACACTATAATTAAATAAATTAACTAAATTAAATACAATTACCTAAATTAAATTAAATTAGCTAAAGTACAAAAAAACACTAAATTACAGAAAATAATAAACAAATTACAGATATTTAAACTAATTACACCTAATATAATAGGACTATTAAAATAAAAAAGCCCCCCCCAAATAACAAATAAAAACCTAGCCTAAACTAAACTACCAATAGCCCTTAAAAGGGCCTTTTGCAGGGCATTTCCCCAAAGTAATGAGCTCTTTTAACTGTAAAAAAAATACAAACAACCCTCCCAACAGTAAAACCCACCACCCACACAACCAATCCCCCAAATAAAATACTATCTAAAAAAAACCTAAGCTACCCTTTGCCCTGAAAATGGCATTTGTATGGGCATTGCCCATAAAAGGGCAGTTAGCTCTTTCGAAGGCCCAAAGTCCCTAACCTAAAAATAAAACCCACACAATAAACCCTTAAAAAAACCTAACACTAACCCCCTGAATATCGACTTACCGGGAGAAGTCTTCATCCAAGCCGGGCCGAAGTCCTCAATGAAGCCGGGAGAAGTCTTCATCCAAGCCGGGTGAAGTGGTCCTCCAGATGGGCAGAAGTCTTCATCCAGACGGCATCTTCTATCTTCATCCATCCAGCACGGAGCGGGTCCATCTTCAAGACATCCTATGCGGAGCATCCTCTTCATCCGACAACTAAAGCTGAATGAAGGTACCTTTAAGTGACGTCATCCAAGATGGCGTCCCTTAGATTCTGATTGGCTGATCTAATCAGCCAATAGGATTGAGTTCTCATTCTATTGGCTGATTGGCGCTATGGAAGTCCCATAGAAAAAATACTTAGTTTATGTAAGTCATTTAGCAGTAAGGCCAAAGAAGTGTGCGGTGACCCTAAACCTTCAAGACTCGTAATACTAGTGGGCATAAAAAAGCACCGTTAGGACCTCTTAACGCTGCTTTTTTACCCTAACGCACCATATATATGTACATTTTTATATATATCTAAATATGTGTATATATTGTTTTATATATCTCTATTAATATATATATATATATATATATATATATATATATACTGTATATATATATATATATATATATATATATATGTGTATATATATATATACATTCATCTATATAAATATTTAAGTATGTGTGTATATATATATATATATATATATATATATATATATATAAAATGTTATAAAAAGATTATGTTACAATACATTTGTATACACTTATTTATTTTCTTTGTATTATAAAACATATTGACCATTCATATCTCTTTGTATTTTTACAAGAACAGGACCACCACAACCACAGCCCAGGAGGAGTACTGATGAACCACAGACATCCATAATATCGAGATCATCAACAACTGTTTCAAGACCCTCTAGAAGTACTGCTAATGGACAATTTATACGGTCAAGATAAACAGTCACACACAGTTCATCCTCTGCGGAATCACTCCCTGATATAAGGACAAGCACTCCAGATACAGGTGTTGGAAGAGGAAGTGGTAAGTCACCATGTATGTATTAAAAATATAATCTTCTTTGTCTAGCACTAGTTTATATAACAATAAAAAATATATATTCATTACAGACAATACCCTATGTTTTCTTTTACTTTATTATAGTTATTTCCTTTTAAAAAATTGCCATTAATGTATAATTTAAGGCACATTGTACACCAACATCATTATTCATTTTTACCGTAGATTAAGATAGAAATATCATTCACAACTGTTTTCTATATCATGCAGCAGGAATAGTAAAAATAAAATTTATGCTTACCTGATATATTTCTTTCTTTCCAGATATGGAGAGTCCACAACAGCATCAATAACTAGTGGAAATATCACTCCTGGCCAGCAGAAGGAGGCAAAGAGCACCACAGCAAAGCTGGTAAGTGTCACTCCCCTACCCATAATCCCAGTCATTCGACCAAAGGGAAATGGAAAAAGGAATAACACAAAGGTGTAGATGTGCCTCGGGTTTAGTTAAAAAAAAATAACTGTCTTAAATTAAAGGGTGGGGTTGTGGACTCTCCATAACCAGAAATAAATACATTTATCAGGTAAGCATAGATTTTCTTTTCTTTCCTAAGATATGGAGAGTCCACAACATCATCAATTATTAGTGGGAACCAATACCCAAGCTAGAGGATACAGATGACTAGGGAGGGAGAATAAGACAGGCAGACCTAAACAGAAGGCACCACCGCTTGAAGAACTTTTCTCCCAAAAGAAGCCTCAGCCAAGACAAAAGTAAAAGTTTTGGAAAATTTGGAAAATGTATGCAAAGAGGACCAAGTTGCAGCCTTGCAAATCTGTTCCACAGATGCTTCATTTTTGAAAGCCCAAAAAGAGGAGACAGTCCTCGTGGAATGAGCCGCAATTCTCTCAGGAGGCTGCAACAAATTATACTTCTCAACCAGAGGGAAGGAGAAGTAGCAGTTGACTTCTGACCTTTACGCTTTCCAGAGAAACAAACAAACAAGGCAAAGGACTGGTGAAAATCCTTAGTCGCCTGTTGGTAGAATTTGAGAGCATGCACAAAGTCCAAGTTGTGCAACAAGCGTTCCTTAAAAGAAGAAGTATTAGGACATAGAGAAGGAACACCAATTTCCTGATTAATATTTCTATCCGAAACCACTTTAGGAAGAAAACCCAATTTAGTATGAAGAACTGCCTTATCAGCATGAAAGATAAGGTAAGGCGAGAGTTCCGAAACTTTAGCAATAAGAAACAAAACCAACTTAATATATATGGAATGCAATGGCTCAAACAGAGTCTGCTGCAAAACTTTAAGAACAAGGTTAAGGCTCCAAGGAGGAGCCACAGACTTAAACACAGGCCTGATTCTGACCAGGGCCTGACAAAAAGTTTGCACATCTGGCAAATCCACCAGATGCTTGTGTAACAAAATAGATAATGCAGAAATCTGACCCTTCAGAGTACTGACTGACAAACCCTTCTCCAGACCTTCCTGGAGAAAGGAAAAAATGCTAGGAATCCTGACCCTACTCCAAGAGTATCCCTTGAATTCACACCAATAAAGATATTTACACCATATCTTATGGTAAATCTTTCTAGTAACAGGCTTGCGAGCCTGAAGTCTCAATGACCGACTCAGAAAAAACATGCTTAGACAAAACTAAACATTTAATCTCCAAGCAGTCAACTTCAGAGAAAAAAGATTTGGATGAAGGAATGGACCCTGAGTTAGAAGGTCCTTCATCAGAAGAAACCTCCAAGATGAAAGTGATGACATCTTCACTAGGTCTTCATACCAGATCCTGGGAGGTCACGCAGGGGCTATTAGAATTACCGATGCTCTCTCCTGTTTGATACAAGCAATGACTCATGGAAGCAGAGCAAATGGGGGGACAGGTATGCTAGACTGAAATCCCAAGGAACCGCCAGAGCATCTATGGCATCTATTAAACCATACCTTGGAAGCTTTGTGTTCTGCCGAGACGCCATCAGATCCAACTCTGGCACCCCCCATCTGATGGTTAACCTGGAGTACACCACCGAATGAAGAGCCCACTCCCCAAGATGAAATGTCTGTCTGCTCAGGAAATCCGCTTCCCAGTTGTCCACTCCTGGAATGAAGATGGCAGATAGACAGCAATTGTGAGCTTCCGCCCACTAAACAATCTGAGCCACCTCCTTAGCCATGAAGGAGGTGGATTGGATTGTTCAGTGGGCGGAAGCTCACAATTGCTGTCTTTCTGCCATCCACATTCCAGGAGTGGACAACTAGGAAGCGGATTTCCTGAGCAGACGGACATTTCATCTCACAAGTTCCTTCCTGGTGTTTGATGTACGCCACTGAGGTGATATTGGCCAACTGGAACCTGATAAACCAGGCTAAGGACAACTGAGGCCAATCCATCAGTGCATTGTAAATCACTCTCAACTCCAAAATGTTTATGGGGAGAGCAGACTCCTCCCGAGTCCATAGTCCTTGCACCTTCAACGAGTCCCAGACTGTTCCCCAGCCTAGCAGGCTGGCGTCTGTGGTCACAATCACCCAGGAAGGTCTCTTAAAACATGTTCCCCCAAGACAGATGCTCCTGAGTAAGCCACCACTGATGATAGTCTCTTGTCGACTGATCTACATCTATCCTCTGAGACAGATCCGAATGTTCTCCATTCTATTGACTGAGCATGCATAACTGCAGAGCTCTCAAACGAAATCGAGCAAAGGGAATAATGTCCATGGAAGCAATCATCAGAATAATTACAGCCATGCATTGAGCCATTGATGGCCGAACAGTAGACTGAAGAGAGAGGCAAGAGAAGAGAATTTTGGATTTTCTGACCTCCGTCAGAAATTTTTTCATAGATAGGGAATCTATTATGGTCCTAAGAAAACAAACTTTCCAACCAAGATCTCTGTATGAGAGTTTGCTTGCTGAAAAGATGGCGATGGCGACTGAACCAATATGTCATCCAGGTAGGGCACAACTGCAATTCCCTGAGACATGATACCTGCCAAGAGAGCCCCAGAGTCCTTGAGAAAATTCTGGTAGCTGTGGCAAGGCCAAACAGAAGAGCCGCAAACTGAAAGTGTTTGTCTAGAAAGGCGAAACTCAGAAACTTGTGATGATCCCTGTGGATAGGAACAGGAAGATATGCATCCTTTAGGTCTATGGTCATCATGAACTGAACCTCTTGGACCAAAGGAAGAATGGAACAAATGGTTTCCATTTTGAAGGATGAAACCCTGAGAAACTTGTTGAGACACTTTAGGTCTAGAATAGGACAAAAAGATCCCTCTTTTTTGGGAACCACTAACAGATTTGAATAGAATCCTAGACCCTGTTCCATTACTAGAACTGGAACTATCACTCCCAGGGAAGAAAGGTTCCGAACGCAATTCAAGAATACCTCTCTTTTTACCTGGTCTGGAGATAATCTTGAGAGGTGGAACCTGCCCCTGGGAGGAAATGTTTTGAATTCTATTTAGTAACTTCGATATACTATATCCACAGCCCAGGGATCTGGGACATCTCATATCCATGTTTGATAAAAAAGAGAAAGTCTGCCCCCCACTTGATCCCATCCCAGATCGGGGGCAAAACCTTCATGCTGATTTACACTCAGCTGCAGGTTTCTTTAATTGCTTCCCCTTGTTCCAAGACTGATGGGGTTTCCAAGAAGACTTGAACTGTTCCTGCTTGGAAGAGGGAGAGGAAGCCTTTCCTTTGAAGTTATGAAAGGAAAAAAAATTACTCTGACATCCTTTAGGTCTATTCTTCTTGTGGTAGAAAAGACCCCTTTCCACCGGTAATATCAGAAATTATTTCTGCCAGACCAGGTCCAAACAAGGTCTTACCCTTGTAAGGAAGTGCCAGAAGCTTGAACTTAGAGGTAACATCAGCTGTCCAAGCTTTTAGCCACCATGTCCTGCAGGCTAGCACAGCAATGCCAGATATCTTGGCTCCCAGTTTAATAACTTGCATGGTAGCAATAAAGTAATTGGCTAGCCTGAGAACCTTAATCCTGTCTTGGATCTCCTCCAAATGAGTCTCAACCTGAAGAGAATCAGACAAGGCGTCGTACCAATAAGATGCCGCACTTGACACAGTGACAATACAAACTGAAGGTTGCCATTGAAGACCCTGATGAACATACATCTTCTTCAAATAAGCCTCCAGCTTTTTGTCCATTGGATCCCTCTATAGGGATAGTAGTCCTCTTAGCCAGAGTAGAAGCCGTGCAACATGATTCTTAAATGGAGTCAGTGAGAGGAAACATCTTTTTAAAAATAGGAGATGGGGAAAAAGGTATCCCTGGCTTCTCCCATTCCTGTGCAATATTCTCTGTGGCATGGTCTGGAAATGTAAACACTTCCACAGAGGTAGGATTATCTAAGTATTTATTAAGTTTACTTGATTTCTTAGGGTTGACAACGTCAGGAGTATCGGAGTCATCCAAAGTAGCCAAAACCTCCTTTAACAATACACAAAGGTGTTCAAGCTTAAATCTGAAGGATACTACTTCAGCATCAGATGAAGGATTTAAACTGTCCGAATCTGGGATTTCACCCTCAGAGGCTCTGACATATCCTCCTCATCAGACTTATGAGAAAGGACAACCTGAGTAGCAGAGGTTGGAACAGAAACCTTACTATGTAAATCTTTAATTTTCCTCTTGCGTTTTCCTTGAAGCAAAGGAATGGCAGATAAAGCTCTAGATACCGCAGAAGATACCTGAGCAGCAATTTCTGCAGGCAAATAAACTCCTTCCTGCGACGGAGAGGAACCGCAGGGCACTGTATGTGACACCACTAAGGCTTGGGACATTTGAGGAAAAGGCTGTGGCATTGCCTGAACAGCATCATCCTGAGAGACATGTGGCTCAGAAACAAAAAGTCTATCTTTATGTTTTAAGGTCCTATCTTGACAAGAGGAACAAAATTGCATAGGCAACACAATGTGGTTCTCTAAATATAGGAGACACAAGTTCAAAGGAACAGAATCCTCTTCCATGACTAAGCAAAATATATTGGCAAAAAATAAAGACAAAATATACTTATTTAATATACTGTCCCTTTAAGAAAACAGTAGAGTGGAATAGTCTTTGCTAAATAGACAACCCATGCC
This sequence comes from Bombina bombina, assembly GCF_027579735.1. Lineage (NCBI taxonomy): Eukaryota > Metazoa > Chordata > Amphibia > Anura > Bombinatoridae > Bombina > Bombina bombina. The sequence continues at coordinate 883,888,837 of NC_069503.1, read as the reverse complement.
CTCACTGCTTAGAGTAAACTGGCCCCAGTAAGCAATTAAAAAAAAAAAAAAAGAGAAAAAGCGTTTTACTTTCACTTTGCATAAAATAATCTATTGCACTGCCTCTACACCTCATCTTACACTTAGGTGCCTACCTGCCCCCTTTGATAATCCAAACAGTAACGAGAACATCCGGATACTAGCCTGTCTCACTCTCGCATCCAGCCGCCTTCACCGTTCAGACATACTGAAGGCAGGATCGGAAGGTCACGTGACTGGTAATAATTGAAGCTGCACAACAGAAGAAAAATGTGCACTTCATAGCCGACAGAGGCAGTCAAATGAGGGAACTGTGATTGTCTCAGCGTTTTGCATTTAAAAAATAAAATGAAAAATGGACCAAAAATTACTCTATAGGAATAATACATCCTCATTAAAAATAAAAATTAATGCCATAAATTTCTGAACCACCATAGAAGGTTAACTCTTCCAGCTCCATGGAGGAATTTAACCCCTAAATCTCCATATCCACATACGAATTAAGTGCCTGCCCACTGCCAATAAAAGATCCTCTATTAAGGATTTTATGTCCCATAATAAAGTGCAGAGAGTCTCCTTAACCCCTGCAGTGCAAGTCTCCCAGCCCCAGAAGACAAAAATCACTTACCTGCACATCTAGCCATCCGGCAGGAGGACAGCCCACAAGGCGTGAAAGGACACATACTCTTTACAGAGGCCTGTAGAGAAAAAAAAGAACAGAGTAAACCTACTCTGGCTTTTTATACCATGGGCAGCAAATATGTTAGAAAAACACAGCAAGGCCCATCTCACAAGTTCCTAACTGCTTTAAAGCCACCATTACTCCACTGCAGAGATTGATGTGGACTACAGCTAAACCCAAAATCTTGCTTGAAACTAAGGAAATCCATTTTCTTTAGACACCAAAACTTCATCTCCTTCATTTTACAGAGGCAAAAAGAATGACTGGGGATTATGAGTAGGGGAGTGACACTTAACAGCTTTGCTTTGGTGCTCTTTGCCTCCTCCTGCTGGCCAGGAGTGATATTCCCACTAGTAATTGATGATGTTGTGGAATCACCATATCTTAGGAAAGAAATATTTATTTAATTCTGAATATTGTTTCATGCCATTTGTAAATTACTGCCAAGCTTAGTCTACTGATAGCATTGACAGTCGGTTGATTCCAATTTTTGAGCATTTTGAGATTGTATGCCATATGTAGCCCAGATCATGATGTCCTCATTGGGCTGAGCTTGGCAGCCATTTCAGAGTGGACTTAAACCTTATTCATTTTAAAATAATTATTTGAGAATTTTACAAAGTGTGTAATTTTTTTTATTTATATTTTTTTTAGCTGAATTGGGATGCTTTTTTAACAGCCTGACCACCCTTCCCCATTCCCCATTATTTGATGGTATGTGTTAATTAATTTGATTTTTTGAAGTTACATATATATATATATTATTTTTATATTACATATAAAAATATATATATTTATACATAAATTTAAAAATCTATCCCTTTATCTATGTCTAACGCTCTATTTTTCTTTATTTCTCTTTCATTTTACTTCTCTCTATATTTCTATTTTTTCTATAAATCCTAATTCTGCAGAAAATATAGGCCATCCAGATGGCAATGAAACTCCTGATTTACTTGGCGAATTTGAAGATGTCCAACAATTTCAAATTAATTCGCCAGAAATGCAAGGTGATCATGTGAAAGAACCAACACCACCACAAGAAACTGAAGATCATAATCAGGAAATTCAAAGAGATGATGGACAATTGGGCGATGTGGATTTAACAGAGATGCTTTCCCTTGCCAGGCAATATAGAGTGGACCACAGAGAGCTGCAAACATTGATCACATCTAAAATTGACCATTGGGCAGCCATAACAGAAAAACACATAGAGATTGAAAAGGAGAAACTAGAGGTTGAAAAGGAGAAATTGGAACTGCAAAGACAGATTTTTCAGTGGCAGAGGCAAATGGACGATGAAATAAATCAACATATCAGTAGAGCAATAAGCCTAACTGAGAGGAATCACTTATATCTATCATAAGGGACAGAGAGACTCAGGCTATAATAACATTAAATGTCTACATGGTTATTCTTTTGAAACAAATTTAAAATTTAGAATATCTCAGTTTCATCCAGATTAATTTTAAGTTAAATTTTCTTTGTTATTATGTTACTAATGTTGTGTTTATTTGTATACTTTATTTTGTTGTATTTTTGGATGCAGACTTGGTTAATATATTTTAAAAATAAATAAAACATTTATTTTCTTTAACAGTTTTTTAATAACAAAAATATCAATATGTTTTAGGAAAAGGTCATTTTTTCAATATACACTAAAAATGAATCACATTACTTATGTGCCAATAGTTTAGAAAATTAGAGAACAATGATTATAAATTCTAGAAAACACAGTAGTAAATGAAATCACATATCTTCTGTAAAGTACTTCAACTTGCTCCAAAACATCCCCAAGGTTGCCCTTATTTTAGCTAATTTTATTTTGAAATTGTCGTCAAGACAACTTTGAGTGCTTTTATCTTCGTGGTTGAGTTGTTGATACTGAGGATACACCTGTAGATGAATTAACAACAAAAAATATAAATATAAGATGATTTTTATCTTTTTATTTATAAAGTTTTTAACATTATAACAAATATTAAAAATGTACCTCCTGCAGATGTATTGTCGATATCAATCAATATATTGGCATCCACATTTTTGTCCACTCCTTCAAATGTTTTAAAGGACCCAATTGCTTGACAAATTTAAAAAAATTAAAACAAAAAAAAGGACAATTCTAAATATATAAAGTTAGAACAAATGAGTATAAAATATACCATTATCTTCCATAATTTTGCTGCCAAGTTCCATTGTGGGCTGTCTATTATCTATAGTAAACACTTCTACTTGTACATGTGAAGTGGGAAAAAACATCTATTTCAGCAACATGGGGGGGTAGTTATCAAGCCGTCAACCTCAAATACGCTGGAATTCCGCAGCGTATTTGTGGCGAGGCTGATTCGTCTTAGTTATCAAGCCCTAGATACAGACAAAAGTAGAATTTTGTGACGTAAGCTTCGATCCACCAAACTCAGTCCGACACAGATCGATTCTTACGTCACTCCAGATGTTCCGCACACAAGTGCGGCACAATCTGACTACTTTTGCTAGTTATCAAAAAACTAACAGGTACGCTCGGCACTTTTCCGGCCCAGCGTACCTGGTTTTCAATCCGCCGCCATGGAGGCGGCGGATCCCATAGGAATCAATGGGAGTCTGACCATAGCGAAAGTTCATATTCGCTGCTGCCAGACATCCCATTGATTCCTATGGGAGCTCTCTACACCTAACACCCTAACATGTACCCCGAGTCTAAACACCCCTAATCTGTCCCCCTACTAAATAAAGTTATTACCCCCTAAACCGCCGCTCCCGGAGCCCACCGCAAACTATAATAAATATGTTAACCCCTAAACCGCCACTCCCAGTCCCCGCCGCAACTATAATATATGTATTAACCCCTAAACCGCCGCTCCCAGACCCCGCTGCCACCTACATGATACCTATTAACCCTATCCTGCCCCCCCTATACCGCCACCCTCTATAAGAAAGTTATTAACCCCTATCCTGCTGATCCCGGACCTTGCCACAACTAAATAGTTTAACCCCTAAACCGCCGCTCCCGGACCCCGCCGCAACCTATATCAAACTTATTAACCCCTAATCTGCCCCCCTACACCGCCGCCACCTATAATAAATGTATTAACCCCTATCCTGCCCCCTGTACACCGTAGCCACCTATAATAAATTTATTAACCCCCTATCCTGCCCCCCCTACACTGCCGCCACTGTAATAAAATTATTAACTCCTAAACCTAAATCTAACCCTAACACCCCCCTAACTTAAATATTAATTAAATAAATCTAAATAATATTTCTCTTATTAAATAAATTAATCCTATTTAAAACTAAATACTTACCTTTAAAATAAACCCTAATATAGCTACAATATAAATAATAATTATATTGTAGCTATCTTAGGATTTATATTTATTTTACAGGTAACTTTCAATTTATTTTAACTAGGTACAATAGTTATTAAATAGTTATTAACTATTTAATAGCTACCTAGCTAAAATAAAGAGAAATTTACCTGTAAAATAAAAACTAACCTAAGTTACAATTACACCTAACACTACACTATAATTTAATAAATTATTCCTATTTAAAACTAAATACTTACCTGTAATATAAACCCTAAGATAGCTACAATATAATTAATAATTACATTGTAGCTATTTTAGGATTTATATTTATTTTACAGGTAACTTTGTATTGATTTTAGCTAGTTAGAATAGTTATTAAATAGTTATTAACTATTTAATAACTACCTAGCTAAAAGAAATACAAAATTACCTGTAAAATAAATCCTAACCTAAGTTACAATTAAACCTAACACTACACTATCATTAAATTAATTAAATAAATTAACTACAAATAACTACAATTAAATACAATTACATAAACTAACTAAAGTACAAAAAATAAAAAAGCTAAGTTACAAAAAATAAAAAAAATAAGTTACAAACATTTCAAAAATATTACAACAATTTTAAGCTACTTACACCTAATCTAAGCCCCCTAATAAAATAACAAAGCCCCCCAAAATAAAAAAATTCCCTACCCTATTCTAAATTAAAAAGTTCAAAGCTCTTTTACCTTACCAGCCCTTAAAAGGGCCTTTTGCGGGGAATGCCCCAAAGAATTCTGCTCTTTTGCCTGTAAAAGAAAAATACAACCCCCCACATTAAAACCCACCACCCACATACCCCTAATCTAACCCAAACCCCCCTTAAAAAAACCTAACACTACCCCCCTGAAGATCATCCTACCTTGAGTCATCTTCAGCCAGCCGACCATCGATGGAACCAAAGAGAAGATCCGGAGCGGCAGAAGTCATCATCCAAGGCACGCTGAAGAAGTCTTCCATCCGATGAAGTCATCATCCAGGCGGCGCTGAAGAAGTCTTCCATCCGAGCGATGTCATCTTCCAAGCGGCGTCTTCAATCTTCATCCATCCGGAGCGGAGCCATCTTCAGACGAGCCGACGCGGATCCATCCTCTTCTTCCCGACGACTACCGATGAATGGATATTCCTTTAAGGGATGTCATCCAAGATGGCTTCCTTTCAATTCTGATTGGCTGATAGGATTCTATCAGCCAATCGGAATTAAGGTAGGACAAATCTGATTGGCTGATTGAATCAGCCAATCAGATTGAAGTTCAATCCGATTGGCTGATCCAATCAGCCAATCAGATTGAGCTTGAATTCTATTGGCTGATCGGAACAGCAGAATTCTTTGGGGCATGCCCCGCAAAAGGCCCTTTTAAGGGCTGGTAAGGTAAAAGAGCTTTGAACTTTTTAATTTAGAATATGGTAGGGAATTTTTTTATTTTGGGGGCTTTGTTATTTTATTAGGGGGCTTAGATTAGGTGTAAGTAGCTTAAAATTGTTGTAGTATTTTTTAAATGTTTGTAACTTATTTTTTTTACTTTAGTTAGTTTATGTAATTGTATTTAATTGTAGTTATTTGTAGTTAATTTATTTAATTAATTTAATGATAGTGTAGTGTTAGGTTTAATTGTAACTTAGGTTAGGATTTATTTTACAGGTAATTTTGTATTTCTTTTAGCTAGGTAGTTATTAAATAGTTAATAACTATTTAATAACTATTCTAACTAGCTAAAATCAATACAAAGTTACCTGTAAAATAAATATAAATCCTAAAATAGCTACAATGTAATTGTTATTTATATTGTAGCTATCTTATGGTTTATTTTACAGGTAAGTATTTAGTTTTAAATAGGAATAATTTATTTAATGATAGTTTAGTGTTAGGTGTAATTATAACTTAGGTTAGTTTTTATTTTACAGTTTAATTTCTCTTTATTTTAGCTAGGTAGCTATTAAATAGTTATTAACTATTTAATAGCTATTGTACCTAGTTAAAATAAATTTAAATTGCCTGTAAAATAAAAATAAATCCTAAGATAGCTACAATATAATTATTATTTATATTGTAGCTATATTAGGGTTTATTTTAAAGGTAACTATTTAGTTTTAAATAGGATTAACCTAGGCCTAGATTTGGAGTTTGGCGGTAGAAGGGCTGTTAACGCTCCGCGGGCTTTTTTCTGGCCGCACCATAAATTTAACTCTGGTATCGAGAGTTCAAACAAATGCTGCGTTAGGCTCCAAAAAAGGAGCGTAGAGCATTTTTACCGCAAATGCAACTCTCGATACCAGAGTTGCTTACGGACGCGGCCAGCCTCAAAAACGTGCTCGTGCACGATATCCCCATAGGAAACAATGGGGCTGTTTGAGCTGAAAAAAAACCTAACACCTGCAAAAAAGCAGCGTTCAGCTCCTAACGCAGCCCCATTGTTTCCTATGGGGAAACACTTCCTACGTCTGCAACTAACACTCTGACATGTACCCCGAGTCTAAACACCCCTAACCTTACACTTATTAACCCCTAATCTGCCGCTCCCGCTATCGCTGACCCCTGCATATTTTTTTTAACCCCTAATCTGCCGCTCCGTAAACCGCCGCAACCTACGTTATCCCTATGTACCCCTAATCTGCTGCCCTAACATCGCCGACCCCTATATTATATTTATTAACCCCTAATCTGCCCCCCACAACGTCGCCGACACCTGCCTACACTTATTAACCCCTAATCTGCTGAGCGGACCTGAGCGCTACTATAATAAAGTTATTAACCCCTAATCCGCCTCACTAACCCTATCATAAATAGAATTAACCCCTAATCTGCCCTCCCTAACATCGCCGACACCTAACTTCAATTATTAACCCCTAATCTGACGACCGGAGCTCACCGCTACTATAATAAATGGATTAACCCCTAAAGCTAAGTCTAACCCTAACACTAACACCCCCCTAAGTTAAATATAATTTAAATCTAACGAAATAAATTAACTCTTATTAAATAAATTATTCCTATTTAAAGCTAAATACTTACCTGTAAAATACATCCTAATATAGCTACAATATAAATTATAATTATATTATAGCTATTTTAGGATTTATATTTAGTTTACAGGCAACTTGGTAATTATTTTAACCAGGTACAATAGCTATTTAATAGTTACCTAGTTAAAATAATAACAAATTTACCTGTAAAATAAATCCTAACCTAAGATATAATTAAACCTAACACTACCCTATCAATAAATTAATTAAATAAACTACCTACAATTACCTACAATTAACCTAACACTACACTATCAATAAATTAATTAAACACAATTCCTACAAATAAATACAATTAAATAAACTAGCTAAAGTACAAAAATAAAAAAGAACTAAGTTACAAAAAATAAAAAAATATTTACAAACATAAGAAAAATATTACAACAATTTTAAACTAATTACACCTACTCTAAGCCCCCTAATAAAATAACAAAGCCCCCCAAAATAAAAAATTCCCTACCCTATTCTAAATTAAAAAAGGTAAAAGCTCTTTTACCTTACCAGCCCTGAACAGGGCCCTTTGCGGGGCATGCCCCAAGAATTTCAGCTCTTTTGCCTGTAAAAAAAAACATACAATACCCCCCCCCAACATTACAACCCACCACCCACATACCCCAAAACTAACCCAAACCCCCCTTAAATAAACCTAACACTAAGCCCCTGAAGATCTTCCTACCTTGTCTTCACCATCCAGGTTCACCGATCCGTCCTGAAGAGCTCCTCCGATGTCCTGATCCAAGACCAAGCGGGGGGCTGAAGAGGTCCATGATCCGGTCAAAGTCTTCATCCAAGCGGGGCAGAAGAGGATCTTCCATCCGATTGAAGTCTTCATCCAGGCGGCATCTTCTATGGTCTTCTATCCGGAGCGAAGCGGCAGGATCCTGAAGACCTCCAGCGCGGAACATCCATCCGGCCCGACGACTGAACGACGAATGACTGTTCCTTTAAGGGACGTCATCCAAGATGGCGTCCCTCGAATTCCGATTGGCTGATAGGATTCTATCAGCCAATCGGAATTAAGGTAGGAATTTTCTGATTGGCTGATGGAATCAGCCAATCAGAATCAAGTTCAATCCGATTGGCTGATCCAATCAGCCAATCAGATTGAGCTCGCATTCTATTGGCTGTTCCGATCAGCCAATAGAATGCGAGCTCAATCTGATAGGCTGATTGGATCAGCCAATCGGATTGAACTTGATTCTGATTGGCTGATTCCATCAGCCAATCAGAAAATTCCTACCTTAATTCCGATTGGCTGATAGAATCCTATCAGCCAATCGGAATTCGAGGGACGCCATCTTGGATGACGTCCCTTAAAGGAACAGTCATTCGTCGTTCAGTCGTCGGGCCGGATGGATGTTCCGCGCTGGAGGTCTTCAGGATCCTGCCGATTCCCTCCGGATAGAAGACCATAGAAGATGCCGCCTGGATGAAGACTTCAATCGGATGGAAGATCCTCTTCTGCCCCGCTTGGATGAAGACTTTGACCGGATCATGGACCTCTTCAGCCCCCCGCTTGGGCTTGGATCAGGACATCGGAGGAGCTCTTCAGGACGGATCGGTGAACCTGGATGGTGAAGACAAGGTAGGAAGATCTTCAGGGGCTTAGTGTTAGGTTTATTTAAGGGGGATTTGGGTTAGATTAGGGGTATGTGGGTGGTGGGTTGTAATGTTGGGGGGGGGTATTGTATGTTTTTTTTTTACAGGCAAAAGAGCTGAAATTCTTGGGGCATGCCCCGCAAAGGGCCCTGTTCAGGGCTGGTAAGGTAAAAAGAGCTTTTACCTTTTTTAATTTAGAATAGGGTAGGGAATTTTTTTATTTTGGGGGGCTTTGTTATTTTATTAGGGGGCTTAGAGTAGGTGTAATTAGTTTAAAATTGTTGTAATATTTTTCTTATGTTTGTAAATATTTTTTATTTTTTGTAACTTAGTTCTTTTTTATTTTTTGTACTTTAGCTAGTTTATTTAATTGTATTTATTTGTAGGAATTGTGTTTAATTAATTTATTGATAGTGTAGTGTTAGGTTAATTGTAGGTAATTGTAGGTAGTTTATTTAATTAATTTATTGATAGGGTAGTGTTAGGTTTAATTATATCTTAGGTTAGGATTTATTTTACAGGTAAATTTGTTATTATTTTAACTAGGTAACTATTAAATAGCTATTGTACCTGGTTAAAATAATTACCAAGTTGCCTGTAAACTAAATATAAATCCTAAAATAGCTATAATATAATTATAATTTATATTGTAGCTATATTAGGATGTATTTTACAGGTAAGTATTTAGATTTAAATAGGAATAATTTATTTAATAAGAGTTAATTTATTTCGTTAGATTTAAATTATATTTAATTTAGGGGGGTGTTAGTGTTAGGGTTAGACTTAGCTTTAGGGGTTAATCCATTTATTATAGTAGCGGTGAGCTCCGGTCGTCAGATTAGGGGTTAATAATTGAAGTTAGGTGTCGACGATGTTAGGGAGGGCAGATTAGGGGTTAATACTATTTATTATAGGGTTAGTGATGCGGATTAGGGGTTAATACATTTATTATAGTAGCGCTCAGGTCCGCTCGGCAGATTAGGGGTTAATAAGTGTAGGCAGGTGTCGGCGACGTTGAGGGGGGCAGATTAGGGGTTAATAAATATAATATAGGGGTCGGCGGTGTTAGGGGCAGCAGATTAGGGGTACATAAGTATAACGTAGGTGGCGGTCGGCAGATTAGGGGTTAAAAAATTTAAATCGAGTGGCGGCGATGTGGGGGGACCTCGGTTTAGGGGTACATAGGTAGTTTATGGGTGTTAGTGTACTTTAGGGTACAGTAGTTAAGAGCTTTATGAACCGGCGTTAGCCCAGAAAGCTCTTAACTCCTGCTATTTTCCGGCGGCTGGAGTTTTGTCGTTAGAGCTCTAACGCTCACTTCAGAAACGACTCTAAATACCGGAGTTAGAAAGATCCCATTGAAAAGATAGGATACGCAATTGACGTAAGGGGATCTGCGGTATGGAAAAGTCGCGGCTGAAAAGTGAGCGTTAGACCCTTTAATCACTGACTCCAAATACCGGCGGTAGCCTAAAACCAGCGTTAGGAGCCTCTAACGCTGGTTTTCACGGCTAACGCCAAACTCCAAATCTAGGCCTTAGTTAATAAGAGAAATATTGGTTAGATTTATTTAATTAATATTTAAGTTAGGGGGGTGTTAGGGTTAGTGTTAGACTTAGGTTTAGGGGTTAATAATTTTATAACAGTGGCGGCGGTGTAGTGGGGGGCAGGATAGGGGTTAATAAATGTATTATAGGTGGCGAAGGTGTAAGGGGAGCAGATTAGGGGTTAATAAGTTTAATATAGGTGGCGGCGGGGTCCGGGAGCGGCGGTTTAGGGGTTAAACTATTTATTTATTAGCGGCGAGGTACGGGATCAGCAGGATAGGGGTTAATAACTTTATTATAGAGGGCGGCGGTATAGGGGGGCAGGATAGGGGTTAATAGGTATAATGTAGGTGGCGGTGGTGTCCGGGAACGGCGGTTTAGGGGTTAATACATTTATAAGAGTTTCGGCGGAGTCTAGGAGCGGCGGTTTAGGGGTTAATAACTTTATTGAGCTGCGGGGGGCGCCGGTATAGGGGTAGAACAGTGTAGTTTAGTGTGGGTGCTTAGTGACAGGCTAGCAAGAAAGCTGTAAAAAAGCCGAAGAGCAGCGAGATCGGATGAGTGATAACTATCACAGTCCGCTGCTCATCGCCCCGTACTTGGTGCGTGGCTTTTTGACAGCTTTTTTGATAACTTAGGCGAAATTTTGCAGGTCCGCGACGGCAATGGTAGGCGAGCTTAGGCGGGCGTATTGAACCGAGAAGGCAGGTAAAGTAGACGGCTTGATAACTATCTCTCATATTCTTTGTCTTCCATGATAATATCTATTGTATATAAATAAACAATCAATAAAGAAAAAAACATTCATAATATACGTATATTTTTAAAACTTTATAAAATTGACAGGTTAAACATTACAGTTTATTTTACATATACCTGTCTGTGTGGTTACACTCATTTGTTGTCATCCTTGAAATGAATTAGGAGACAATTTGATGTCCAAAGTGTTAATGGTAGGGTTGGAGATAAAGCTTGACTTCAGAGGGGTTTCCGCCATCATTGATCTAAAGTAGCGGGGTGGCTGTTGACCCTTTATTTTCTTCCCTTGCATATCTAGAAACATGTAAAAATTGTAAATAATTAGATAGTATCTTTAAATTTTAGTTTACATTAACATATCTTATTATCAGTCTGCATTTATATTAACAAAGTTCAAAATATTTGAATCTCCTAACATTGTTGTGCATGCTTTTATTCTTATTGTTTTCATTACAAGGATAGTGTAGTCTAAAATAAAATTGAATTATTCCAATATAGTAAATAGTGTTAATCCACTTTACATTAACATTGTTCTCCTACTATTATTATTTTAATATGAACCAATCTTAATTTAAAGGGACAGTTGATAATATAAATATTTTGGTATTAAAAGATAGTTAATGACTTTATTAACCATTCCACAGTTTCGCATAACCAACATAATTATATTAATATACATTTTAACTCTCTGATTAACTTGTATCTATTCATCTTCTGACAGCCCATTAATCAAAATTACTAGTTAATTTTTATATATTGACTTGCATTTAGTACTGTGTAGTGCAAATTCTAAATTAGTTAATTTAAAAATGTTGTTTGTGCAAAGTTGTGGAATGGTTATTAAAGTTATTATCTATATTTTTAAAACATGACAAAAAGTCCATGATAATGTTTTGGTTCAATACATGTGTAGCACTTGTTAAATGAAGTTTACAATCAAAAAGCATTAGCAAACTTAAATGCGCTATTGATTGAATGCATTTTCATTCATTTAAAAAAAAAAAATTGCATGTATACTAACATTTCTGTTAACTAGATTGATAAATAATCAAATTCTACGTGTACTTATCCATATTTAATAATTATTGCATGTATTTAATTTAACATGATGTTTAATTACATATTATTCTTCATTTGTTCTAAAGTTAGATATTATTAAATTTTAAGTAGTTATGTAACATTTAAAAATTAATATATTGTTTCACATGATGCGTCACTAATGACGCAGTTAAGATTACAATATATTATAGTGGTTAATATTAAAATCAATAAATAATGTATAATAGTTAAAGGTCCTTATCAGTCTTCTAATTGACTTGTAGTACATAGGTTCCCTCCTCTTCACATCACTATAGTTACGGAGACATTTGACGTCTTGCTCTTTTAATTTTTTAAACCCTATACATTCTTCTAAGCATTTCATATATAAGTTTGTCACTGCAATCCTGTGTGACCCCTCTTACACCCCCAAGATGTTTAGGGAAATATTTATCAATTTCATAAACTAAAATGACCAATGCACTAGCAGTGAAAGGTTTTGGACGCAACATGTTTGACGATGATGTCATTAATATTTCTTAAAATTCAATTAGTCTCATGATCATGATATTTGTAACTACCCAAGTATGTCAATTTATAAAAAATAAACAAAAAATATATAATTTAATGTAAGGTTTATGTTAAGGGAGTTATGTTACTGAATAGTATATGAAATAAGTTACATTAAAAAATAATTCCTCTGAGCAGCTATAATAAATGTATATTAGTTAAATAGTATTATGTATGTTGTCACTGATAAATAATTGTATGTAAGTCAAATGTTATTAGTTTTCTTAACAGTTACAAATAATGTATATTAGTTACATACTTTTAGGTATGTTGTTAGTGATCAATAAGTGTATATAAGTCAAATTTTATTAGGTTTCTAAACAGTTACAATATCTAATTTATATTATTTTTATAATCGTATTCAACTTTCAATAAAAAATGTTACATTTAATTTTATTTTCCATTGAATCATGTATGTGTATTTGTAGTTATTATCACATAGATACTCCCATTATGCTTCCATATAAAAAAAACACCTAAAAAAACACACGTATAATAAAGAAACAATAAGTTTACTTAACTGTCAAATTGAATGAGACAATTTTAAATGGATTAACACCAGGATCTGAAATGGTAATTAATAAATTAAACAGTATTGACAAGTGCTATATATGCTCAAGACAATGCTATTATGTAACACATACAGTATATTCTTATTACATAGCATACTATATGAGTCCTTATTTAATTATACAGAATCTTAGTTCTCTCTCTCTCTCTCTCTCTCTCTCTCTCTCTGTTTATCTTCATCTATATCGCTTTCTATTCCTTTATTTCTCTATCTTTTTTTAACACATATTTAATAAATATTTTAGCTCTTTCTCTATCTCTTTTTAGTTGTTCCTTTCTCTTTCTCTCTCTGTCTCTTTATGTATCTTTTTTCCTTCTGTCTCTTTATATATCTCTTTCTGTCTCTATCAGAATATATATTGTATCTCTCTCTCTCTGTATATCTATCTCCTTCTTTATCTCTTTCTCTCTCTCTGTGTTTATCTTCATCTATATCTCTCTCTTTCTATTCCTTTATTTCTCTATCTTTTGTAACACATATTTAATAAATATTTTATCTCTCTATCTCTTTTTAGTTGTTTCTTTCTCTCTCTCTCTGTGACTCTTTCTGTATCTTTTTTCCACTCTGCCTCTTTATATATCTCTTTCTGTCTCCATCAGAATATATATTTGTATCTATCTCTCTGTATATTTATCTCCCTCTCGCTCTCTCTCTGATTATTTATATCTCTCCCTGTTTTCAATGTCTCTCTCAATATCTCTCTTTTTATATCACTATCTCTTTCTCTATATTTTTTCTTTCTCTCTCTTTATTGTTCTTTCTCTCTCTCCTTGTAATAGCATTCGACCATATTAGACAACCCCACGTACAAAATCAAGGTGTATACCTAAACCAAATCCCATGCATGTTGAAGGGTCAAAGGAAGGTGTTCCCAGAGCAGTCTTATGTCTTCCCCTTTCAAGAATAGCATATATTTTTGTTTGTATAGTTGTACCATTGTTTATGGTAAATACAACTTATTAATAGGTATATGTGTAATTGAATGCCACCTGGTTTGATGGAACCTATAAATATCAGTGACATTTTAGATGGTAATTGTTGTACACAGAGGTGTGTTAATTGTGATGTCAGCTGCTGAGAACCATGAATATTTGTGTTCAATATAATCTAATACATAATTATTTATTGTATAAATAAAGGGAAAAAATAATTCAATCAGTAAAAAAGCAAAACAATGATTTATTCATTTAACATTTTTTTTAAAAAGTATGAACTAGAGTTTAAACATCAAAATATTGGTCAGACACCATGTTGCCATACCACACCTATTAGTATGCTTTCTACACAATTCTTCTGGCAAATCATGATTAGGTATGGGGATGTCTTCCTCTAACTGGCATCCTCTCTGAATTGCTATGTTATGAAGTATGCAGTAGACCAATATAATGTTGGCAACTTTCTCAGGTGCATACGGCATTGCCTCAACAGAACGATCAAGACATCTAAATTTCATTTTCAATAGACCAAATGTCCTCTCTATTATCCCCCTTGTAGATTGATGTGCTTCATTGAAACAAACTTTTTCTTCCTTGTGGATTGTTATACAGATGCAAAAGCCATTCTGTACATGAATACCCTCCATCTCCTATTATGGAAATAAAAAAATAACATCAAAAGAATAATGTTAGTATTTTAGGTATTAATAAGCAATACAATATAAAAGTAAACAACACAACACATTTAATATCAATTCAAACGTTTAGATGATTTGTAAACAATCATTATTCTGGACTTGACATTACAATTCCATGAAAATTAATTTCTAGAATAATTGTAGAACCCTTTATTGTTTAAATCTTTTATCATCAATATATAGATTAATGAATTATTTTTTATTAAAATATTTCCATTCTACATATATTCTGTGTTACAAATATATGTGCTTTGAAGTTTATTGAAATACTTTTCTTAAATTATTGATGCATATATTATATATTTCAAAATAATACAGGATCTTATATAGTGCAATGTTAATGGGCTTTGCTTATTAAAACCACCCCTGCTTTCTAAATCACATAACAATATAACAAATCATTAAAATATGTTTGTAAGCATTTAAAGGGACATAGAAATAAAAATGTTTTTTATGATTTATATTATTTAAAAAATACAATTTTTTTATTCTTTAGAATTTCATTCTATTATGACATTAGCTTAATTCTCTTGGTATAGTTTGTTGAAAGAGCAGCAATACACTACTAGTTACTTACTGAACACATGGGGAGAGCCTATGAGAATAGGTATATACTGTATATGCAACCTACAATCAGTTGCTAGAACCTTGGTACTTTGCTGCTCAAGAGCTTTCCTAGATAAACATTTCAGCAAAATATATGATAAGAGAAGGAAGCATATTACATAAAAGGATTAAATTTGAAAGCATTTTAAATTTTAGTCAAATAATAACTTAAAAGAAATGTGATTTAGGTGTGTACTTTGATGCAAGATAGCACACAGACTATTTGACAAAAACTTTGCAACAAAAGTTATGAATAAAAGTATTAATAAACCTATAGGGGTTGATTTAATAATGTGCGGGGCGGACATGCTTGTCGAAATTTGCGGCCACTAGCAGGGGGTGTCAATCATCCCGATCGTATCCGATCACGATGATTGCTGTCCATCGCCTGCTTCTTAACTTAAGTTTTCGGCAACCCAGAAGGCTTGTGCGGAAACAGCAGCATACACTGCTTCTTAAATCGGACCCATAATGTTATTTTTTTACTATTATGGCCCTTTAAATAGAATTGCAGATATGTAGTGTACACATCCACCATAAAAAAAGCAAAAAACAAAAAAACATGGTGAGCTTGTTCTTTTTGTTAGCAGAATAAATGCTGTACCTGATTAACCCTCAGAATTGCATGTTCCCAGACAGACAGTAGTAAATCTGTTTCCTAACAATGTTTTGAGAATTTAAGCAATCATAACAATTGGTATTCACCAGTGACTGCTTCTTGGTTGTTGGAGCTTGTGTGTTAAAGAGCATTGAATCACCATAGGGAAAAGTACTATCTTAGTAACAGTATAACAATTATTATTTTTTACTTCAAATGTGATCTGTAATGCTTGCTGTGTTCTTAATTGTTTTTTTTGCTTGTTATTATATATAATAAAATGAAATATCTATTTTGTTCCCAATTCACACAAGTGTCAATGCAGAATATTGAACTTGCTCAATAGGAGTCTAATTTGATGTGCATTAACAAAAGTCACGAGCATCAAATGATCCAACCACACATTGAATTTCTAGGAAAGTAGTCATACATGGGAAATGTTGGATATATTTCCTTGGAACAAATAAAGGACCTTGAAATGTATTGATACATATATGAGGATGTAATGTGAAGGACTTAGGAAAAAAAATCTCTTTTTACAAAACTAGAATTAGAAAATGCATCATAAGTAATGCCGTTTAAAATTACAATGTTAAAGCTTTAAACCAGGACATTTGTCATACATTTAAAAGTAAACATATATTTAGCATTAAATTAATAAAATAATGTATCCATTATGGAGTATTGTTGACTTTGTGATGAGAATGTTAATATGGTAAAAATGTGTATTTACCATGGTAATTCTGTTAAAGCATAATATAACCACAATCATACAACAATAATAACTCAGATATTTGTAATCTTATCCGTAAGGAAATGAAATAGACAGAGTTCTAAGCATTCAAATGTGATTAAATCTTAGCACTGGAGCCACTTATCAGCTCACTGCTGTTCACATAGGGATATCCTTAAAATCGTATATTTTTAGAATAGCAGTCATTATCAGCTCTTCAATCCAGTAAACATATTAACAAGCTCTCAGATGATCATTAAAAGTATTAGAAGGAACTTAAAATAAAGGTTTATTTCAAAGGCACATTCAATTTAAACGTAATGGGTCGATTTATCGAGGGCCGATTGGCCCCTGATGCCCCTGTTTCTGTGCGAGCCTTCAGGCTCACCGTAAACAGCAGTTATGAAGCAGCGGTCTTAAGACCGCTGCTCCTTAACTGGTCCACTGCCTCTGAGGCTGCAGACATCAATCCGCCCGATCATGTATGATCTGGTTGAGTGACACCCCCTGCTAGCGGCCGATTGTCCGCAAAACCACAAGGGACGGCATTGCACAAGCAGTCCACCAATACTGCTTGTGCAATGTTAAATGCCGACAGCGTATGTTGTAAGCATTCAGCGATGTCTGTCGGACATGATCCGCTGAGCGGATCATGTAGTACAGACATTTGATAAATCGGCCCCAATGTGTTCATAAAATATTTAATTAGGCAACCTTAAAAAAAAATCTTATGCCTTATACTTTATTATTTTTATGGCATATTTTTTTCTGTAATTTATCTTTGAATATATTTTATTTTCTACTTCTAGAGAGGATATTGTACATCTTGCTGATTTCTGAAACCCAACCCTGCAAAATTCTACCCAGTGAGTAGGGCAGTAAATAACTTATATGTGTCCCACATTAGGAGATAAAAGAAACATACTCAAGAGGTATTTAAAGGGGTATGTCTATGATTGTCTTTTAAACAGCACAGCATTGTAAAGTTTACTATCAAAATGAGTGCTGGAAATGCTTATAAAACATATTTTCATGCAGGTCTTTTGCAGTGCTTAATTAAAATATACTCTCTTTATATAAAAAAAATAGTTCAATGTACAGTTAAAGCGACAGTCAAGTCCAAAAAAAACTTTCATGATTTAAATAGGGGATGTCATTTTAAATAACTCTCCAATTTACTTGTATCACCAATTTTGCTTTGTTCTCTTGATATTCTTAGTTGAAAGCTAATTCTAGGGGGTTCATATGCTTATTTCTAAGACCTTAAAGACTGCCTCTAATCGGAATGCATTTTGACCACTAGAGGCCATTAGTTTATGTGTTTCATATAGATAACATTGAGCTCATGCACGTAAAGTTACCCTGGAGTGAGCACTGATTGGCTAAAAAGCCTGTCAAAAGAACAGAAATAAGGGGGCAGTCTGCAGAGGCTTAGATACAAGATAATCACAGAGGTAAAAAGTGTATTTATATAACTGTGTTGGTTATGTAAAACTGGGGAATGGGTAATAAAGGGATTATCTTTCTTTTTAAACAACAACAATTCTAGTGTTGACTATCCCTTCAAGGAGAAAAAAAATAAATTCTTGTTAAAATGAAAAGCTAATTTCACACATTTTAATTGGGATTAAATATGGTATTTTCTAGTACATTTCACAAAATACTGTGCTCAAAACACAATAGATTTTAGATACAACTATATCAGACTTTAAAAGTCTTTTCCTCTCATAGTGATATGATCACAACAAAACTGGTTAGGTATTTAGATTTTAGTTTATTTTAGAAGTGTTCTAAAGAAGACAAAAAGACAATAAAAAATGTATTATAGCTTTGATATTGTATATTGGATTTTATTGTTTTGTAAACAGCTAGTTGATTCTAGACTGTATTACAATAATTCATTGTTGTTAGCAAATAGCAGAGAAAATTAACGCATTTTATTATAATTAATTACAATTTGCTCAGCAAATAGTTATTGAATAATCTAAATGTTTTATAGCAGTTCAAGGAGGAGAACCAATTTGTTAGTTTCTTTTGGAATCTCTAAATCATTCATAAATAGGAAATGACAGAGTAAGAAAAGTAGGTAAGAAAAGTATTTTTCTGCATTTCACATACGTTTAATTAGGCAATTTAGTTGACAGGGGGAACTGGATATAGCACAAAACTAAGACAGATTATATCATCTGCTTGTACATATTACATAGAACCTACAGTTATCTCATTAAACATCTATAGTTAAACCATATCAACATGTGCCAATGGGATCTTCTTATTATATTTAATAAAAATGAGAACTGCTGCATAAAAAGCCATTTAAGATGCAGGAGGTTCATCTTCAATCATTCTGTGTTTGCTTTTCCCCATTATGAGACTACAAAAGCAGATGTTTGCACTATGTATAGCGTATCTCGAGGGCTGTAATTTATTCTCAGTGATTGACGCACATAAATATTTCCCACATTATTTTTGTTGTATGACTTGATTACATTGGACAGGCTATTATTTTTTACTTTAATAAAGAGACCATATGACTAATTAAAAATCAATATAATTCTACATGTTCCCTATAGCTGAAAATTTTGAATAATTGACATAAATTCAAAAGATTTCACATTAAAGGGATAGGAAAGTCAAAATTAAACTTGCGTGATTCAGATAGAGCATGTCATTTAAAGACATTTTTAAATTCACTTCTATTTTCAAATGTGCTTCATTCTCTTAGTATCCCTTGTTAAAAAATGAATATGCACATATCATACACAAGTGGGAGCTGTTGCTAATTGGTACTTGCACACATTTTCAGCTTCCTGTCAGTAGTGTTATGCTGTCCATTTAGCAATGGATAATAAGAGAATTAAGAAAATTTGATAATAGACTTAAATTAGAAAGTTGTTTAAAACTGTATGTTCTATCTGAATCATAAAATACAATTTTGGGGTTTACTGTCCCTTTAATATTAAATTGTAACTTTCCAGAATCATTTAATAAAGAATGACAATGACAAAACAGTGATTACCTGAGCATCAATGATTTTCAGCAGAAGCATAAATCATCCCAAATATAATGCTCTCCTTGTTTTTTACTATTTCATTATGAACTAACTACCTGTATAGAAATGCTTCTCCTACTTGAAACATTTGTTTATAAAAAAAAAGTATGAACCATTAAGGACAGATGGTGCTAGCCAATTAATGTCTTCTGTGTAAGGGATGCATGTTTACAACCTATAAGGGATGCTGTAAAACCCCAAGAATAAAGTCTATTTATAGTTGTCATTTTAATTCACTGGTCATGATGACTACTCCCCTTTGCCAATGTATAGAATACAATTTTGAGATGGTACCTTGTTTATTTATGTAAAAATGTCTTGAATATTTGGCTTGGTTCTTTAGCTGCTTTAAAGAACTTGGTTCACATAAATTTGCCTGGACTGTTCTGGACTTAACCTGAATAGCTTTTGTTTAATTAATTCTGCCTTGATCCTGGTAACTCTTTTTTGGATACACTGGGTATCCTGCTTGGATAATGGTTTATCATTTGTTGTGCATAACCGGTCCTATGTGTGTGTATATTTAATTAATATTATAATAATAGGTAGTGATGTCGCAAATAGTTTGCCAGCGAATAGTTCCTGGCGAACATAGCATGTTCGTGTTCACCGCGGCGAGCGAACATATACAATGTTCGATCCGCCCCCTATTCGTCATCATTGAGTAATACTTTGACCCCCTACCTCACAGTCAGAAGACACATTCCAGCCAATCAGCAGCAGACACTCCCTCCCAGACCCTCCTACCTCCTGGACAGCATCCATTTTAGATTCATTTGGAAGCTGCATTCTTACGGCTAGATTTAGAGTTTTGTCGGTAACGACCCGCGTAGCTAACACATGCTTTTTTTCCCCCGCACTTTTTTTTTTTTTTTTTTTAAATCAAAGTTTTTTTATTGAGGTAATTAGTAAAACAATAAACAAGCATAAGCAGAGACATATGTTAATTCTAGACAAACACATCTGATATCAGAAGTAAATCATAACGATCATATATCATGTAGTAAACATAGCAGACTACAAAGCTAGACTGCCTCAAACATATATATGGTATAGGTTGCATTGACACCACATATTAGTAAAATGAGAGATAAACATAAGCTGGGACATATGTTACTTCTAGACAAACACAACTAATATCATAAGTAAATCATGACAATTAATCTTATAGTAAACATAAGAAACTACACAGCTAAACTGCATCATACATGTAAATGGTATAAATTACATTGATACCTCATATTTTTTATATTTTTGTGAGCTATTGCGATAGTACCTCTTTATCAGAATCTGCAGCCTATGAGTAAGAAACTTGAAACTGGGATATGCAGATATTGCTTTAATTGAAAAAAAAAAAACAATTTTCCCTGAAAGGTACTATATAGGATATTAATCGGAACCTTAGCTCTTATGAAATAGATATGGAATACAACCAATATCAGGAGCGGATTAATACCGTTAAATATTCACCACATATCCTTAAAAAAAAGAAAGGTAGGTGAGGTAAGGGGAGGGAAGGTTCTCATCTGATATCTAGGATTAGGAAAAAAACAATAGAAGCTGAAAAGGTGTAGGGACAGTAATATGTAACCGGGAACTAGGAACTTCCCTGCCATTATAATTGGGAATTATATATAGAAAAACTCTAGGCTAGGTCATGTAGCTTACAGTGTAAGGGTATCTATGGCTGCTCTAATAGAAAATGTTTCCATGAGATGAATTGGTGCAAATTTGTGATCTAAATTTTAGCACAATAAAGTTGTAAGCATCTATATATGTTGTATATGAAGTATATAAAATAAAAAAAAAATAAAAAAAAAAACATTTGAACCTGCTGAAGATAAATTAAAGAAGCTCCACCGAAGGCTCTAATATATAATGGAATACCTATTTACCAAGTTGTCTCTACATACTCTCCCCAACTAGTTTGCTACCTCGGCCGCCGGCAGCATCCGTACTGGGAAGTGCTATACAAATGCAAAAGGAAAGTTTGACAACATATCCTGCCTCATATAGATTAAGTGGTGCTTTAAATTTAATAACACTTGTGTAAAGAATAGGTTTCAGCTTGTTAGCAGGGTAAAGAAATGAGCTCTTTAGATCAAACAGCGACATCTATGTGCTATCCTTTGATATATATGAGGGATAAACATACAAAACTATGGTACAATATCACTCCTTAAATTCAAACCGTACACCATAATGAGCAAAAAAATCAAACAACAAAAAAAACAAGTGGATTCCCACTGAGATCCATATTGAGAGTAAAGAGGAGAACAAAAAATATACTAAAAACTGGGGGAGAAGGGGGGTATATGAGTATACATAATGTTCAGCCAACTCCAGATTTCCCAACTTTGGGGCAGGATGGGATGAGGGTATACAAATGTCTTTCCAATTTACTAAAGTCCCGTTTGTTTGATAAGGTGGAAGTCATTATGTTCCAAGCTGTGCAGTGATGTAAGAGCAAGTCCCACATTGGCGTTTTCTCCCCCTCATGGCTAGGAGCTGCCCATATGAGTAGATAGGGAGTGTGAAAAACTGAAGCGATTGTACCGTTGGGTAAATGGTGATGTAGGCTATGTGAAGGAGTCCCAGAGAGCAAAGTGTCTCGTATCGCTACTGTGGCATTGTAATGTAGATGCGTTGTGCCGCTTCTCTCCTCGCGGACTCCATCCGTTATAGATGGGACCTCCACCAACTTGCAGTGCGTTGTAGCTTGTGCCTCCTCTGATAGCTGCGCGGCTAGTTCCCAAACCGCCAATAGGCTGCGCTTCAAATCTACAAAATTCTCCTCCATGCGTTGAAACATTAAATCCTCCTCTCTAACATCAGGCTCCATGGTCATGAGTGTTAATGATGATGAAAGTATATACACAGCCAATAGAGTGTATTGTAGGGCCCAGTCTCCGGTATTATTAAGCAGGCAAACTTAACCTAGACATCAGCGGGAAGGGGGGGGAGTGGGTTCCGTTGCCCTGGTCAGGAATAAAAAGATACGACTCCGAGTCCTGATTGAATTCTCCCCTACTTGCCTGTGGCCAGCTATTAGGCGTTGCGCCGGGCAGGAGTGTCACAGTTCACCAGGCAGAGAGAGTAGATGGATAATGGCGGCTCAGAGTTTCAGAATATCAAGGCAGCTTCATACAGGAGCTTTGTGGCAAAACATCTACCGTACAGTCTCAATCAAAGACACTGAGGATAGTTCCATAAGATGAGATCAAAAGTGTGATTATCCTCTATAGGATCATAAACAATTAAAATTACAATAAATATACCAAATATCACAAAGAAAAAAAAATGTGAAATAAATGTGATAACAAAAATCATAAAAGGAAAACCAAATAAAGTTCTGAATAAAGGATATGTCTGTGTCCTCTGGATGAGTTTTTCAGCTTGTTAGCATTCCTCAGTGAGATCCCATAAAAAAGGAAACAGAAAATTGCAACATAGTGTGAATCTGTAATGGCACTTTGAGGAAGTAGTTGTTTTGTAACAAATGACTACTCACATTTGTTGGAGCTTTCCACTAAGCTCAAGGATATGCGCACTCCCACTTTATACTGATGGGAAAACAGTACACTAGGCAAAACTTGGATACAAATTTATTTTAAAATATATAAAAGCGTCACATAAGCCTTGATAACACCACAATGTAAGGGTACAAAAGCAGATATGCTGTAATAAATGCTTCAAATCGCCAAACTTGCAAAGAGGTAAATGGATCAGCAGGAGTGTGACCGCCGAAACCAAAACCTCTTTAGTAGCAAGACAGTAGCGCTAAGCCCCCAGGTGTCCTGGCTAGTGTAGAGACGTGATAAAACTCAATATAGAACAGTTCAGTTCCGACGTACGTATGCGAAACGTACGTCGGAACTGAACTGTTCTATATTGAGTTTTATCACGTCTCTACACTAGCCAGGACACCTGGGGGCTTAGCGCTACTGTCTTGCTACTAAAGAGGTTTTGGTTTCGGCGGTCACACTCCTGCTGATCCATTTACCTCTTTGCAAGTTTGGCGATTTGAAGCATTTATTACAGCATATCTGCTTTTGTACCCTTACATTGTGGTGTTATCAAGGCTTATGTGACGCTTTTATATATTTTAAAATAAATTTGTATCCAAGTTTTGCCTAGTGTACTGTTTTCCCATCAGTATAAAGTGGGAGTGTGCATATCCTTGAGCTTAGTGGAAAGCTCCAACAAATGTGAGTAGTCATTTGTTACAAAACAACTACTTCCTCAAAGTGCCATTACAGATTCACACTATGTTGCAATTTTCTGTTTCCTTTTTTATGGGATCTCACTGAGGAATGCTAACAAGCTGAAAAACTCATCCAGAGGACACAGACATATCCTTTATTCAGAACTTTATTTGGTTTTCCTTTTATGATTTTTGTTATCACATTTATTTCTCATAAACAATTAAGTAGATATAAAATTTTTAAGCAGGAGCTTCCATGAAACGTGTCTGCTCTTTCCAACAGTTGGCTCCGCCCCCCCGCACCTTTTAAATACCGCTGGTATTTAGATTTCACAGAATGGCTGCGTTTTCAGTGCATCAGGCTCCAAAAAGGGAGCGTAGAGCATAATTTATAGCCACTGCAACTCTCGATACAAGAGGTGCTTAAGGACGCGGCCAGCTTCAAAAACATGCTCGTGCACGATTCCCCCATAGGAAACAATGGGGCTGTTTGAGCTGAAAAAAAAAACCTAACACCTGCAAAAAAGAAGCGTTCAGCTCCTAACGCAGCCCCATTGTTTCCTATGGGGAAACACTTCCTAAGTCTGCACCTAACACTCTAACATGTACCCCGAGTCTAAACACCCCTAACCTTACACTTATTAACCCCTAATCTGCCGCCCCCGCTATCGCTGACCCCTGCATATTATTATTAACCCCTAATCTGCCGCTCCGTACACCGCCGCAACCTACGTTATCCCTATGTACCCCTAATCTGCTGCCCCCAACGTCGCCGCCACCTACCTACAATAATTAACCCCTAATCTGCCGACCGGACCGCACCGCTACTCTAATAAATGTATTAACCCCTAAAGCTAAGTCTAACCCTAACACTAACACCCCCCTAAGTTAAATATAATTTAAATCTAATGAAATAAATTAACTCTTATTAAATAAATTAATCCTATTTAAAGCTAAATACTTACCTGTAAAATAAACCCTAATATAGCTACAATATAAATTATAATTATATTGTAGCTATTTTAGGATTAATATTTATTTTACAGGCAACTTTGTATTTATTTTAACCAGGTACAATAGCTATTAAATAGTTAATAACTATTTAATAGCTACCTAGTTAAAATAATTACAAAATTACCTGTAAAATAAATCCTAACCTAAGTTACAATTAAACCTAATACTACACTATCAATAAATTAATTAAATAAACTACCTACAATTATCTACAATTAAACCTAACACTACACTATCAATAAATTAATTAAATACAATACCTACAAATAAATAAAATGAAATAAACTAACTAAAGTTACAAAAAATAAAAAAATATTTACAAACATTAGAAAAATATTACAACAATTTTAAACTAATTACACCTACTCTAAGCCCCCTAATAAAATAACAAAGACCCCCAAAATAAAAAAATGCCCTACCCTATTCTAAAATTAAAATAGAAAAGCTCTTTTACCTTACCAGCCCTGAAAAGGGCCCTTTGCAGGGCATGCCCCAAAGAATTCAGCTCTTTTGCCTGTAAAAAAAAAACATACAATACCCCCCCCCCAGCATTACAACCCACCACCCACATACCCCTAATCTAACCCAAACCCCCCTTAAATAAACCTAACACTAAGCCCCTGAAGATCTCCCTACCTTATCTTCACCACACCGGTTATGAGCGATCCGTCCAGGCTCTGATGTCTTGATCCAAGCCCAAGCGGGGGGCTGAAGATGTCCATGATCCGGCTGAAGACTTCATCCAAGCGGGAGCTGAAGAGGTCCATGATCCGATTGAAGTCTTCTATCAAGCGGCATCTTCAATCTTCGTTCTTCCGGATACATGTAGTTCATCCCGCCGACACGGAACATCCATCTTCACCGACGACTTCCCGACGAATGACGGTTCCTTTAAGGGACGTCATCCAATCGGATTCTATTCAGCCAATCGGAATTAAGGTAGGAAAATTCTGATTGGCTGATGGAATCAGCCAATCAGATTCAAGTTCAATCCAATTGGCTGATCCGATCAGCCAATCAGATTGAGCTCGCATTCTATTGGCTGATCGGAACAGCCAATAGAATGCGAGCTCAATCTGATTGGCTGATCGGATCAGCCAATCGGATTGAACTTGAATCTGATTGGCTGATTCCATCAGCCAATCAGAATTTTCCTACCTTAATTCCGATTGGCTGATAGAATCCTATCAGCCAATCGGAATTCGAGGGACGCCATCTTGGATGATGTCCCTTAACCCCTTAGTGACCAGACCACTTTTCAATTTGTTGACCATCTGGGACCAAGGCTATTTTTGCATTTCTGCGATGTTTGTGTTTAACTGTAATTTTCCTCTTACTCATTTACTGTACCCATTTTCCTCTTACTCATTTACTGTACCCACACATATATATATATATATATATATATATATATATATATATACATATACATGTAAACAAGAAAACTCAGACCCTTATTACTCCAGCACCCAACCATGTCAGGAAAAATATATGCTTTTAAACAAGGAAAGATTTAGGAGCAAATAATACACATACTATTGGAAAATGCGTTTAAAAGGATTTATATATTGATTTCAGCATAACAATAATTCGTAAGCATGACCCCCAAATATTCATAAAGTTCAAAGTCCACAACCCGGGTTGTTAAGTGGAAATAGGTAAGTTGGTCCATTCATTGACCAGTATTGATTTATTTCAAAATGCCTGATTAATGGCACATTTGTAATCCCAGAGATGGAAAGCAACGTTAATGCAAGGACAGCACCAATTATTATGTAACACTGACACTGTAGGTTTTAAACTTGTATCTTCGTACTCCCAATGCAAATTGTAACTGTATCACAAATAGCAGAAAAAAGTGGCAACTTTTCCATACCACATTAAACTCGCTGTGACAGTTCTATGTTGCGTGTAGAGGTATAATAAAACAAGTACCTGCTTCCTCGGTGTTCCATCAGTGACGTATTATGGTGTCATATCTACCTGCTCGTTGCTTCCAATTTTTGTTTTCAACCGGTTTAGGAGATAAAAAAAAGCTGACCTTCAAACAAAATCATACTCCGGTGTAAGCCAAGGCGTGTAGAAGCACAGAAAGAGCCAAGAAAGCACGGAGGAAAAAACAAAGGTGATATCTCCTAAACCGGTTGAAAACAAAAATTGGAAGCAACGAGCAGGTAGATATGACACCATAATACGTCACTGACGGAACACCGAGGAAGCAGGTACTTGTTTTATTATACCTCTACACGCAACATAGAACTGTCACAGCGAGTTTAATGTGGTATGGAAAAGTTGCCACTTTTTTCTGCTATTTGTGATACAGTTACAATTTGCATTGGGAGTACGAAGATACAAGTTTAAAACCTACAGTGCAGTGATGTGCAGTGAGCTCTGAGGCTAGTGAGGCAGTGGCTATGATAGGCCTGAGAAGCACATATATGAACCTAATAGAGGTAACTTAAATGTACGACTAAATTAGCCGGTTACACAATGACGATTAGAATAGTATCTAATATCTTGTATTTAAGCCTCTGCAGACAGTCCCCTTATCTCAGGGCTATTTATTTATTATCTATTGACTTGCATTTTAGCCAGTTAGTGCTGTCTCCTGAACAACTCCACGGGAGAGAGCACAATGTTATCTATATGACACACATAAATTAGCAGTCTCTTGTGAAAAAGCTAATAAAAAAGCATGTTATAAGAGGCAATCTGTAGTGGCTTAAGCAGTCAGAAATTTAGAGATTAAACGGTTATAAAGTATATTAATATAACAATGTTAATTGTGCAAAGCTGGGGAATTAGTAATAAAGGCGCTATCTATCTTTTAAATAAAGCGATTTTGGTGTAGACTGAATTCTGACCCAGGCAGGATGAAATACTTGCAATCACACAAACAAGGGTTCCAAACAATCTGACCACATGTTAAAACCAGAAACTCCCTAATGCAACTAATGCATAAAAAATGCAGGGGATGACTGGCAATTTTGGAACCAGGGGGCAAGTACAATTCAGTGGCCCAAGTACTAAACCCCTGCCCACTATGAAATTCTATATCCAATAGTTAAAATACAAGGGAAGCAAAGCACCTAAGAAATGATAGAAATAAGGTTATAAAAACTGAATTTTAATGGAAAAAAACCCATATATATTTATTTTTACTAACATCAATGTATAGCCCTAGCATACTGCTGACATGTACATTTCCAGAAAACTGCTGACATCCATGTACAGTCCTAACATACTACTGGCATCCTTGTACACTCCCTTACAAAACCATTAATCAGGGCCCCCCACACATACATAGAAACACACACTCACAAACATAGATTCACATACACACAGAAACACACTAGGACATACAGAGGCACTAACACATACAGACACACACAGTGACACACACATAGACACATACAGAATCACACACAGAAATATACAGTCAGATATACAAGAAGACTCACACAGACACGCACAGCACGCAAGCACCATCAGATACCATATACACATAGGAACCAACATACACAAAACCAGGCACCACATGCACACAGTCAGTCACCCAAAAAGCACAGACAAGAAGCCACATACATCCTCACTCACACATACACAAACACCCACAAGAATACACACTAAGAGACTGGCTAATCCACATAAATATACAGACAAGCACACACACACACACACTTCTACGTGACTTTTACATGAGTTAAATATATAATAGTTGAATAAAATGTTTTATTAATATTATATGCCAGTTGTACTTGATAAGATAGAGTGGCCTCCTGCTCCTACTAACTGTGTGCCAGTAATACACAACATTTGATTAAGATTAAGGGCCCTTTACAACCACTTATTACAGTTTTCTGCCACATGACTCCCTTCTATCGTTTATGCCACTCATCATATACCATATTAAATCTGTCCAATCAGTTCCCCTACTCACATGAATGCCAGCTAAATGTCACAATATACCAGGGGCAAGATGCAAGACTTCCTGCCCCCATACATTTCCTGAGAGATATCACAGCTCACTTGTGGATTTAATATGAAAACCACTAATAATAATATATCATATAAAATAATTTTTTAATACTAAAAATATAAAAACTATGCTTTTTAATAAATGACTGACAGATCATCATATTACAGAATGACAATAAAAAGTGAGGTGTTATAAACAGTAAAACCTGCTGACCTTAAATCAATCAGTCTATCTAATCCACATACATAGAAACAAAATCAGCACAGTTTTGTTCTCTTTAACTTCTGAGTAAATTAGTTATGTGCTCTGAAAAATAGTGTCTGGACCCAGTAGATCTCACCTTATATCTTGGGTGATAGGAGTGTACTCATCACTGACTGTTTTACAGGAGGGAAAGTACATTGTTTATTATACAGACCAGAAGAGGTTCCTGCATAAAAAAGGCACTAGCATTTCCTTTTTTGCACAAGGGCACCAGCTAGTGACAACACAATACTTACTGAGAGCTGTAGTAATAAAGCATAATTTATTATACAGACCAGGAGAGGTTCCTGCATAAAAAAGGCACTAGCTTTTCCTTTTTTGCACAAGGGCACCAGCTAGTGACAACACAATACTTACTGAGAGCTGTAGTAATAAAGCATGCTCTGCAGTCAATGTTGTTAACTTGTTAAAAAGCAGCAAATTACCAGATCACATTAAAAACAAAATATTCACACACAAAAGTTAAAATAAACTGCCAGCAAAATGTGGGAAGCTATTATCATTACCAGCACTCCTCAATCACAACAGTCAACATTGCTAATAAGTAGAAAGATTACAGTTCACATTAAAAGCATTAATATTAACACTATCATTTAACAGAATGAGGAAAGCTATAAACCTTATCCTTTACTGTGCACTTCTTGCACTACTGCAGTCCTTATTCTCCCCTCTTGTTTCTAGTGAAGCCTGTGCTAGTGGGAGGGTCCCAGACTGGATCACAGTAACAGGAAGTCAGTGAACATCAGACAGGTCCAGCCCTGCATCCTGCATAACTAATAATGCCAAGAATAGTTTTACTTCTCTGATTGGCTTTCTCCCTAAGAGGCATCATGAGGGATGCCTCCTATTGGTCATTATTTTTGGTTCAGGTAGTTTTAAGTTACCACCAGTTGGTGGCGCTGCTGCTATTGAAAAAATGTAACCATGTTTTGCTATGGAGAGATGCAGTCCTGTATGATGCCTCTCCATAGCATTACATGGGTGGGAAAAAATTGATTTTTTTTTTTTTTATTAAAAGTAATTTAACTAAACGTTGGCCCCATATGGCAGGGGAAGCAGTGCCTCCCCTGCCTCCTATGACTGCACGTCCCTGCTACAGTGTCAGTGTTACATAATAATTGGTGCTGTCCTTGCATTAACGTTGCTTTCCATCTCTGGGATTACAAATGTGCCATTAATCAGGCATTTTGAAATAAATCAATACTGGTCAATGAATGGACCAACTTACCTATTTCCACTTAACAACCCGGGTTGTGGACTTTGAACTTTATGAATATTTGGGGGTCATGCTTACGAATTATTGTTATGCTGAAATCAATATATAAATCCTTTTAAACGCATTTTCCAATAGTATGTGTATTATTTGCTCCTAAATCTTTCCTTGTTTAAAAGCATATATTTTTCCTGACATGGTTGGGTGTTGGAGTAATAAGGGTCTGAGTTTTCTTGTTTACATGTATATTAATTAAATACCCTTACCCGTGCACTATACTGAGAAGTGTGGTCCTATATAGGACACACTATATTTTATCTCAGTATATTAAACTGTGAAATTTATTAAACTAGTGGTGCTGGCACAAAATATACAAATATATATATATATATATATATATATATATATATACTGTTTTTCTCGCGATTAAATGGACTTTCTAAAGATATGATTATTTTCTATAAAACTATACTATACTTTTATATACTATAAAAAAATATATAAAAATATGAGGAAAAAATAAAAAAATGCACTTTTTCTAACTTTGAGCCCCAAAATCTCTTACACATCTACAACCACCATAAAATACCAATGCTAAACAGTTTCTAAATTTTGTCCTGAGTTTATAAATAACCAATGTTTACATGTTCTTTGCTTTATTTGCAAGTTATAGGGAAATAAGTACAAGTAGCACTTTGCTATTTCAAAACCATGTTTTTTTAAAATTGGCGATAGTTACATTGTAACACCAATATCTGTCAGGAATCCCTGAATAACCCTTCAAATGTATATATTTTTTAAAAGAAGACAACCTAAGGTATTAAACTTGGGGTATTTTGACTTTTTTCATGCAACCATTTTACCACCAATCTATGCCAAAAAAATTTGGGAAAAAAAAAATAATTAGATTTTTTGACAAAATAGCAATTTAAGAATACATTTACTGATAATGTTAAGGGTTACTGCCAAATAACAGCCTAATATGTCTTCAGCAGCATCTCCTGGGTACAGTGATACCACCCATGTATAGGTGTGTCAGGTTCTCGGAGGGCTAAAAGCCCTTATTTTTAGAGAGCGCATTCCAGTTTTTCAACTTGGAATTTTCACATCGGTCATCATGCACCCATGTCTTATTTGGGACATTTCTGAAGCTGGCCAATGGAATTTACCCCCATAAAACCATATATTTCTGAAAAGTAGATACCCTAGGGTATTTCAAATGCTGGTATTTTAACACTTTCCATGCACTAATTCAACCACCAGTCTTTGTCAAACTTTTGGGTAGTCATTTTTTTGTGTTATTTTTCACACACATTGTACTTTAGGCATGGATTCTCAGTTCCTATTATGTGTTACTGCCAAAAAACACCTCAATATGTGTTCAACAACATCTCCTGAGTACAGTGATACCACCCATGTATAGGTGTGTCGGGTTCTCTGGGGGCTAAAAGGCCTTAATTTTAGGAAGCTCATTCCAGTTTTTCAACTTGGAATTTTCACATCGGTCATGATGCACACATGTCCTATTTGGGACATTTCTGAAGCTGGCCAATGGAATTTACCCCCATCATACCATATATTTTTGAAAAGTAGACACCCTAGGGTATTTCAAATGGTGGTATTTTAACACTTTCCATGCACTAATTCAACCACCAGTCTTTGTCAAACTTTTGGGTAGTCATTTTTTTGTGTTAATTTTCACACACATTGTACTTTAGGCATGGATTCTCAGTTCCTGTTATGTGTTACTGCCAGAAAACACCTCAATATGTGTTCAACAACATATCCTGAGTACAGTGATACCACCCATGTATAGGTGTGTCGGGTTCTCTGGGGGCTAAAAGGCCTTAATTTTAGGAAGCGCATTCCAGTTTTTCAACTTGGAATTTTCACATCGGTCATCATGCACCCATGTCCTATTTGGGACATTTCTGAAGCTGGCCAATGGAATTTACCCCCATAAAACCATATATTTTTGAAAAGTAGATACCCTAGGGTATTTCAAATGCTGGTATTTTAACACTTTCCATGCACTAATTCAACCACCAGTCTTTGTCAAACTTTTGGGTAGTCATTTTTTTGTGTTATTTTTCACACACATTGTACTTTAGGCATGGATTATCAGTTCCTGTTATGTGTTACTGCCAAAAAACACCTCAATATGTGTTCAACAACATCTCCTGAGTACAGTGATACCACCCATGTATAGGTGTGTCGGGTTCTCTGGGGGCTATAAGGCCTTAATTTTAGGAAGTGCATTCCAGTTTTTCAACTTGGAATTTTCACATCGGTCATCATGCACCCATGTCCTATTTGGGACATTTCTGAAGCTGGCCAATGGAATTTACCCCCATAAAACCATATATTTTTGAAAAGTAGATACCCTAGGGTATTTCAAATGCTGGTATTTTAACACTTTCCATGCACTAATTCAACCACCAGTGT
Organism: Bombina bombina; assembly: GCF_027579735.1. NCBI lineage: Eukaryota > Metazoa > Chordata > Amphibia > Anura > Bombinatoridae > Bombina > Bombina bombina. Next base: position 883,855,933 of record NC_069503.1, on the reverse strand, counting down.
TTGTCAACTTTTGGGTAGTCATTTTTTTGTGTTATTTTTCACACACATTGTACTTTAGGCATGGAGTCTCAGTTCCTGTTATATGTTACTGCCAAAAAACACCTCAATATGTGTTCAACAACATCTCCTGAGTACATTGATACCACCCATGTATAGGTGTGTCGGGTTCTCTGGGGGCTAAAAGGCGTTATTTTTAGGAAGCGCATTCCAGTTTTTCAACTTGGAATTTTCACATCGGTCATCATGCACCCATGTCCTATTTGGGACATTTCTGAAGCCGGCCAATGAAATTTACCCCCAGCAAACCATATATTTTTGAGAAGTAGATCCCCTAGGGTATTTGAAATGCTGGTATTTTCACACTTTCCATGAACTTATTTAACCACCAGTCTTTGTCAAACTTTTGGGTAGTCATTTTTTTGTGTTATTTTTCACACACATTGTATTTTATGCATGGATTCTCAGTTCCTGTTATGTGTTACTGCCAAAAAACATCTCAATATGTGTTCAACAACATCTCCTGAGTACAGTGATACCACCCATGTATAGGTGTGTTGGGATCTCTGGGGGCTAAAAGGCCTTAATTTTAGGAAGCGCATTCCAGTTTTTCAACTTGGAATTTTCACATCGGTCATCATACACCCATGTCCTATTTGGGACATTTCTGTAGCTGGCCAATGGAATTTACCCCCATCAAACCATATATTTTTGAAAAGTAGACACCCTAGGGTATTTCAAATGGTGGTATTTTAACACTTTCCATGCACTAATTCAACCACCAGTCTTTGTCAAACTTTTGGGTAGTCATTTTTTTGTGTTATTTTTCACACACATTGTACTTTAGGCATGGATTCTCAGTTCCTGTTATGTGTTACTGCCAAAAAAACACCTCAATATGTGGTCAACAACATCTCCTGAGTACAGTGATACCACCCATGTATAGGTGTGTTGGGTTCTCTGGGGGCTAAAAGGCCTTATTTTTAGGAAGCGCATTCAATTTTTTACACTTCCCATTTTCACATCCCATGCCCCCATGTTCTATTTAAGACATTTCTGAAGCCGGCCAATGTAATTTACCCCCATCAAACCATATATTTTTTAAAAAGTAGACATCCTATGGTATTTCAAATGCAGGTATTTTAACACTTTCCATACACTAATTCAACCACTAGTCTTTGTCGAACTATTGGGCATTCATTTTTTTGTGTTATTTTTCACATACATTGTACTTTAGACATGGATTCACAGCTCCTGTTATGTGTTACTACCAAAGAAGTCACCAATATGTGGTCACCAACATCTCCTGAGTTCAGTGATACCACCTATGCATAGGTTTGGTGGCTTGTTTGGGCGGTGCAATGCCAAATGTCTGACATGTATTTGTGATTTTTTTTCACATTTAACATATTTTCTTTGCCTATCGTCTTTTTGGGGGGTATTTTAACATACCCCAATTTATTTGTTTTCCATAAATGTGATTATATTTAAAAAGTTGACACCCCAAGGTATTATACATGGAGTGGTTTGATGACTTTGATGCAACCGTTTTAGCCCAAAAAATTGGAGAAAGTATGGTGGTAATTTTTCAATTTTCATTGTTACAGACACATTGCTTTTTTACTATGATTTAGGAGAGACTGTTGTAAGTTATTGCAAAAGAATACTTCAGGTTGTTTTCTGCAAGGCACCCTGAGTACACCTATGCCCCCCATGCATAGGTTTGCCAGGATTTTGGGAAGGTTATGTTACATGATTTTAGTTATTAAAAATGAGAGTATTTCTTCTGATAGGCCTATCTTTAGTTTTGGGCCTATCGCATACCCCACTTTTATTTATTGCATTCAAAGTGTATATTTTTTAAATGTTGACACCCCAAGGTATTGTATATGGTGTGCTTTGATGCCTTTGAAGCAACCGTTTTAGCCCAAAAAATTGGAGAAAGTGTATGGTGGTAATTTTTCAATTTTCATTTTTACAGACACATTGCTTTTTGACTATGATATAGGAGAGACTGTTGTAAGTTATTACAAAAACATACTTCAGGTTGTTTTCTGCAAGGCACCCTGAGAACACCTATGTCCCCCATGCATAGGTTTCACAGGGGTTTTGGTTAAAAAAAAACAGGCCCAATTTTAGAAAAAAATAGAGTAGTGAAATGTAAAAATCTGGCACAGTAAAAGTAAAAAAAAAACAAAAAAACATCTAACAGTAAACATAACCAAATATATATATATATATATATATATATATATATATATAACAGCAAATGTATTTATTTTTTTCAAAATTGACCATTGTATGGTACCGCTTGAAGCAGTCCCCAATGCAGAGTGCAGGCTGTCCAGGGCAATCAGGACAGTGATATATAGTGTCCCTTCTCTTCCCCCTCTTGGTACAGACTCTGCATTTTTTTGTGGTTTCTGCTTTGCGGCAGTAGGGGGGTTTTTAAAAATAAAATGGGTAGCCCCAACTCTGCTTTCTCCCATCACCGCCCGGGGAGCATGTGCATCATGGTACAAAATCCCCGTAATAATCTGGAGCTGAAACTGTAAAAAAGTATTTTTAACTCTGGGGTTTGATTTTTTGAACAACAAAAAAGTGTTGTGGGTTGCAATCTGCATTAGGTAAATTGCAACCTTTTTGTACCAGGCCCTTGTCTTCTACATAATTAGGTAGGGCTGCAGCAGCTGATCAGCCAGATCAACCCCACCCATATGCCGGTTATAAGACTTGATGCACACTGGCTTCCTTATGATCTCAGCTCTGCCACGTACAGAAACCGCCACCGTCCTCTCTGTGTGGATGGTGGTAAGAAGGTATACATCCTTCTTGTCTCTGTACTTAAGTGCCAACAGCTCCTCTTGGTGCAGAGCTGAGGTCTCCCCCCTTCGTAGCCGGGTGCGTACAAGCTGTCCTGGGAAACCTGTGCGGTTCTTTTTAATTGTACCGCAAGCTACTGTATCAAATCAATACAGTAGCTTGAACAAAAGGACACTTGTATAAAAATTGTCTAAGTACAAGTGATACCCTTTGTTCATTAGGGGTAATATCAGGTCCCAGACAATCTTGCCAGTGGTTCCCATATGTTCTGGGCAACCTGGAGGGTCAAGGTGGCTATCCTTTCCCTCATACACCCGGAAGGCCTGAGTATACCCAGTCTCGCTGTCACAGAGCTTATTCACCTTTACCCCATATCTGGAGCGCTTTGAAGGAATAAACTGCTTGAATCCCAGCCTTCCCTTATACTTTATTAGGGATTCATCAACGCATATATTCCTTCCAGGTGTATAAGCCTCTGCAAACCTGGCAGAAAAGTGGGTTATCAGGGGACGGATTTTATACAGCCTGTCAAATTGGGGATGCTCCCTAGGGGGGCACAGGCTGTCGTCGCTGAAGTGCATGAAATGCAGAATAATTTCATACCTCTTCCTCGACATAATCTGGGAGAAAATGGGGGTAGAGCAGATGGGGCTAGTGCTCCAGTAGGAGCGAATGGAGGGTTTCTTTATGATGCCCATTAGCATGGTCAATGCCCAGAATTTTTTGAATTCTGGCACATTGATGGGGGCCCATTGCTGCTTTGCCAAATATGTTCCAGGCTTTGCAGCACGGAACTGATGGGCATATAAATTAGTTTGGGCGACAATGTTCCCCAATATATCATCGCCCAGAAACACTTCCAGAAACTGCTGGGGGCTAAAACCTGCCACATCTATATTTATGCCAGCATTTGCTGTGAAGGGTGGGATATCTGGCCTCTGGAGATGAGGTGTTACCCACTCTTCAGCAGCAATGGCAGCAACACGCCTCCTTCTGGCAGGGGGGCTAGCAGGGGGCTGGTAGGGGGTCTAGCAGCCACAGATACATCGCTAACAGTTGAGACTGCATCTAGTGATGTATCTGAGCATATGGCAGGGTCAAAATTGGGGTCTGAGTCAGACATAGAGGCATCTGACTCTGACGCAAGGATAGCATACGCCTCCTCAGCACTATATATTTTCTGTGACATTTTTGTATCTGTCACAGAAAAAATTTACTAAATTTTTTTAAATGAAATTAATTAACTAAATTAATTAACTAAATTAACTAGCAAAAAAGTACGGCTATGCTACTGCCAGTGATTTATAGTGATCACTGGCAAGCTAGGGGTTAATGGCTCTGAAAATTAAATTAAATTAACTAAATGGTTCTGAAAAGAGCCTCTGGATTTTTAAAAAATTACAACAACAAAATTAACCTCTAAAAAAATGCACAGACAGCAAAAAAGTACAACTATGCTACTGCCAGTGATTTATAGCGATCACTGGCAAGCTAGTGGTTTATGACTCTGGAAATTAAATTAAATTAGCTAAATGGCTCTGAAAAGAGCCTTTGGGTTTTTAAAAAAAATACAACAAAAAAAAATTAACCCCTAAAAAAATGCACAGACAGCAAAAAAAAGTGCAGCTATGCTAATGCCAGTGATTTATAGTGATCACTGGCAAGCTAGGGGTTAATGGCTCTGAAAAGAGCCTTTGGTTCTATATTTTTTAACAAATAAAAGAATTAAATCTCTCTCTGCAAAAAAACAGGTCTCTCTCTCTCCAACAAAATCGCAAGTGAGGAGAGGGATGGAGATCCACACTGATCAGTGTCAATATTTACAAATATTGACATGATCAGACAAATGGGGTATTTTATTTTTTTATTTTTTTTGGGTGGGAGGCTCAGATTGGGTGACCCTAGCTTGCCCTTATGATGAGGCAGGCTAGGGACACCCCCAGAGGCCCCATGATGCACTGGGCATCGCCATCTTGGATGCCTAGTGAAGGGGGAGGGTGGGGGGCTATTTAGGGCTTTTTTTTTATTTTTTTACGTTTTTTTTTTTTGCTTTTTATTTTATAACTAACTAAGTGCCTCGACCCACCGAGGCACTTAGCACACAAGCAGAGCATCAGAAGCGTGTCCGATCGCTTCAGATGCTCTGAAACACTGCCGGGCTCCACGTGGAGCGAAACTGGAAGTGATCACTAGTGGGGGAGTGATCAATCCAGTCCCGGCACTCTGGAACAGTATTGCAGGATGCCTAGACATCAAGGCAAGCCTGCAATACTGTTAGAGCAGCTGGAAGCTATTTAGATCGCTTCCAGTGCTCTGTTTAACCGACGACGTATGCCATACGTCCTCGGTCGTTAAGTGCTTTTTTTTTGAGGACGTATAGTTAAGGGGTTAAAGGAACCGTCATTCGTCGGGAAGTCGTCGGTGAAGATGGATGTACCGCGTCGGCGGGGGGTCTTTATTATTTTATTAGGGGGCTTAGAGTAGGTGTAATTAGTTTAAAATTGTTGTAATATTTTTCTAATGTTTGTAAATATTTTTTTATTTTTTGTAACTTAGTTCTTTTTTATTTTTTGTACTTTAGTTAATTTATTTCATTGTATTTATTTGTGGGTATTTTATTTAATTAATTTATTGATAATATAGTGTTAGGTTTAATTGTAGATAATTGTAGGTAGTTTATTTAATTTATTTATTGATAGTGTAGTGTTAGGTTTAATTGTAACTTAGGTTAGGATTTATTTTACATGTAATTTTGTAATTATTTTAACTAGGTAACTATTAAATAGTTATTAACTATTTAATAGCTATTGTACCTGGTTAAAATAAATACAAAGTTTCCTGTAAAATAAATATTAATCCTAAAATAGCTACAATATAATTATAATTTATATTGTAGCTATATTAGGGTTTATTTTACAGGTAAGTATTTAGCTTTAAATAGGAATAATTTATTTAATAAGAGTTAATTTATTTCGTTAGATTTAAATTATATTTAAGTTAGGGGGGTGTTAGTGTTAGGGTTAGACTTAGCTTTAGGGGTTAATACATTTATTATAGTAGCGGTGTGGTCCGGTCGGCAGATTAGGGGTTAATTATTGTAGGTAGGTGGAGGCAACGTTGGGGGCGGCAGATTAAGGGTTAATAAATATAATATAGGGGTCGGCTGTGTTAGGGGCAGCAGATTAGGGGTACATAGGTATAATGTAGGTTGCGGCGGTGTACGGAGTGGCAGATTACGGGTTAAAAAAAAAATATGCAGGTGTCAGCGATAGCGGGGGCGGCAGATTAGGGGTTAATAAATATTATGTAGGTGTCGGCGGTATTAGGGGCAGCAGATTAGGGGTACATAGGTATAACGTAGGTGGTGGCGATGTGCGGTCGGCAGATTAGGGGTTAAAAATTTTAATAGAGTGGCGGCGATGTGGGGGGGCCTCGGTTTAGGGGTACATAGGTAGTTTATGGGTGTTAGTGTACTTTAGAGCACAGTAGTTAAGAGCTTTATAAACCGGCGTTAGCCCATAAAGCTCTTAGCTACTGACTTTTTTCTGCGGCTGGAGTTTTGTCGTTAGATTTCTAACGCTCACTTCAGCCACGACTCTAAATACCGGCGTTAGAAAGATCCCATTGAAAAGACAGGATACGCAATTGATGTAAGGGGATCTGCGGTATGGAAAAGTCGCGGCTGCAAAGTGAGCGTTAGACCCTTTCCTGACTGACTCTAAATACCAGTGGTAGCCCAAAACCAGCGTTAGGAGCCTCTAACGCTGGTTTTGACGGCTAACGCCAAACTCTAAATCTAGCCGCCAGTGAGGGACAGTCTAGCTGCTGCTGATTTAATAGGGAAATTGATAGCTAGGCTAGTGTATTCAGTGTCCACTACAGTCCTGATCTCTGCTGTAAGGACAGCACCCCAAAAAAGCCCTTTTTAGGGCTAGAACATCAGTCTGCTTTTTTTCTAATTGCAGTTGCCTGCCTGCCAAGCCACTTGCCCAGTGCCACCACTCATATCTGGTGTAACAGTAGTGTAATTATAAAAAAAAAAAAACTTTTTTGACTGTGAAACATCAGTTTGCTAGTGTAATCTAATTGCAGTTGCCTGCCTGCCAGCGTGTGTGCCAGACCCACTTGCCCAGTGCCACCACTCATATCTGGTGTAACAGTAGTGTAAATTTTTTTAAAAAAAAACTTTTTTGACTGTGAAACATCAGTCTGGTAGTGTAATCTAATTGCAGTTGCCTGCCTGCCAGCGTGTGTGCCAGGCTCACAGCGTATACTGTGCCCACTTGCCCAGTGCCACCACTCATATCTGGTGTAACAGTAGTGTAAATTTAAAAAAAAAAAACTTTTTTGACTGTGAAACATCAGTCTGCTAGTGTAATCTAATTGCAGTTGCCTGTCTGCCAGCGTCTGTGCCAGGCCCACTTGCCCAGTTCCACCACTCATATCTGGTGTAACAGTAGTGTAAATTTAAAAAAAAAAAACTTTTTTTGGCTGTGAAACATCAGTCTGCTAGTGTAATCTAATTGCAGTTGCCTGCTTGCCAGCCTGTGTGCCAGGCCCACTTGCCCAGTGCCACCACTCATATCTGGTGTATAAGTAGTGTAAATTTAAAAAAAAAAAACTTTTTGACTGTGAAACATCAGTCTGCTAGTGTAATCTAATTGCGGTTGCCTGCCTGCCAGCGTGTGTGCCAGGCTCACTTGCCCAGTGCCACCACTCATATCTGGTGTATAAGTAGTGTAAATGTAAAAAAAAAAAAGTTTTTTGACTGTGAAACAGCAGTCTGGTAGTGTAATCTAATTGCAGTTGCCTGCCTGCCAGCGTGTGTGCCAGGCTCACAGTGTATACTGTGCCCATTTGCCCAGTGCCACCACTCATATCTGGTGTAACAGTAGTGTAAATTTTAAAAAAAAACTTTTTGACTGTGAAACATCAGTCTGCTTGTGTAATCTAATTGCAGTTGCCTGCCTGCCAGCGTGTGTGCAAGGCCCACTTGCCCAGTGCCACCACTCATATCTGGTGTAACAGTAGTGTAAATATAAAAAAAAAAACTTTTTTGACTGTGAAACATCAGTTTGCTAGTGTAATCTAATTGCAGTTGCCTGCCTGCCAGCGTGTGTGCCAGACCCACTTGCCCAGTGCCACCACTCATATCTGGTGTAACAGTAGTGTAAATTTTTTTAAAAAAAAACTTTTTTTGACTGTGAAACATCAGTCTGGTAGTGTAATCTAATTGCAGTTGCCTGCCTGCCAGCGTGTGTGCCAGGCTCACAGCGTATACTGTGCCCACTTGCCCAGTGCCACCACTCATATCTGGTGTAACAGTAGTGTAAATTTAAAAAAAAAAAACTTTTTTGACTGTGAAACATCAGTCTGCTAGTGTAATCTAATTGCAGTTGCCTGTCTGCCAGCGTGTGTGCCAGGCCCACTTGCCCAGTTCCACCACTCATATCTGGTGTAACAGTAGTGTAAATTTAAAAAAAACAAACTTTTTTTGGCTGTGAAACATCAGTCTGCTAGTGTAATCTAATTGCAGTTGCCTGCTTGCCAGCCTGTGTGCCAGGCCCACTTGCCCAGTGCCACCACTCATATCTGGTGTATAAGTAGTGTAAATTTAAAAAAAAAAAAACTTTTTGACTGTGAAACATCAGTCTGCTAGTGTAATCTAATTGCGGTTGCCTGCCTGCCAGCGTGTGTGCCAGGCTCACTTGCCCAGTGCCACCACTCATATCTGGTGTATAAGTAGTGTAAATGTAAAAAAAAAAAAGTTTTTTGACTGTGAAACAGCAGTCTGGTAGTGTAATCTAATTGCAGTTGCCTGCCTGCCAGCGTGTGTGCCAGGCTCACAGTGTATACTGTGCCCATTTGCCCAGTGCCACCACTCATATCTGGTGTAACAGTAGTGTAAATTTTAAAAAAAAACTTTTTGACTGTGAAACATCAGTCTGCTTGTGTAATCTAATTGCAGTTACCTGCCTGCCAGCGTGTGTGCAAGGCCCACTTGCCCAGTGCCACCACTCATATCTGGTGTAACAGTAGTGTAAATATAAAAAAAAAAACTTTTTTGACTGTGAAACATCAGTCTGCTAGTGTAATCTAATTGCAGTTGCCTGAATTCCAGCATGTGTGCCAGGCTCACAGCATATACTGTGCCCACTTGCCCAGGGCCACCACTCATATCTAGTGTAACAGTAGTGTACATTTTTTTAAAAAAACTTTTTTGACTGTGAAACATCAGTCTGCTTGTGTAATCTAATTGCAGTTGCCTGCCTGCCAGCGTGTGTGTTAGGCTCACAGCGTATACTGTGCCCACTTGCCCAGTGCCACCACTCATATCTTGTTTAATAGTAGTGTAAGTGTACATTTAAAAAAAAAACTTTTTTGACTGTGAAACATCAGTCTGCTTTTTTGTGTCAGGCTCACAGCGTATACTGTGCCCACTTGCCCAGTGCCACCACTCATATCTTTTTTAATAGTAGTGTAAGTGTACATTTAAAAAAATAAAAACTTTTTGGACTGTGAAACATCAGTCTGCTTTTTTGTGTCAGGCTCACAGCGTATACTGTGCCCACTTGCCCAGTGCCACCACTCATATCTTGTTTAATAGTAGTGTAAGTGTACATTTAAAAAAAAAAAAGTTTTTGGACTGTGAAACATCAGTCTTCTTTCTTGTGTCAGGCTCACAGCGTATACCGTGCCCACTTGCGCAGTGTCACCACTCATATCTTGTTTAATAGTAGTGTAAGTGTACATTTTAAAAAATAAAACCTTTTTGCTCTGTGAAATATCAGTCTGCTTTTTTGTGTCAGGCTCACAGCGTATACTGTGCCCACTTGCCCAGTGCCACCACTCATATCTTGTTTAATAGTAGTGTAAGTGTACATTTTAAAAAAAAAGTTTTTGGACTGTGAAACATCAGTCTGCTTTTTTGTGTCAGGCTCACAGTGTATACTGTGCCCACTTGTCCAGTGTCACCACTCTTATCTTGTTTAATATTAGTGTAAGTGTACATTTAAAAAAATAAAAACTTTTTGGACTGTGAAACATCAGTCTGCTTTTTTGTGTCAGGCTCACAGCGTATACTGTGCCCACTTGCCCAGTGCCACCACTCATATCTTGTTTAATAGTAGTGTAAGTGTACATTTAAAAAATAAAAACTTTTTGGACTGTGAAACATCAGTCTGCTTTTTTGTGTCAGGCTCACAGCGTATACTGTGCCCACTTGCCCAGTGCCACCACTCATATCTTGTTTAATAGTAGTGTAAGTGTACATTTAAAAAAAAAAAAAGTTTTTGGACTGTGAAACATCAGTCTGCTTTTTTGTGTCAGACTCACAGCGTATACTGTGCCCACTTGCCCAGTGCCACCACTCATATCTTGTTTAATAGTAGTGTAAGTGTACATTTAAAAAAATAAAAACTTTTTGGACTGTGAAACATCAGTCTTCTTTTTTGTGTCAGGCTCACAGCGTATACTGTGCCCACTTACCCAGTGCCACCACTCATATCTTGTTTAATATTAGTGTAAGTGTACATTTAAAAAAAAAATAACTTTTTGGACTGTGAAACATCAGTCTTCTTTTTTGTGTCAGGCTCACAGCGTATACTGTGACCACTTGCCCAGTGGCACCACTCATATCTTGTTTAATAGTAGTGTAAGTGTACATTTAAAAAAAAATGACAGACAGAGGCAGGCCACCCCACAGGTGCCATCGTAGTTGTGGGGCTGTGATTCCCTTTGGCCCTAGAATAATGCCCAGTGTTCAGAGGCCACGTACCATGAACTGGAAAAGTTCTGAGGACATAGTTGACTTTTTAACACAGGACACCCAATCTTTTATAGCTTCCGCTCCGAACCTTGATGCACCATCCTCCTCCAGCTTATCTATGGGCAGCACCTCTTAAGTTACCACTCGCCCGCCTGACGCCACCACCAACACTAGCATCACACCCACTTCACTTGATCTGTCAGAGGAGTTATTTACACATCAGTTGGAATAAATGAGTGATGCGCAACCATTATTGCCAGAGGATGTAGATAACAGGGATATGTCTCAGTCAGGCAGCATTACACACATGGACGTACGGTGTGATGATGATGTTTTTTTTTCTTATAGATGGTGTGATGATGATGTTGTACCCGCTGCGGGAGTTTGGTCTGTCACTGTGAAGCGGGCGTAACCTTTACACTACCTGATCGATACAACATCATACCTGATGTTTTAAATCACGTTATTTCAAACAATTTAGGAATGTTAGATGATTTATGCCCTTTATGGATTAAAACCAGACTCTGCATCAACTATGTAATTTACCATGTGAGTTTTGCCATGGATCCCCCTCCGGCATGCCAAAGTCCAGGTGTTAGTACCCTTGAAACAACTTTCCCATCACTATTGTGGCCAGAAAGAGTCCCTGTGGGTTTTAAAATTCACCTGCCCATTGAAGTCAATAGGGGTTCGCCCGGTTCGCCGGTTTGCAAACTTTTGCGGGTGTTCGCAGTTCGCGAACCCAAATTTTTAGGTTCGCGGCATCACTAATAATAGGGTACAAAATATAAAAGTACAATACTTTTAAGACACAGGACAAAATTTATCAAACTAATACTGGAGGAATTGTGGGCTCTGTTCCCGTGGGAACTTACAATCTAAAATGTATGTATGTATACACACAAACACATATATATATATATATATATATATATATATATATATATATATATATATATATATGTATATATATACTGTATATACTTCAAATTAAATTTAATATTTAATTTATCTCTGTTTTTTTTTCTTTTCCATTAAATTATACATAGGTGGTGTTTGTTATGCACTATATGTATACTTTTGTTAGAAATATTTTATAACATTGCTGACATATAGTGCTATGTATGAAGGCACATGCACTCTCCTGAGTCTACCGCAGTATGATCTTCTGGAAGGGAATTACATTATAACAAAGGATACCAAGGAAAAGGTAGATTTGATAACAGAAATGCACTCTGTGTTGATTATAAACATACTGTATATTTTAGCCTTCCATGTAATTTTATGATGAACAGGTTCTCTGTATTTCCTTCTACAACAGACTCTGCAAATGTGTTATTATATCTAATAGTTAATCAAGTTAAATAAATGCTATGTTTTACTTTATACAAGGAGCGTGTTACCTTTTTTAATATTTTGTATCACTAACCGGCCACACACGTTCCTTCCTGGTTGTCTGTGAGTACGGAGGCTGTAGTTGGAGGGCGTCTGACGTCATTTCCCCGCGTCCATCTCCGAAACGGCGGAGCAGCAGTAAACAACACGGAGGTTCACGGAAGCAAAGGGAGAAAAGGCTTTTGTGTTTCCAAGGAGCAGGACAACGATTTTAGGTACTGCTTGTTAATCACACCCTACATATGTTTGGATAAATAAGAGGAATAAGAAGCTTTTTACAGTGCTTACTACCTAGTCTACGTGGGATCGTGAGAGGGAAAAATTCCCAGGGTAGTTAGGCAAAGGCTTCCTCCGGTGCAGAGAATCCGCTTTGTATCTGGCACATTATTACAACAGGTATTGTGTGTTTAATATACCTTACATATGTTTGGACACTATAAATAAGAGGAACAGAAAAGTCACTGGTTGCTAACTACCTAGTCTACGTATAATCGCTAGAGGGCATATTTCCCAGGGTAGTTTAGCATTGGCTCTACACGGTTCATAGAACCCACTTTTGTATCCTATACACTCCGGAGGTACTACGGACTCCATGCTATGCATATGGATTACAGATTGATCCTTAAAGAAGGAGAATAGAGACGATAAGGGGACAACACACACTGTTTTTTCATCCACTACAGCACTACTCATAAAAATGATATAAACTATTGTTTGACTGTCAGAAAGAACACTTTTTTGTTCTTTTATAGTAGCACCAGCCTTTTTCAACATAACATGTTCACACAACATAGTGCTTTTTCCGGTAAGCACAATGCAGGGGGCTACTAATCAGGTACAAACCGACACTATGGACAACAGATCTAATGAGTCTGACAATTTTGACACCAATAAAAATCAAAACAAAAACAAAAATAAGAACAAAAATAAACGTAGAGGACACTATAACAAGAAAAGTAGTGGTGGGGGGAAAAATGTTACATTTTCATACAGTGAGGGTGATGCTACCTCAGAAGACAAATCCTCAGAAAATGAGAAAGATAGTAACATACCAACAGGTATATTAAAAACAACTACACAAACGGAACCTGAGATACAACAGGTAGCAAGACCCAAAACCACTACAACACAAAGTAAATATGTTACATCTAATATAAAAACCTCCAACACAAATAGTAACACAAGTGTATTGGATCAGGTTTTTCCCTTGGAAACAGGCCCCCCTGCACAGAATATAGTGGAGACACAGAGCCAGGAGAGGTACCAATTACGACCTACCAAAACAAACATAAAATACAAGTAGGGAATGTTATAAATTTATCACACTATAACCTGACGAGAGAGCAATATAAAGTACTGGAGTATGGTTTATCTTTTTCACCAACTACAGATTTTGATATCTTTCAGACAATTATAGACATAAACAAACTGATCAGAAACATCACCCTAAAAAAACACTTTTATGGAGACACACATACTGACGATAATACAGATTTTGAAATAACCAATGGCACACCAGCAAGGGAACAAATCTTATCCTTTGAGGAATCATGTGACATAGTAAGCTTACAAGAACTAGACACATTTACAACACAAGGAATTAACAAAGGGGGCTCTTTTAAGCCAAAGTCAGACTTGTATCCAATACATTCAAGAGGAAACATTATTGAAACATTTTTCAATAGGATTGAGACTGACCTTTTGGCTTTAAAGACATCAAGCAAACCATCTAAGTCTAATTTAACTAAATTGGAAAAACAGGCATTGAGAAGCCTTCAAGAGAATACAGAAATAGTCATTAAAAACTCGGATAAGGGTGGAACAATAACCATACTAGACAAACTTGACTATATAGAGGAAGCAAACAGGCAATTAGGAAATAGAGATAATTACTCAGTACTTACCAGCAACCCTACTAAGGTATATGCTAAAGAACTGGCACATATTGTAGATCAGGGTATTGAAGAGGGGTTTTTTTATATGAAAAACTGCCGATTATATCATGGTTAAAAATCCTAAGGTCCCCCTTTTTTACCATTTGCCAAAAACCCACAAGTCTCTACAACAGGTAAAAGGCAGACCAATTGTGAGTGGCATAGGGTCTTTGACCGAGCATTTGTCACAATGGCTAGATTCCATCTTACAGCCCCTAGTTACCACATTACAGTCATATGTACGGGATACAAAACACATCATAACAATCACAGAACAAAGAGAATGGTGTGACACATATAAATTGATCACAGTGGATGCAGTATCTCTGTACTCCTCTATACCCCATTCGGAGGGTTTTTTCTACACAATTTTACAGATTTTACAGAGGAATTCCAGAAATTTGTACTCACAATAACAGGATTTCTTTTAACGCACAATTTCTTTCTCTTTGAGGGGATATTCTATCTCCAGAGATGTGGGACTGCTATGGGGGCAAAATTTGCCCCCTCGTACGCCAACCTATTTTTAGGTTGGTGGGAGCACTCCCACATCTTTGGAGATAGGAATACGTTTAAGTCCGATATAGTCATGTACAAAAGGTACATAGACGACCTCATCTTTATTTGGAAGGGGTCCAATGACCAAGTCCCAGAATTTGTAAACTATCTTAATACAAACACCATAGGACTTTCCTTTACATTTGAGTTACAACAAACCAATATAAATTACCTTGATTTAACACTAACAGGTACAGGACAGGGAATAATAACCAAAACATACAGAAAACCAATATCAGGCAATTCCCTCCTTCATGGGAGTAGTTGTCATCCCAAACAAACAGCAGCTGCTGTAGCAAAAGGTGAATTTATTCGCCTAAAACGCAATTGCACGCAAGAGTCAGAATACAATAAACAAGCTAATGAATTAGAAATGAGACTCAAAGAGAGGGGATACCACAAGAACACGGTTATCAGAGCCAGAAAACAATGTAATAAAATTAACAGAGAAAGTCTTTTTAATACCAAAAAGAAAAAACAAGAGAACTTCAGAGGAGTTAATTTTGTGACAACATACAGTTCACAATACTAACAGAATACACGGATTGTCAAAAAACATTTCCCCCTTTTAGCAGCAGACGACAAATTAACAGAATTAGTCAAGGAGGGAATTAGGTGTAGTCCCAGAAGAAGTCCGACTTTAGGGAATATACTATCTCCTACATTAATAAAACAACAAGCCAGTAATGCTGAGCAGTAGGGGTATGTATAGTTGTGAACACAACAAGTGTAAACCCTGTGATTATATGGAAAAAAACAGGGAGTTTGCCTCCTTACAGGAGAGGTTTTTCCAATAAAATCACTAATGAACTGCATGTTGAAAAATGTAATCTATATGATTAGGTTACTAGATGTAATGTCCAATATATAGGACTCACGTCTAGGGACATCAAATCTAGAATTAGAGAACACCTTTCCACCCTAGAGAGAGGTAAGTCCTCGACCCCCCTTGTCCGACATTTCTCTGAATTTCATAATGGAAATTTAAACACCATGAGATGGTGTGCAATAGAACAGGTAAAAGTGCCTAATAGAGGAGGTGATATGGACAAACTACTTGCCAAAAGAAAGATATTATGGATGTTTAAACTTCAAACAAGACATCCACAGGGTCTCAACTCAAAGTATGATATTATCAACTTCTGGGAGTAATTGGGATAATTTGTACAAAAAAATACATCTAGAAAAAGTCCAGCATATACATTCTCTTACAAACAGTCTAGTGAACTTTATATATATTTAATGTGATAGTACCTGTATAGTTTTAGCTTCATCCACTTATAACAGGCCAACACCAACAATAAGATAGTATTTCTTAAATAGATAATTTATCCACTTAGATTTTAGGCCAAATTAGAAGACTAAATACATCTCAGGCTTTCATATAGTTTCATATATTTAGGATATACTATGTTGGAGACTCTTATTACATATTGTAAACTTAACAGCAAAAGTATACTAATTCCACTTTCCTACTTATGCTCATTTTAGTCATATAAAAATTCCTTTACTTAATTTACTTCCCCTTCTCACTCACAAATTTAATAATACTCTTTTATTAGTATTAACGTCTGAGTCCACAAACTGATATTTCTCTTGTCTTTTTCTTTTTCATTTTGCCCATCACCTTATAGGTTAATAAATGCTCTATCCAGAGACTGTATATTAGGATATATCTAGTAACCTAAGAATTAAGCAATCCCTGAGGGTAAGTTAGAAATCACTAAAGAATTATTTACTAAATAATGTCATCTAAAGTATTTATATACATCTGATAACTAAGTTATGTTGGTACAGAAGTGCAATAAGTCTAATTTTATGGATTTTGAATTGATGTACACACTCAACTACTTTACAATACATACATATTCTGTAATTGTGCCACATATTACTCAGTAATCTTATAAAACTATACCTTCTAGGGACATTAACACAATTATACATAACAGTACAATGTTTAAAATCATTGCATAGAATAATTACGATAGACAAACAAGGTCCTAAAAACGTATAGGTTTATTTAGAAGCAAGTACAAGTGTACATATTATATGAAATAAACAAACATATACATTTATTATGACTTATAGACTCAGGACAGAGTCTTATTATACCTTTTTCTTCCAGGAGTGTTTAACAGAACATGTTTTTTGTGTAAAGGGTTTAGTACATATCACTTTCAAGACTCTGTTATGTTTAATTGTTAATTAGTGCTAATGCTAGGAGTGTTCAGACTAGACAGTGTTAACTATTTTTTATCCAATCACTATTCAGTATGTGGTTTTTAAATGAATTAGGCAACTATCATCACACAGGCTATGACTACGGGCAACACCGAAACGCGTAAGCCAGTGTGCCACGCTATCTAGCAAACAAGATTTTTTGACCGCTGTATATATTTATTTTAATCAAGTTAAATAAATGCTATGTTTTACTTTATACAAGGAGCGTGTTATCTTTTTTTATTTTTTGTATACACACACACATATATATATATATGTATATATATATACTGTATATACTTCAAATTAAATTTAATATTTAATTTATCTCTGTTTTTTATTCTTTTCCATTAAATTATACATAGGTGGTATTTGTTATGCACTATATGTATACTTTTGTTAGAAATATTTTATAACATTGCTGACATATAGTGCTATGTATGAAGGCACATGCACTCTCCTGAGTCTACCGCAGTATGATCTTCTGGAAGGGAATTACATTATAACAAAGGATACCAAGGAAAAGGTAGATTTGATAACAGAAATGCACTCTGTCTTGATCATAAACTTACTGTATATTTTAGCCTTCCATGTAATTTTATGATTTCCTTCCACAACAGACTGTGCAAATGTGTTATTATATCTAATAATTAAACATCCTAGCCATTTCCTCTTACGTGATATGACTGTGAGAAACATTATACCCACTTTTTAAACTCGCATTCTTTTACTTTAAAAACATATTTTATATATATATATATATATATATATATATATATATATACATACACACACACACACACACACACTATATATATATATATATATATATATATATATATATATATATATATATACACACATACACACACACACACACTATATATATATATATATATATATATATATATATATACACACACACACATTGTGAGGAATCTGTGTCTGGTTTTCCTTTCCACCTCCTACCACATGACCTAGGGATCAGATTCAGAGTTTATTTAAATCCTAACCACACCTTAAACAGGTGCTTAGTAATTGAGCTTCCTAGGTGTTGCTCTGGTCAGACTGTTGTCTCTCTCTGAGTACTCACCTATAAGAAGAACCTAAACTGCCTTTCTATGTGTTTATGCTAAAGTTTTCAGCCTGAGCCCAGCTACCAAACTGCTGACCATTTCATCTCTAACTATTGTGGATTACAAAACACTATGGGGTTGTTTTCTCCCCTCACCTATTACCTCTGTGATGAACCGGGACTCTTACATCTTATCCAGCTACAAATAAGATAGATTTGGTCTGTCAGGACAATTGTCCAGTATAATTCACCATTTTGATATTGCATATTAATCACATATGTCTGTGCTATATAATATAGGGGTACAATTGATCATGTGTATTTACTTATATATTCAGGTACATATATATATTATTTTTCAGTATTAATATGTAGCTATTAGCTAGTGCTGCTTGTCAGTATATAATTGCTTACTGTGAAGTTTATGTACTTTATCAAAATAATCCATGTTTTGTTACTATGATATTAAAGGTCTCCAACATAGCTGCATGATTCCTATCATTACATTACTGGTATAAATATTCACAAATATCCCCATGTTTGTTATACATGGTTCCAGTAAGTCTATTTTTCTATAAACATTAGTGGTGTTCAACCTTGGTTAATGGTCAAATAGAGATACTGACTTGTTTTTCAGAATTTATTTACAAAATACATATTTGTCTGTTATAGCTTAGTGACGAGTGCCATCTTCTGAGGGAAAAATATTCTAAATGCTAAATTTTAACTTATTAACAAAAATGTTAATTAATCTGTAATTAGTGTTAGCCAATCAATTACGTGAACCTAACCTTATCAGTTGGGGTGGAGTTAAGCATTTTCCATAAAATACACACTCACCCACAAAAGGGGGAGGGGGACACAAACAGACGGCACAAGGGGCCACACTGAGCATGCATGATGACCACAATGTTGATAAGTATGAAATAAACCTATATGAAACCATTTTGTTAATATGATTTATGCTCTTTACATTTATATTGAAAATTGTATTATTGAATCAGGTGAGTTAATCAATTCTGGTTTGCCCTTTATAGTCACAAATATTTTGTTTGGTAATTCCTGTTAACCTGGTCTTATCTGTCGACAATAACAATGGGTCAATCAGGAATCTGGTAATATCATTTTCTTATGGTCTTCCAGGATTATTAGTTTACCTGATTCTTGCCAGCTATGCTAAGAATTTAAATAACAAAAGTTTCTGTTTCTCTATTATACATGCAAGCTACTGCAAGTAAAATAATTTAGTGATTGTTTTCATTAATTCTAACCTGATAATCATTAAATCATTGTAATGATGTATGCTTATTGATTTGCTTTATCAAATATTCCTTATTATTTCTAATAATTCTTTTTAATAAACTAAGTTTACTTATTGATCTGGCCTCAGTTTAATAGACAAATCAGAACTAAAAGGATTCAGGTTTTATATATACTATCCTTTGCAAATGATATAGTTCAGAGTGTTATTAAATTGCACAGATTGCCCCTGCAAAGTTGGTATTGCTAATATATATATATATATATGAGTTACATTATCAGAATGATATAAAGGTTCCATAATATTTATTGTCTAAACACATAATACCCACTACTGAAATAGAAATAAAAATAATAAGTGTAATATTCATAACATTATATTTGGAGGCACAGTGGAGAGTTCAAAGGCTCTATTAATTATTTTTTGTTGTTGAAATAATTAGCATTTATCAGGTTTAAGTGTAAATTTTATATTTTTAAGCAGTAAACAGTGTTTCTCCTTTAAGTAAAAATTAAACTTTGAGCTTGCTTTACTATCCTTGAGAAGAATGATAACATTTTGAATGTTTTGGTTTTCTTTTTATAAAAAAAAAGTTCTCTCTTTTGTTTGGCTTTGTCGCAGAGAGAAAGATTTGTACTTTACATTTAAAGCGGCAGTACTGGTGTTCTATGTTATAAAGAATGATAACTATAAATTGCTAACTGCAAGAAACAAGTATTTATATTATATTCTGTCACAGAATCTAACTTAAAACTGATCATTTTATTTCAGTGGCAGTCTGCTGTCAAACTGAATCTCACAGATATTTCAGAACTCTTTGTTATTAAAATAACCCCCACAGAGTTCAATAAATAAATGAAATATTATTTAATGAATTAATTTAAGTGACACTTTAAAAAATATATAACTGTATTAAGTTTTATTGCTGCTTAAAGGGAAACTGTACTCAAATTTTTTCTTTTGTGATTCAGATTGAGCATGAAATTTTAAGCAACTTTCTAATTTACTCCTATTATCAAATTTTCTTCATTCTCTTGGTATCTTTATTTGAAATGCAAGAATGTAAGTTTAGATGCCGGCCCATTTTTTGTGAACAACTTGGGTTGTCCTTGCTGATTGATGGATACATTCATCCACCAATCAAAAACTGCTGGCCAGAGTACTGAACCCCAAAAAAGCTTAGATGCCTTCTTTTTCAAATAAAGATAGCAAGAGAACGAAAAAAAATTGATAATAGGAGTAAATTAGAAAGTTGCTTAAAATTGCATGCTCAATCTGAATCACAAAAGAAAACATTTGAGTACAGTGTCCCTTTAACAACTAAGCTGTGGTCTATAATAAGTGTCTACAAATAAACACCCCTAATTAAGGCAATAGGGGACAGCAAACAAAGGATGCAAGATTTTATCTGATCCTGCTGAATTTACATAACTTTCTAACTTATCTGATTATAGTTTTGATCTAACAAAACTGATTTCTTTTACAGTGACAAGACTGGATGGGTCTTTATTTCTTAATAATACATTTTTTTGCAGGGAACTGTGTTGCTACTACAGAAAAAAACATTTTTCTTATTTGTTTAACAGAACAAAGGTGTTCTCATGAGACTTATAAGCCTTCTTCTCCTGAATTAAGGGTAACGTGAAGTTGCAGGCTGCTAGAAGAGATCTACAGTACATTCCTCAGTTGTGCAGTGAGGTCAAATGCCCTGTCTGGAATTGATGATGTCAGGTAGTACCTGTTTTTCTATACTTTAGTTGGGTGACAAACCTAGAGGGGGAAGTAGTATTTTTTTTTCCTTCACATAGAAAGGTTATTAACCTAAAACTCAAATACATCTATAGGCCTAGCTTAATAGCTAAATAACTAGGCCTCTTGCTAATCATACTCCTACTGGTGAAAAACTGGATTCCCTATAATATACCATTAGGTGAAGGGAATCTTATAAGAGTTGTAATATACTCAGAGCAAGAAAACAGAATTTATGCTTACCTGATAAATTACTTTCTCCAACGGTGTGTCCGGTCCACGGCGTCATCCTTACTTGTGGGATATCTCTTCCCCAACAGGAAATGGCAAAGAGTCCCAGCAAAGCTGGCCATATAGTCCCTCCTAGGCTCCGCCCACCCCAGTCATTCGACCGACGGACAGGAGGAAATATATATAGGAGAAACCATATGGTACCGTGGTGACTGTAGTTAGAGAAAATAATTCATCAGACCTGATTAAAAAACCAGGGCGGGCCGTGGACCGGACACACCGTTGGAGAAAGTAATTTATCAGGTAAGCATAAATTCTGTTTTCTCCAACATTGGTGTGTCCGGTCCACGGCGTCATCCTTACTTGTGGGAACCAATACCAAAGCTTTAGGACACGGATGAAGGGAGGGAGCAAATCAGGTTACCTAAACGGAAGGCACCACAGCTTGCAAAACCTTTCTCCCAAAAATAGCCTCTGAAGAAGCAAAAGTATCAAATTTGTAAAATTTGGCAAAAGTGTGCAGTGAAGACCAAGTCGGTGCCTTACATATCTGGTCAACAGAAGCCTCGTTCTTGAAGGCCCATGTGGAAGCCACAGCCCTAGTGGAGTGAGCTGTGATTCTTTCAGGAGGCTGCCATCCGGCAGTCTCATAAGCCAATCGGATGATGCTTTTAAGCCTAAAGGAAAGAGAGGTAGAAGTCGCTTTTTGACCTCTCCTTTTACCAGAATGAACAACAATCAAGGAAGATGTTTGTCTGAAATCTTTTGTAGCCTCTAAATAGAAATTTAGAGCATGGACTACGTCCAAATTGTGTAACAAATGTTCCTTCTTTGAAACTGGATTCGGACATAAAGAAGGTACAACTATCTCCTGGTTAATATTTCTGTTAGAAACAACCTTAGGAAGAAAACCAGGCTTAGTACGCAAAACCACCTTATCTGCATGGAACACCAGATAGGGCGGAGAACACTGCAGAGCAGATAACTCTGAAACTCTTCTAGCAGAAGAAATTGCAACCAAAAACAAAACTTTCCAAGATAGTAACTTAATATCTATGGAATGTAAAGGTTCAAACGGAACCCCTTGAAGAACTGAAAGAACTAGATTTAGACTCCAGGGAGGAGTCAAAGGTCTGTAAACAGGCTTGATCCTAACCAGAGCCTGAACAAATGCTTGAACATCTGGCACAGCTGCCAGTCTTTTGTGTAGTAAGACAGATAAAGCAGAGATCTGTCCCTTTAGAGAACTTGCAGATAATCCTTTCTCCAAACCTTCTTGTAGAAAGGAGAGAATCTTAGGAATTTTTATCTTATTCCATGGGAATCCTTTGGATTCACACCAACAGATATATATTTTCCATATTTTATGGTAAATCTTTCTAGTTACCGGTTTTCTGGCCTGAACCAGAGTATCTATCACAGAATCTGAAAACCCACGCTTCGATAGAATCAAGCGTTCAATCTCCAAGCCGTCAGCTGGAGGGAAACCAGATATGGATGTTCGAATGGACCTTGAACAAGAAGGTCCTGTCTCAAAGGTAGCTTCCATGGTGGAACCGATGACATATTCACCAGGTCTGCATACCAAGTCCTGCGTGGCCACGCAGGAGCTATCAAGATCACCGAGGCCCTCTCCTGATTGATCCTGGCTACCAGCCTGGGAATGAGAGGAAACGGTGGAAATACATAAGCTAGGTTGAAGGTCCAAGGTGCTACTAGTGCATCTACTAGTCGCCTTGGGATCCCTGGATCTGGACCCGTAGCAAGGAACCTTGAAGTTCTGACGAGACGCCATCAGATCCATGTCTGGAATGCCCCATAATTGAGTTATTTGGGCAAAGATCTCCGGATGGAGTTCCCACTCCCCCGGATGGAATGTCTGACGACTCAGAAAATCCGCCTCCCAGTTTTCCACACCTGGGATGTGGATCGCAGACAGGTGGCAGGAGTGATCCTCCGCCCATTGTATTATTTTAGTCACTTCTTTCATCGCCAGGGAACTCCTTGTTCCCCCCTGATTGATATACGTAACGGTCATCATGTTGTCTGATTGGAACCTTATGAATCTGGCCTTTGCTAGTTGAGGCCAAGCCCTGAGAGCATTGAATATCGCTCTCAGTTCCAGAATGTTTATCGGGAGAAGAGACTCTTCCCGAGACCATAGGCCCTGAGCTTTCAGGGATTCCCAGACCGCGCCCCAGCCCACTAGACTGGCGTCGGTCGTGACAATGACCCACTCTGGTCTGCGGAAGCTCATTCCCTGGGACAGATGGTCCAGGGTCAGCCACCAACGGAGTGAATCTCTGGTCTTCTGATCTACTTGAATCATTGGAGACAAGTCTGTATAGTCCCCATTCCACTGTTTGAGCATGCACAGTTGTAATGGTCTTAGATGAATTCGTGCAAAAGGAACTATGTCCATTGCTGCAACCATCAACCCTACTACTTCCATGCACTGCGCTATGGAAGGACGAGGAACAGAATGAAGAACTTGACAAGAGCTTAGAAGTTTTAACTTTCTGACCTCTGTCAGAAAAATCCTCATTTCTAAGGAATCTATTATTGTTCCCAAGAAGGGAACTCTTGTCGACGGAGACAGAGAACTTTTTTCTATGTTCACCTTCCATCCGTGTGATCTGAGAAAGGCCAGAACGATGTTTGTATGAGCCTTTGCTTTTGACAGGGACGACGTTTGTATTAAAATGTCGTCCAAGTAAGGTACTACTGCAATGCCCCTCGGTCTTAGAACCGCTAGAAGGGACCCTAGTACCTTTGTGAAAATCCTTGGAGCAGTGACTAACCCGAATGGGAGGGCCACAAACTGGTAATGCTTGTCCAGAAAAGTGAACCTTAGGAACTGATGATGTTCTTTGTGGATAGGAATATGTAGGTACGCATCCTTTAGATCCACGGTAGTCATAAATTGACTTTCCTGGATAGTGGGTAGAATCGTTCGAATGGTTTCCATCTTGAACGATGGTACCCTGAGAAATTTGTTTAGGATCTTCAAATCCAAAATTGGTCTGAAAGTTCCCTCTTTTTTGGGAACTACGAACAGATTGGAATAAAATCCCATTCCTTGTTCCTTTATTGGAACTGGGTGTATCACTCCCATCTTTAAAAGGTCTTCTACACAATGTAAGAACGCCTGTCTCTTTATTTGGTTTGAGGATAAGTGAGACATGTGGAACCTTCCCCTTGGGGGTAGTTCCCTGAATTCCAGGAGATAACCCTGAGAAACTATTTCTAGCACCCAGGGATCCTGAACATCTCTTGCCCAAGCCTGAGCAAAGAGAGAGAGTCTGCCCCCCACTAGATCCGGTCCCGGATCGGGGGCTACTCCTTCATGCTGTTTTGTTAGCAGCGGCAGGCTTTTGGCCTGCTTACCCTTGTTCCATGAAAGATTCCAAAAGAAGTTAGTGGAGGTATATGCAGGCTGCACAACTTAGTTAAAAATTAATGAAGTTTATTAGATCATTTAAAACTGATACAAGCACAGAAACAATTGTTACCCAAACACACAGGGGAAAAGACTGCCTTCCTATTATTCACTGTGATTATCAAGTCAGTCGTTTGATACCGGTGTGGGAACTGTGCATTGTGGTATTATTATTGATCTTTAAAGTGAACAAAAGGATATACATCTGAACACACACACGCCATTGAAAAGGTATACACACACGCCTGTGATAGAAACATACTAGTGGATGCCGGTTTTTCAATAACAACACGTTATTAAATTGATTATACAATCATACCATTAAGTGCTCCACTGGAGTTTATAAAATATCAAATATCATAAAGCTTGTTGATTAATATTGCTTTGGAACGAAATCGCTGTCATCTAACATTCCATGGGACCTATTGCAGTCGCTGTTTAGAGTCTAGTGTATGAATGCTGGCTGTTTTACCCTTGTTCCAGCCTTGCATCGGTTTCCAGGCTGGTTTGGGTTGTGAGGCATTACCTTCTTGCTTAGAGGATGCAGAATTAGAGGCCGGTCCGTTCCTGAAATTGCGAAAGGAATGAAAATTAGACTTATTTTTGGCCTTGAAAGGCCTATCTTGTGGAAGGGCGTGGCCCTTTCCCCCAGTGATGTCTGAAATAATCTCTTTCAATTCTGGTCCAAATAGAGTTTTACCTTTGAAAGGGATGTTAAGCAATTTTGTCTTGGATGACACATCCGCTGACCAAGACTTTAGCCAAAGCGCTCTGCGCGCCACGATAGCAAACCCTGAATTTTTCGCCGCTAATCTAGCTAATTGCAAAGCGGCATCTAAAATAAAAGAGTTAGCCAACTTAAGTGCGTGAACTCTGTCCATAACCTCCTCATATGGAGTCTCTCTACTAAGCAAGTTTTCTAGTTCCTCAAACCAGAACCACGCTGCTGTAGCGACAGGAACAATGCACGAAATGGGTTGTAGAAGGTAACCTTGCTGTACAAAAATCTTTTTAAGCAAACCCTCCTATTTTTTATCCATAGGATCTTTGAAAGCACAACTATCTTCGATAGGAATAGTAGTGCGTTTGTTTAGAGTAGAAACTGCCCCCTCGACCTTAGGGACTGTCTGCCATAAGTCCTTTCTGGGGTCGACCATAGGAAATAATTTCTTAAATATAGGGGGGGGAACAAAAGGTATGCCGGGCTTTTCCCACTCCTTATTTACTATGTCCGCCACCCGCTTGGGTATAGGAAAAGCGTCGGGGTGCACCGGAACCTCTAGGAACTTGTCCATCTTGCATAATTTCTCTGGAATGACCAAGTTATCACAATCATCCAGAGTAGATAACACCTCCTTAAGCAGTGCACGGAGATGTTCTAATTTAAATTTAAATGTCACAACATCAGGTTCAGCTTGTTGAGAAATTTTTCCTGAATCTGAAATTTCCCCATCTGACAAAACCTCCCTCATGGCCCCTTCAGATTGGTGTGAGGGTATGACAGAACAATTATCATCAGCGCCCTCCTGCTCTTCAGTGTTTAAAACAGAGCAATCGCGCTTTCTCTGATAAGTAGGCATTTTGGATAAAATATTTGCTATGGAGTTATCCATTACAGCCGTTAATTGTTGCATGGTAATAAGCATTGGCGCACTAGATGTACTAGGGGCCTCCTGTGTGGGCAAAACTGGTGTAGACACAGTAGGAGATGATGTAGTATCATGTTTACTCCCCTCATCTGAGGAATCATCTTGGGCAATTTCATTATCTGTGGCAGTACTGTCCTTACTTTGTTTGGACGCTATGGCACAATTATCACATTAATTTAAATGGGGAGACACATTGGCTTTCATACATATAGAACATAGCTTATCCAAAGGCACAGACATGTTAAACAGGCTTAAACTTGTCAACAAAGTACAAAAAACGTTTTAAAACAAAACCGTTACTGTCTCTTTAAATTTTAAACAGAAAACACTTTATTACTGAATATGTGAAAAAGTATGAAGGAATTGTTAAAAAATTACCAAAATTCCACCACAGTGTCTTAAAGCATTAAGAGTATTGCACACCAATTTTCAGAGCTTTAACCCTTAAAATAACCGGAGCCGTTTACAAATTTAACCCCTATACAGTCCCAGCTATAGCCTTTGCTGAGACCCAACCAAGCCCAGAGGGGAATACGATACCAATTGACGCCTTCTAGAAGCTTTTCCAGCAAATTTCAGATCCTCACACATGCATCTGCATGCCCTGCTCTCAAAAAACAACTGTGCAGTAATGGCGCGAAAATGAGGCTCAGTCTACAACTAGGAAGGCCCCCTGACTGGAAAAGGTGTCTAACATAGTGCCTGCCGTTTAATAAACGTTCCCCAAGTTTATAAATGCGAATTGTCAGCATAAATATGAATAAAATGCCCAAATAAAGCAATCGATTTAGCCCATAAAAGTGTCTACCAGTTTTATAGCCCATATTAAGCCCTTTATTCTGTTTGTTTGACTAAGAAAATGGCTTACCGGTCCCCATGAGGGGAAATGACAGCCTTCCAGCATTACATGGTCTTGTTAGAAATATGGCTAGTTATACCTTAAGCAGAAAAGTCTGCTAACTGTTTCCCCCAACTGAAGTTACTTCATCTCAATTGTCCTATGTGGAAACAGCAATCGATTTTAGTTACTGTCTGCTAAAATCATCTTCCTCTCACAAACAGAAATCTTCATCCTTTTCTGTTTCAGAGTAAATAGTACATACCAGCACTATTTTAAAATAACAAACACTTGATAGAAGAATAAAAACTACATTTAAACACCAAAAAACTCTTAACCATCTCCGTGGAGATGTTGCCTGTGCAACGGCAAAGAGAATGACTGGGGTGGGCGGAGCCTAGGAGGGACTATATGGCCAGCTTTGCTGGGACTCTTTGCCATTTCCTGTTGGAGAAGAGATATCCCACAAGTAAGGATGACGCCGTGGACCGGACACACCAATGTTGGAGAAAGTAAGATTAAGACAGCTAAACTAGGCTTTGGTTAGAGGTGTTCCATGGAGAGTATACAAGGAGGAAAGCTTCTTCAAAAGCACAAAGGTACTTTACCAGTAAAAACCCACCTAGGTATAAATAGGGTGATAAAGGTACAATGTAGGCTTGAAATGCCGTACCTAAAGTTTCCTCAGGGTTGCGGAGTCCCCTTTTAGAAGGAATACCCTGCCTAAGGTTAATAGGGTGTATATGGTTTAAAAGTCTAAAAGTGCAAAACTGTAAAGGGTCCCTAGAATAGGGTAAACCTGTTAAAAGATGCTAATAAAGTTAAGGCATAGCCGATAACATAAATATTCCTGGTCTTTAGGAACTTAAATTAGTCCAGGGTCAAACATAACTCTAGGATGTTTTGTTTACCAGGCCAAAGTAAATAGACAATGAAACTGAAGGTAAATATGAAGCTGTTGGTAAGTCTGAAACTAAAACTAGCTTATATTACTTGCTCAATTAAACCAATGGATGAAATGTGTTTTACCATATATTCTGAGTATTATACTTTAATAGTTACACTGCTCAGAAATATCTAGAGGGGTGATTATTGATACTAATGGAACTGTATTACAAACTAATATGACAATAAATAAGTGGTATAGTTAATATATCCCTGTATCTATGTAACTGTAAATGGATATGATATCCTAATCAATGATTATTTTACTATATTACAAATATATGCTAAAGGACTATAGAATGACATAAATCTGCTTATTAATCAAGGATGATTTGTTTTATTTTTATTCCAGGTATCAACTTATTCTTGCTGGAAAAAGAGTAACAGATATGACAATATCATACTTAGTATGTGAAAACTGCATCCAAGTGAAGCATTACTATGATGTAATGACAAAATGTTGCATGTTTAATATATATATATATATATATATATATATTTCAGGTCTCACATCTCATAGCAAGTAGAGATGTGATGTGACATCACTTTATAGAAATATACTTAATGTGCTATTTCTTATGTTATAGGAATCAAGCTTAAACTGACAGATGCTTGATCCAAGGAGAGATGACCATTAAAGAGACCACCATGTTCTGGGCCATCCTCATACAATGCCACGTGTTCCTCATGGATCCATGATGTCTATCAAATACCTGATCCACATGATGGAAGCCTGATATAGACACAACCTTGATGTTTAATCAACCAAAAACCAGCAAAATAAAGTTGTTCTGAAACAATCTGGTGGTTTGATCCTGACAGTAACCACACACTATACAATAACTTGGTTTATGTTGATGCCTGAAAAAAGAAACTATAAACTTTACACTTTATTTTGTTTCTTGGAGATGCAGCATTGCAACCACTTAAAGGGACATAGACTGTATACACAAGTGGGCATTGCTTGACTGACTTTTGATAATTTCCTACACCAATAAATGTTAAAATGTTTTATAAGTTGAATTTTACCCCATTCAGGTACTAAATCCCTGTATACTTGATAAAAGGACATTTATCGAGATTACCTTGTCTCACTCACTCATGACAGGTCATCTCGAGAGGGGGATTATGTCAGAACAATTGTCCAGTATAATTCACCATTTTGATATTGCATATTAATCACATATGTCTGTGCTATATAATATAGGGGTACAATTGATCATGTGTATTTACTTATATATTCAGGTACATATATCTATATTATTTTTCAGTATTAATATGTAGCTATTAGCTAGTGCTGCTTGTCAGTATATAATTGCTTACTGTGAAGTTTATGTACTTTATCAAAATAATCCATGTTTTGTTATTATTATATTCAAGGTCTCCAACATAGCTGCATGATTCCTATCATTATAAAAACTGGTATAAATATTCACAAATATCCCATGTTTGTTATACATGGTTCCAGTAAGTCTCTTTTTCTATAAACATTAGTGGGGTTCAACCTTGGTTAATGGTCAAATAAAGATACTGACTTGTTTATCAGAATTTATTTACAAAATACATATTTGTCTGTTATAGCTTAGTGACGAGTGCCATCTTCCGAGGCAAAAATATTCTAAATGCTAAATTTTAGCTTATTAACAAAAATGTTAATTAATCTGTAATTAGTGTTAGCCAATCAATTACGTGAACCTGACCTTATCAGTTGGGGTGGAGTTAAGCATTTTCCATAAAATACACACTCACCCACAAAAGGGGGAGGGGGACACAAGCAGACGGCACAAGGGGCCACACTGAGCATGCATGATGACCACACCCTATCCAGAGGTGATGGGAGGCTAAGCTGACCAGACAAGTCAGGATAATGGTAAGAGAGGGTCCAGGGGTAACCTAAGAGGGTCTTTTTACACTGAACCACAGTGAAGGATCCCACAATGTTGATAAGTATGAAATAAACCTTTATGAAACTGTTTTGTTAATATGATTTATGCTCTTTACATTTATATTGAAAATTGTATTATTGAATCAGGTGAGTTAATCAATTCTGGTTTGCCCTTTATAGTCACAAATATTTTGTTTGGTAATTCCTGTTAACCTGGTCTTATCTGTCGACAATAACACTGGGTCAATCCGGAATCTAGTAATAATATCATTTTCTTATGGTCTTCCAGGATTATTAGTTTACCTGATTCTTGCCAGCTATGCTGAGAATTTAAATAACAAAAGCTTCTCTTTCTCTATTATACATACAAGCTACTGCAAGTAAAATAATTTAGTGATTGTTTTCATTAGTTTTAACCTGATAATCATTAAATCATTGTAATGATGTATGCTTATTATTATTATTATCGGTTATTTGTAGAGCGCCAACAGATTCCGCAGCGCTATAAACAAAGGGGGAGTACAACAAAACAATTATAGGGTAGAGGGCCCTGCCAATAGTTGCACTGTTGTAGTCAGCTCTTAAGAAGGTGATCTACTAACAAATGGACTATTAGGCTTACATGCTAAGAGGGTTCATGGGATTGCAGTGAAGGAGAGGAACTGGTATCAGGAAAGGTTAGCGTAGGTTGTATGTGTCCCTGAACAGTAGAGTCTTTAGGGAGCACTTGAAGCTTTTAAAACTAGAAGAGTGTCTTGTGGAGCGAGGCAGAGAGTTCCATAAGATAGGAGCCAGTCTGAAGAAGTCCTGTAAACGAGAGTGTGATGAGGTGACAAGAGAGGAGGAGAGTAGGAGGTCATGAGCAGAGTGAAGGGGACGGGAGGGAGAGTATCTGGAGACAAGGTCGGAGATGTAGGGGGGAGCAGTGCAGTTGAGGGCTTTGTATGTAAGAGTGAGAGTTTTGTGTTTGATCCTAGAGGCAAGAGGAAGCCAGTGAAGGGATGGGCAGAGAGGCGCAGCAGATGAAGAGCGACGTGTAAGGAAGATGAGTCTGGCAGAGGCATTCATTTTGGATTGTAAAGGAGCTAGGCGGCAGGTGGGGAGACCAGAGAGGACAGAGTTGCAGTAATCAAGGCGGGAAAGAATGAGAGAGTGGATTAAAATCTTAGTTGTGTCTTGTGTAAGGAAGTGTCTAATTTTAGAGATGTTTTTAAGGTGGAAGCGGCAGGCTTTAGCCAATGACTGAATGTGAGGAGTGAAGGAAAGATCTGAGTCGAATGTGATCCCGAGACATCAGGCGTGCGGGGTAGGGGTAATGGTGGAGTTGTCGACAGTTATAGAGATATTGGGGTTGGAGATTTTGGAAGAAGGGGCGGAAATGAGGAGCTCAGTTTTGGAGAGATTTAGCTTGAGGTAGTGAGAGGACATCCAGAAAGAGATGTGAGAAAGTTAGTTAGTGACACGGGTTAGCAAGGAAGGAGATAGTTTTGGTGCAGAGAAGTAGATTTGGGTGTCATCGGCGTACAAGTGATATTGGAAATCGTGGGAATTAATTAGGGAACCTAGTGATGATGTGTAGATTGAGAAGAGAAGGGGACCGAGGACAGAGCCTTGTGGTACTCCGACAGAAAGCGGTGATGGGCGGAGGAGGCCCCAGCGAAGGCTACACTGAAGGTACAGTTTGACAGATAGGAAGAGAGCCACGAAAGGGCTGTGTCACAGATGCCGAAGGATTGGAGGGTTTGGAGCAGAAGAGGATGGTCGACAGTGTCAAAGGCTGCGGACAGATCAAGGAGGATAAGCAGAGAGAAGTGGCCTTTTGATTTAGCTGTAAGTAGATCGTTGGTGACCTTAACAATAGCTGTCTCTGTGGAGTGATAGGGACGAAATCCAGATTGCAGCGGGTCAAGAAGGGAGTTTAACATAAGGAAATGGGATAGGCGTGCATATACTAGTTTTTCGAGAAGCTTAGAAGCAAGAGGGAGGAGGGAAATTGGGCGGTAGTTGGATGGGGAGGTAGGATCAAGGGAAGGTTTTTTGAGGATAGGTTTGACCAGCGCATGTTTCATTGATGAGGGAAATGTACCAGTGCTGAGGGAGAGGTTGAAAGTGTGTGTTAGTATAGGGGTAAGGGTAGCAGAGAGAGAGGGGAGCAGCTGTGAGGGGATAGTGTCAAGGGGACAGGTAGTGAGGTGAGAGCATAGTATAAGTGCTGAAACTTCGTCCTCAGTAACAGGGGAGAATGAACTAAGTTTCAGGTTATGAGTGTTGTGGGTGAGTGAGAGTATTTGAGGGGGGGAGAATGGAATTGTGTTGAGAGCTGATTTCATGTCTGATGGAGTCAATTTTGTTAATGAAGTAACTGGCAAAGTCGTGGGCTGACAGAGAAGTTGTATTAGGAAGTGGGGGAGGGCGGAGGAGAGTATTGAAAGTGGAGAACAGACGTTTTCCAGAAGGCTACCTGTAGAAAGTTAAATGGCAGTTGCAGGAGTTAAGTAAGAAGGTCTGTGTTGATTTTTTTTCTGTGTTCTGAGATAGACTGTGTAAAAGGAGAGAGATAAATTGGTTAATGATGGTCCATTTATGGACATTTTAAGCTAAGGGTCAGTCATGCAGAAACAAAAACAAAAAAGACATCGCCGGAGGAAGAATTCTTCTTTGCCGCTTGGAGGAAGACATCGCCCGGATCGGATCAGGAGTTCGGCCCGGTGTGGTGAAGACAAGGTAGGGAGATCTTCAGGGGGGTAGTGTTAGGCTTTTTTAAGGGGGGTTTGGGTGGTTTTAGAATAGGGGTATGTGGGTGGTGGGTTGTAATGGGGGGGGGATTGTATTTGTTGTATGCAAAAGAGCTGAATTCTTTGGGGCATGCCCCACAAAAGGCCCTTTTAAGGGCTGGTAAGGTAAAGAGCTTTGAAATTTGTTTAATTTAGAATAGGGCAGGGAATTTTTTTTATTTTGGGGGTTTATTATTTTATTAGGGGGCATAGAATAGGTGTAATTAGCTTAAAAATCTTGTAATCTTTTTTTTATTTTTTGTAATTTAGTGTTTGTT
Organism: Bombina bombina; assembly: GCF_027579735.1. Classification (NCBI taxonomy): domain Eukaryota; kingdom Metazoa; phylum Chordata; class Amphibia; order Anura; family Bombinatoridae; genus Bombina; species Bombina bombina. Next base: position 883,823,114 of record NC_069503.1, on the reverse strand, counting down.
TTTTTTTGTAATTTAGTTTAGTTAATTTAATTGTATTTTTAGATAGATGTTTGTAGTTTATTAAATTTATTGATAGTGTAGGTGTATTTGTAACTTAGGTTAGGATTTATTTTACAGGTAATTGGGTAATTATTTTAACTAGGTAGATATTAAATAGTTAATAACTATTTAATATCTATTATACCTAGTTAAAATAATTAACAATTTACCTGTAAAATAAATATTAACCCTAACATAGCTACAATGTAATTATTAATTATATTGTAGCTATCTTAGGGTTTATTTTATAGGTAAATATTTAGATTTAAATAGGAATATTTTAGTTTATAAATGAATTAGATTAATTTAATATAAATTTAGTTAGGGTTAGATAGAGTTAATATAGTTAATATAAATACTATAGTAACTATATTAACTATATTAACCCTAATATAATTAGGGTTAATATAGTTAATATATATAATGTAATACCTATATTAACTATAATATACTTAGGGTTAATATAGATAATATAGCTGGCGGTGGGGTAGGTAGATTAAATTAGGGGTTAATCATTTTAATAGAGATGGCGGCGGTGTAAGGGGCTTACATTAGGGGTTAATAATAATATAGCTGGCGGCGGTATAGGGGGATTAGATTAGGGGTTAATAATTTTTATATAGGTGGCGGCGGTGTAAGGGGTCAGATTAGGGGATAGATAAGGTAGATGGCGGCGGTTTTAGGGGCTCACAGTAGGGGGTTAGTTTATGTAGATGGCGGCGGGGTCCGGGAGCGGCGGTTTAGGGGTTAATAACTTTATTAGGGATTTCGGGGGGGGGGATCGCGGTTGACAGGTAGATAGACATTGCGCATGCGTTAGGTGTTAGGTTTTATTTAGCAGATCGCGGTTGACAGGGAGATAGACATTGCGCATGCGTTAGGTGTTAGGTTTATTTTCTAGTTAGTTTAGGGAGTTACGGGGCTCCAATAGTCAGCGTAAGGCTTCTTACGGCTGCTTTTTGTGGCGAGGTGAAAATGGAGTAAGTTTTCTCCATTTTCGCCACGTAAGTCCTTACGCTGCATATTGGATACCAAACTGCGCTGGTTTGGTATACCTGCCTATGGCCCAAAAAACTACGGGCGACGGCAGAAATATACGCGCGTAACTTCTAGGTTACGCCGTATATAGGATACCAAATCAGCGTAAATATTGGCGTTGACGGCTTTTGCGGGCGACGATTTATATCGGATCGACCCCTAGAAAGTTAAATGACAGTTGCAGGAGTTAAGTGAGAAGGTCTGTGTTGATTTTTTTTCTGTGTTCTGAGATAGACTGTAGAAAGTTAAATGGCAGTTGCAGGAGTTAAGTGAGAAGGTATGTGTTGATTTTTTTTTTCTGTGTTCTGAGATAGACTGTAGAAAGTTAAATGGCAGTTGCAGGAGTTAAGTTAGAAGGTCTGTGTTGATTTTTTTCTGTGTTCTGAGATAGACTGTAGAAAGTTAAATGGCAGTTGCAGGAGTTAAGTTAGAAGGTCTGTGTTGATTTTTTTTCTGTGTTCTGAGATAGACTGTAGAAAGTTAAATGGCAGTTGCAGGAGTTAAGTGAGAAGGTCTGTGTTGATTTTTTTCTGTGTTCTGAGATAGACTGTAGAAAGTTAAAGGGCCACTATAAGTAAATATTTTCTATGCCTGTTACTAACTAACTACCCCAAATACACTTTTTATCAATAGCATTTCAGTAACATATCTCTACCGTATATCAGAAATCTTGTCTGCAAATTTAATTGTTTTCCAAACCCACTCCGTGGGTATCCTTTGCTCTGTACCAATCCGTTTACAATACCTAGGTTTCAAAATGGCGCTTTAAACACAAAGTTATTGGTTTAACTATTTTGAACATGCAGTGCTGAAAATAGTGGGCAGGATAACGTGACATCATCAGCGAATAAAATATATAACTTTTAGAACGTTATGAAACTTTGTTTTGGAGAAAATATAGGTCAGTAGGTTTTAATTAATGTTTATTAACTTTAATATGTTAGATGTTTAGCTTAAAAATTATAACAGAAAGTAATCCTTTAAATGGCAGTTGCAGGAGTTAAGTGAGAAGGTCTGTGTTGATATTTTTCTGTGTTCTGAGATAGACTGTAGAAAGTTAAATGGCAGTTGCAGGAGTTAAGTGAGAAGGTCTGTGTTGATTTTTTTTTCTGTGTTCTGAGATAGACTGTAGAAAGTTAAATGGCAGTTGCAGGAGTTAAGTTAGAAGGTCTGTGTTGATTTTTTTCTGTGTTCTGTGATAGACTGTAGAAAGTTAAATGGCAGTTGCAGGAATTAAGTGAGAAAGTCTGTGTTGATTTTTTTTTCTGTGTTCTGAGATAGACTGTAGAAAGTTAAATGGCAGTTGCAGGAGTTAAGTGAGAAGGTCTGTGTTGATTTTTTTCTGTGTTCTGAGATAGACTGAAGAAAGTTAAATGGCAGTTGCAGGAGTTAAGTTAGAAGGTCTTTGTTGATTTTTTTTCTGTGTTCTGAGATAGACTGTAGAAAGTTAAATGGCAGTTGCAGGAGTTAAGTGAGAAGGTCTGTGTTGATTTTTTTCTGTGTTCTGAGATAGACTGTAGAAAGTTGAATGGCAGTTGCAGGAGTTAAGTTAGAAGGTCTGTGTTGATTTTTTTTCTGTGTTCTGAGATAGACTGTAGAAAGTTAAATGGCAGTTGCAGGAGTTAAGTGAGACGGTCTGTGTTGATTTTTTTTCTGTGTTCTGAGATAGACTGTAGAAAGTTAAATGGCAGTTGCAGGAGTTAAGTGAGAAGGTCTGTGTTGATTTTTTTCTGTGTTCTGAGATAGACTGTAGAAAGTTAAATGGCAGTTGCAGGAGTTAAGTTAGAAGGTCTGTGTTGATTTTTTTTCTGTGTTCTGAGATAGACTGTAGAAAGTTAAATGGCAGTTGCAGGAGTTAAGTGAGAAGGTCTGTGTTGATTTTTTTTCTGTGTTCTGAGATAGACTGTAGAAAGTTAAATGGCAGTTGCAGGAGTTAAGTGAGAAGGTCTGTGTTGATTTTTTTCTGTGTTCTGAGATAGACTGTAGAAAGTTAAAGGGCCACTGTAAGTTAATATTTTCTATGCCTGTTACTAACTAACTACCCCAAATACACTTTTTATCAATAGCATTTCATTAACATATCTCTACCGTATATCAGAAATCTTGTCTGCAAATTTAATTGTTTTCCAAACCCACTCCGTGGGTATCCTTTTCTCTGTACCAATCCGTTTACAATACCTAGGTTTCAAAATGGCGCTTTAAACACAAAGTTATTGGTTTAAGTATTTTGAACATGCAGTGCTGAAAATAGTGGGCAGGATAACGTGACATCATCGGCGAATAAAAGATATAACTTTTAGAATGTTATGAAACTTCGTTTTGGAGAAAATATAGGTCAGTAGGTTTTAATTAATGTTTATTAACTTTAATATGTTAGTTGTTTAGCTTAAAAATTATAACATAAAGTAATCCTTTAAATGGCAGTTGCAGGAGTTAAGTGAGAAGGTCTGTGTTGATTTTTTTCTGTGTTCTGAGATAGACTGTAGAAAGTTAAATGGCAGTTGCAGGAGTTAAGTGAGAAGGTCTGTGTTGATTTTTTTCTGTGTTCTGAGATAGACTGTAGAAAGTTAAATGGCAGTTGCAGGAGTTAAGTGAGAAGGTCTGTGTTGATTTTTTTTCTGTGTTCTGAGATAGACTGTAGAAAGTTAAATGGCAGTTGCAGGAGTTAAGTGAGAAGGTATGTGTTGATTTTTTTCTGTGTTCTGAGATAGACTGTAGAAAGTTAAATGCCAGTTGCAGGAGTTAAGTTAGGTCTGTGTTGATTTTTTTTCTGTGATCTGAGATAGACTGTAGAAAGTTAAATGGCAGTTGCAGGAGTTAAGTGAGAAGGTCTGTGTTGATTTTTTTTCTGTGTTCTGAGATAGACTGTAGAAAGTTAAATGGCAGTTGCAGGAGTTAAGTGAGAAGGTCTGTGTTGATTTTTTTCTGTGTTCTGAGATAGACTGTAGAAAGTTAAAGGGCCACTGTAAGTTAATATTTTCTATGCCTGTTACTAACTAACTACCCCAAATACACTTTTTATCAATAGCATTTCATTAACATATCTCTACCGTATATCAGAAATCTTGTCTGCAAATTTAATTGTTTTCCAAACCCACTCCGTGGGTATCCTTTTCTCTGTACCAATCCGTTTACAATACCTAGGTTTCAAAATGGCGCTTTAAACACAAAGTTATTGGTTTAAGTATTTTGAACATGCAGTGCTGAAAATAGTGGGCAGGATAACGTGACATCATCGGCGAATAAAAGATATAACTTTTAGAATGTTATGAAACTTCGTTTTGGAGAAAATATAGGTCAGTAGGTTTTAATTAATGTTTATTAACTTTAATATGTTAGTTGTTTAGCTTAAAAATTATAACATAAAGTAATCCTTTAAATGGCAGTTGCAGGAGTTAAGTGAGAAGGTCTGTGTTGATTTTTTTCTGTGTTCTGAGATAGACTGTAGAAAGTTAAATGGCAGTTGCAGGAGTTAAGTGAGAAGGTCTGTGTTGATTTTTTTTCTGTGTTCTGAGATAGACTGTAGAAAGTTAAATGGCAGTTGCAGGAGTTAAGTGAAAAGGTCTGTGTTGATTTTTTTCTGTGTTCTGAGATAGACTGTAGAAAGTTAAATGGCAGTTGCAGGAGTTAAGTGAGAAGGTCTGTGTTGATTTTTTTTCTGTGTTCTGAGATAGACTGTAGAAAGTTAAATGGCAGTTGCAGGAGTTAAGTGAGAAGGTCTGTGTTGATTTTTTTCTGTGTTCTGAGATAGACTGTAGAAAGTTAAATGGCAGTTGCAGGAGTTAAGTGAGAAGGTCTGTGTTGATTTTTTTTCTGTGTTCTGAGATAGACTGTAGAAAGTTAAATGGCAGTTGCAGGAGTTAAGTGAGAAGGTATGTGTTGATTTTTTTCTGTGTTCTGAGATAGACTGTAGGGGGTCGATCCGATAAAAATCGTCGCCCGCAAAAGCCGTCGACGCCAATAATTGCGCGGATTTGGTATCCTATATACGGCGTAAGCTAGAAGTTACGCGCGTATATTTCTGCCGTCGCCCGCAGTTTTTTGGGCCATAGGCAGGTATACCAAACCCGCGCAGTTTGGTATCCAATATGCAGCGTAAGGACTTACGTGGCGAAAATGGAGAAAACTTACTCCATTTTCACCTCGCCACAAAAAGCAGCCGTAAGAAGCCTTACGCTGACTATTGGAGCCCCGTAACTCCCTAAACTAACTAGAAAATAAACCTAACACCTAACGCATGCACAATGTCTATCTCCCTGTCAACCGCGATCTGCTAAAATAAACCTAACACCTAACGCATGCGCAATGTCTATCTACCTGTCAACCGCGATCCCCCCCCCCCCCCGAAATCCCTAATAAAGTTATTACCCCCCTAAACCGCCGCTCCCGGACCCCGCCGCCATCTACATAAACTAACCCCCTACTGTGAGCCTCTAAAACCGCCGCCATCTACCTTATCTATCCCCTAATCTGACCCCTTACACCGCCGCCACCTATATAAAAATTATTAACCCCTAATCTAATCCCCCTATACCGCCACCAGCTATATTAATATTATTAACCCCTAATGTAATCCCCTTACACCGCCGCCATCTCTATTAAAATGATTAACCCCTATTTTAATCTACCTACCCCGCCGCCAGCTATATTATCTATATTAACCCTAAGTATATTATAGTTAATATAGTTATTACATTATATATATTAACTATATTAACCCTAATTATATTAGGGTTAATATAGTTACTATAGTATTTATATTAACTATATTAACTCTATCTAACACTAACACCCCTAACTATATTTATATTAAATTAATCTAATTAATTTATAAACTAAAATATTCCTATTTAAATCTAAATACTTACCTATAAAATAAACCCTAAGATAGCTACAATATAATTAATAATTACATTGTAGCTATGTTAGGGTTAATATTTATTTTACAGGTAAATTGTTAATTATTTTAACTAGGTATAATAGATATTAAATAGTTATTAACTATTTAATATCTACCTAGTTAAAATAATTACCCAATTACCTGTAAAATAAATCCTAACCTAAGTTATAAATACACCTACACTATCAATAAATTAAATAAAGTACAAACATCTATCTAAAAATACAATTAAATTAACTAAACTAAATTACAAAAACAAACAAACACTAAATTACAAAAAATAAAAAAAAAGATTACAAGATTTTTAAGCTAATTACACCTATTCTAAGCCCCCTAATAAAATAATAAACCCCCAAAATAAAAAAAATTCCCTGCCCTATTCTAAATTAAACATATTTCAAAGCTCTTTACCTTACCAGCCCTTAAAAGGGCCTTTTGTGGGGCATGCCCCAAAGAATTCAGCTCTTTTGCATTCAACAAATACAATCCCCCCCCCCCCATTACAACCCACCACCCACATACCCCTATTCTAAACCCACCCAAACCCCCCTTAAAAAAGCCTAACACTACCCCCCTGAAGATCTCCCTACCTTGTCTTCACCACACCGGGCCGAACTCCTGATCCGATCCGGGCGATGTCGTCCTCCAAGCGGCAAAGAAGAATTCTTCCTCCGGCGATGTCATCCTCCAAGCGGCAAAGAAGAATTCTTCCTCCGGCGACGTCTTCCTCCAAGCGGCAGCAAAGTCTTCATTCTTCCGGCGGCATCTTCAATCTTCTTTCTTCGCTCCGCCGCCGCGGAGCATCCATCCCGGCCGACTGCTAAACTTGGAATGAGGTACCTTTAAATGACGTCATCCAAGATGGCGTCCGCCGAATTCCGATTGGCTGATAGGATTCTATCAGCCAATCGGAATTAAGTTAAAAAAATCTGATGGGCTGATTGAATCAGCCAATCAGATTCAAGTTCAATCCGATTGGCTGATCCAATCAGCCAATCAGATTGAGCTCGCATTCTATTGGCTGTTCCGATCAGCCAATAGAATGCGAGCTCAATCTGATTGGCTGATTGGATCAGCCAATCGGATTGAACTTGAATCTGATTGGCTGATTCAATCAGCCAATCAGATTTTTTTAACTTAATTCCGATTGGCTGATAGAATCCTATCAGCCAATCGGAATTCGGCGGACGCCATCTTGGATGACGTCATTTAAAGGTACCTCATTCCAAGTTTAGCAGTCGGCCGGGATGGATGCTCCGCGGCGGCGGAGCGAAGAAAGAAGATTGAAGATGCCGCCGGAAGAATGAAGACTTTGCTGCCGCTTGGAGGAAGACGTCGCCGGAGGAAGAATTCTTCTTTGCCGCTTGGAGGATGACATCGCCGGAGGAAGAATTCTTCTTTGCCGCTTGGAGGACGACATCGCCCGGATCGGATCAGGAGTTCGGCCCGGTGTGGTGAAGACAAGGTAGGGAGATCTTCAGGGGGGTAGTGTTAGGCTTTTTTAAGGGGGGTTTGGGTGGGTTTAGAATAGGGGTATGTGGGTGGTGGGTTGTAATGGGGGGGGGGGGGGATTGTATTTGTTGAATGCAAAAGAGCTGAATTCTTTGGGGCATGCCCCACAAAAGGCCCTTTTAAGGGCTGGTAAGGTAAAGAGCTTTGAAATATGTTTAATTTAGAATAGGGCAGGGAATTTTTTTTATTTTGGGGGTTTATTATTTTATTAGGGGGCTTAGAATAGGTGTAATTAGCTTAAAAATCTTGTAATCTTTTTTTTATTTTTTGTAATTTAGTGTTTATTTGTTTTTGTAATTTAGTTTAGTTAATTTAATTGTATTTTTAGATAGATGTTTGTACTTTATTTAATTTATTGATAGTGTAGGTGTATTTATAACTTAGGTTAGGATTTATTTTACAGGTAATTGGGTAATTATTTTAACTAGGTAGATATTAAATAGTTAATAACTATTTAATATCTATTATACCTAGTTAAAATAATTAACAATTTACCTGTAAAATAAATATTAACCCTAACATAGCTACAATGTAATTATTAATTATATTGTAGCTATCTTAGGGTTTATTTTATAGGTAAGTATTTAGATTTAAATAGGAATATTTTAGTTTATAAATTAATTAGATTAATTTAATATAAATATAGTTAGGGGTGTTAGTGTTAGATAGAGTTAATATAGTTAATATAAATACTATAGTAACTATATTAACCCTAATATAATTAGGGTTAATATAGTTAATATATATCTGTAATAACTATATTAACTATAATATACTTAGGGTTAATATAGATAATATAGCTGGCGGCGGGGTAGGTAGATTAAATTAGGGGTTAATCATTTTAATAGAGATGGCGGCGGTGTAAGGGGCTTACATTAGGGGTTAATAATTTTAATATAGATGGCGGCGGTGTTAGGGGCTCACTTTAGGGGGTTATAGATATAATATAGCTGGCGGCGGGGTACGGGAGCGGCGGTTTAGGGGTTAATAGCTTTTTTATTGTTAGGCTAGTGAGGGGGGATAGCGGATAGAGGGTTAGACAGTGCGGGCTATGTTAGGGAGGCGTGTTAGACAGTGCGGGCTATGTTAGGGAGGCGTGTTAGACAGTGCGGGTGTTTTAGACTTTAGTCAGGTTTTATAGGCGCCGGCAGATTCTAACGTGGCGCAAGTCACTGGCGACGCCAGAAATTTGTACTTACGCAGATTTCTGGACATCGCTGGTTTGTGAGACTTACGGCACGTTAGCATCTGACGGCGACCTATATGGGATGGCTCGAGTTGCGAGCTGAAACTGCGGGCGACGCCGGTTCCCTCGCTTGCGCCGCAAACTGCGATCGATATCGGATCGCGCCCCAGAAAGTTAAATGCCAGTTGCAGGAGTTAAGTTAGGTCTGTGTTGATTTTTTTTCTGTGTTCTGAGATAGACTGTAGAAAGTTAAATGGCAGTTGCAGGAGTTAAGTGAGAAGGTCTGTGTTGATTTTTTTTCTGTGTTCTGAGATAGACTGTAGAAAGTTAAATGGCAGTTGCAGGAGTTAAGTGAGAAGGTCTGTGTTGATTTTTTTCTGTGTTCTGAGATAGACTGTAGAAAGTTAAAGGGCCACTGTAAGTTAATATTTTCTATGCCTGTTACTAACTAACTACCCCAAATACACTTTTTATCAATAGCATTTCATTAACATATCTCTACCGTATATCAGAAATCTTGTCTGCAAATGTAATTGTTTTCCAAACCCACTCCGTGGGTATCCTTTTCTCTGTACCAATCCGTTTACAATATCTAGGTTTCAAAATGGCGCTTTAAACACAAAGTTATTGGTTTAAGTATTTTGAACATGCAGTGCTGAAAATAGTGGGCAGGATAACGTGACATCATCGGCGAATAAAAGATATAACTTTTAGAATGTTATGAAACTTCGTTTTGGAGAAAATATAGGTCAGTAGGTTTTAATTAATGTTTATTAACTTTAATATGTTAGTTGTTTAGCTTAAAAATTATAACATAAAGTAATCCTTTAAATGGCAGTTGCAGGAGTTAAGTGAGAAGGTCTGTGTTGATTTTTTTCTGTGTTCTGAGATAGACTGTAGAAAGTTAAATGGCAGTTGCAGGAGTTAAGTGAGAAGGTCTGTGTTGATTTTTTTTCTGTGTTCTGAGATAGACTGTAGAAAGTTAAATGGCAGTTGCAGGAGTTAAGTGAGAAGGTCTGTGTTGATTTTTTTCTGTGTTCTGAGATAGACTGTAGAAAGTTAAATGGCAGTTGCAGGAGTTAAGTGAGAAGGTCTGTGTTGATTTTTTTTCTGTGTTCTGAGATAGACTGTAGAAAGTTAAATGGCAGTTGCAGGAGTTAAGTGAGAAGGTATGTGTTGATTTTTTTCTGTGTTCTGAGATAGACTGTAGAAAGTTAAATGCCAGTTGCAGGAGTTAAGTTAGGTCTGTGTTGATTTTTTTTCTGTGTTCTGAGATAGACTGTAGAAAGTTAAATGGCAGTTGCAGGAGTTAAGTGAGAAGGTCTGTGTTGATTTTTTTTCTGTGTTCTGAGATAGACTGTAGAAAGTTAAATGGCAGTTGCAGGAGTTAAGTGAGAAGGTCTGTGTTGATTTTTTTTCTGTGTTCTGAGATAGACTGTAGAAAGTTAAATGACAGTTGCAGGAGTTAAGTGAGAAGGTCTGTGTTGATTTTTGTTTCTGTGTTCTGAGATAGACTGAAGAAAGTTAAATGGCAGTTGCAGGAGTTAAGTTAGAAGGTCTTTGATGATTTTTTTTCTGTGTTCTGAGATAGACTGTAGAAAGTTAAATGGCAGTTGCAGGAGTTAAGTGAGAAGTTCTGTGTTGATTTTTTTTCTGTGTTCTGAGATAGACTGTATAAAGTTAAATGGCAGTTGCAGGAGTTAAGTGAGAAGGTCTGTGTTGATTTTTTTTCTGTGTTCTGAGATAGACTGTAGAAAGTTAAATGGCAGTTGCAGGAGTTAAGTGAGAAGGTCTGTGTTGATTTTTTTCTGTGTTCTGAGATAGACTGTAGAAAGTTAAAGGGCCACTGTAAGTTAATATTTTCTATGCCTGTTACTAACTAACTACCCCAAATACACTTTTTATCAATAGCATTTCATTAACATATCTCTACCGTATATCAGAAATCTTGTCTGCAAATTTAATTGTTTTCCAAACCCACTCCGTGGGTATCCTTTTCTCTGTACCAATCCGTTTACAATACCTAGGTTTCAAAATGGCGCTTTAAACACAAAGTTATTGGTTTAAGTATTTTGAACATGCAGTGCTGAAAATAGTGGGCAGGATAACGTGACATCATCGGCGAATAAAAGATATAACTTTTAGAATGTTATGAAACTTCGTTTTGGAGAAAATATAGGTCAGTAGGTTTTAATTAATGTTTATTAACTTTAATATGTTAGTTGTTTAGCTTAAAAATTATAACATAAAGTAATCCTTTAAATGGCAGTTGCAGGAGTTAAGTGAGAAGGTCTGTGTTGATTTTTTTTCTGTGTTCTGAGATAGACTGTAGAAAGTTAAATGGCAGTTGCAGGAGTTAAGTGAGAAGGTCTGTGTTGATTTTTTTTCTGTGTTCTGAGATAGACTGTAGAAAGTTAAATGGCAGTTGCAGGAGTTAAGTGAGAAGGTCTGTGTTGATTTTTTTTCTGTGTTCTGAGATAGACTGTAGAAAGTTAAATGGCAGTTGCAGGAGTTAAGTGAGAAGGTGTGTGTTGATTTTTTTTCTGTGTTCTGAGATAGACTGTAGAAAGTTAAATGGCAGTTGCAGGAGTTAAGTGAGAAGGTCTGTGTTGATTTTTTTTCTGTGTTCTGAGATAGACTGTAGAAAGTTAAATGGCAGTTGCAGGAGTTAAGTGAGAAGGTATGTGTTGATTTTTTTCTGTGTTCTGAGATAGACTGTAGAAAGTTAAATGGCAGTTGCAGGAGTTAAGTGAGAAGGTCTGTGTTGATTTTTTTTCTGTGTTCTGAGATAGACTGTAGAAAGTTAAATGGCAGTTGCAGGAGTTAAGTGAGAAGGTCTGTGTTGATTTTTTTCTGTGTTCTGAGATAGACTGTAGAAAGTTAAAGGGCCACTGTAAGTTAATATTTTCTATGCCTGTTACTAACTAACTACCCCAAATACACTTTTTATCAATAGCATTTCATTAACATATCTCTACCGTATATATCAGAAATCTTGTCTGCAAATTTAATTGTTTTCCAAACCCACTCCGTGGGTATCCTTTTCTCTGTACCAATCCGTTTACAATACCTAGGTTTCAAAATGGCGCTTTAAACACAAAGTTATTGGTTTAAGTATTTTGAACATGCAGTGCTGAAAATAGTGGGCAGGATAACGTGACATCATCGGCGAATAAAAGATATAACTTTTAGAATGTTATGAAACTTCGTTTTGGAGAAAATATAGGTCAGTAGGTTTTAATTAATGTTTATTAACTTTAATATGTTAGTTGTTTAGCTTAAAAATTATAACATAAAGTAATCCTTTAAATGGCAGTTGCAGGAGTTAAGTGAGAAGGTCTGTGTTGATTTTTTTCTGTGTTCTGAGATAGACTGTAGAAAGTTAAATGGCAGTTGCAGGAGTTAAGTGAGAAGGTCTGTGTTGATTTTTTTTCTGTGTTCTGAGATAGACTGTAGAAAGTTAAATGGCAGTTGCAGGAGTTAAGTGAGAAGGTCTGTGTTGATTTTTTTCTGTGTTCTGAGATAGACTGTAGAAAGTTAAATGGCAGTTGCAGGAGTTAAGTGAGAAGGTCTGTGTTGATTTTTTTTCTGTGTTCTGAGATAGACTGTAGAAAGTTAAATGGCAGTTGCAGGAGTTAAGTGAGAAGGTCTGTGTTGATTTTTTTCTGTGTTCTGAGATAGACTGTAGAAAGTTAAATGGCAGTTGCAGGAGTTAAGTGAGAAGGTCTGTGTTGATTTTTTTTCTGTGTTCTGAGATAGACTGTAGAAAGTTAAATGGCAGTTGCAGGAGTTAAGTGAGACGGTCTGTGTTGATTTTTTTTCTGTGTTCTGAGATAGACTGTAGGGGGTCGATCCGATAAAAATCGTCGCCCGCAAAAGCCGTCGACGCCAATAATTGCGCGGATTTGGTATCCTATATACGGCGTAAGCTAGAAGTTACGCGCGTATATTTCTGCCGTCGCCCGCAGTTTTTTGGGCCATAGGCAGGTATACCAAACCCGCGCAGTTTGGTATCCAATATGCAGCGTAAGGACTTACGTGGCGAAAATGGAGAAAACTTACTCCATTTTCACCTCGCCACAAAAAGCAGCCGTAAGAAGCCTTACGCTGACTATTGGAGCCCCGTAACTCCCTAAACTAACTAGAAAATAAACCTAACACCTAACGCATGCACAATGTCTATCTCCCTGTCAACCGCGATCTGCTAAAATAAACCTAACACCTAACGCATGCGCAATGTCTATCTACCTGTCAACCGCGATCCCCCCCCCCCCCCCGAAATCCCTAATAAAGTTATTACCCCCTAAACCGCCGCTCCCGGACCCCGCCGCCATCTACATAAACTAACCCCCTACTGTGAGCCTCTAAAACCGCCGCCATCTACCTTATCTATCCCCTAATCTGACCCCTTACACCGCCGCCACCTATATAAAAATTATTAACCCCTAATCTAATCCCCCTATACCGCCACCAGCTATATTAATATTATTAACCCCTAATGTAATCCCCTTACACCGCCGCCATCTCTATTAAAATGATTAACCCCTATTTTAATCTACCTACCCCGCCGCCAGCTATATTATCTATATTAACCCTAAGTATATTATAGTTAATATAGTTATTACATTATATATATTAACTATATTAACCCTAATTATATTAGGGTTAATATAGTTACTATAGTATTTATATTAACTATATTAACTCTATCTAACACTAACACCCCTAACTATATTTATATTAAATTAATCTAATTAATTTATAAACTAAAATATTCCTATTTAAATCTAAATACTTACCTATAAAATAAACCCTAAGATAGCTACAATATAATTAATAATTACATTGTAGCTATGTTAGGGTTAATATTTATTTTACAGGTAAATTGTTAATTATTTTAACTAGGTATAATAGATATTAAATAGTTATTAACTATTTAATATCTACCTAGTTAAAATAATTACCCAATTACCTGTAAAATAAATCCTAACCTAAGTTATAAATACACCTACACTATCAATAAATTAAATAAAGTACAAACATCTATCTAAAAATACAGTTAAATTAACTAAACTAAATTACAAAAACAAACAAACACTAAATTACAAAAAATAAAAAAAAAGATTACAAGATTTTTAAGCTAATTACACCTATTCTAAGCCCCCTAATAAAATAATAAACCCCCAAAATAAAAAAAATTCCCTGCCCTATTCTAAATTAAACATATTTCAAAGCTCTTTACCTTACCAGCCCTTAAAAGGGCCTTTTGTGGGGCATGCCCCAAAGAATTCAGCTCTTTTGCATTCAACAAATACAATCCCCCCCCCCCATTACAACCCACCACCCACATACCCCTATTCTAAACCCACCCAAACCCCCCTTAAAAAAGCCTAACACTACCCCCCTGAAGATCTCCCTACCTTGTCTTCACCACACCGGGCCGAACTCCTGATCCGATCCGGGCGATGTCGTCCTCCAAGCGGCAAAGAAGAATTCTTCCTCCGGCGATGTCATCCTCCAAGCGGCAAAGAAGAATTCTTCCTCCGGCGACGTCTTCCTCCAAGCGGCAGCAAAGTCTTCATTCTTCCGGCGGCATCTTCAATCTTCTTTCTTCGCTCCGCCGCCGCGGAGCATCCATCCCGGCCGACTGCTAAACTTGGAATGAGGTACCTTTAAATGACGTCATCCAAGATGGCGTCCGCCGAATTCCGATTGGCTGATAGGATTCTATCAGCCAATCGGAATTAAGTTAAAAAAATCTGATTGGCTGATTGAATCAGCCAATCAGATTCAAGTTCAATCCGATTGGCTGATCCAATCAGCCAATCAGATTGAGCTCGCATTCTATTGGCTGTTCCGATCAGCCAATAGAATGCGAGCTCAATCTGATTGGCTGATTGGATCAGCCAATCGGATTGAACTTGAATCTGATTGGCTGATTCAATCAGCCAATCAGATTTTTTTAACTTAATTCCGATTGGCTGATAGAATCCTATCAGCCAATCGGAATTCGGCGGACGCCATCTTGGATGACGTCATTTAAAGGTACCTCATTCCAAGTTTAGCAGTCGGCCGGGATGGATGCTCCGCGGCGGCGGAGCGAAGAAAGAAGATTGAAGATGCCGCCGGAAGAATGAAGACTTTGCTGCCGCTTGGAGGAAGACGTCGCCGGAGGAAGAATTCTTCTTTGCCGCTTGGAGGATGACATCGCCGGAGGAAGAATTCTTCTTTGCCGCTTGGAGGACGACATCGCCCGGATCGGATCAGGAGTTCGGCCCGGTGGGGTGAAGACAAGGTAGGGAGATCTTCAGGGGGGTAGTGTTAGGCTTTTTTAAGGGGGGTTTGGGTGGGTTTAGAATAGGGGTATGTGGGTGGTGGGTTGTAATGGGGGGGGGGGGGGATTGTATTTGTTGAATGCAAAAGAGCTGAATTCTTTGGGGCATGCCCCACAAAAGGCCCTTTTAAGGGCTGGTAAGGTAAAGAGCTTTGAAATATGTTTAATTTAGAATAGGGCAGGGAATTTTTTTTATTTTGGGGGTTTATTATTTTATTAGGGGGCTTAGAATAGGTGTAATTAGCTTAAAAATCTTGTAATCTTTTTTTTATTTTTTGTAATTTAGTGTTTATTTGTTTTTGTAATTTAGTTTAGTTAATTTAATTGTATTTTTAGATAGATGTTTGTACTTTATTTAATTTATTGATAGTGTAGGTGTATTTATAACTTAGGTTAGGATTTATTTTACAGGTAATTGGGTAATTATTTTAACTAGGTAGATATTAAATAGTTAATAACTATTTAATATCTATTATACCTAGTTAAAATAATTAACAATTTACCTGTAAAATAAATATTAACCCTAACATAGCTACAATGTAATTATTAATTATATTGTAGCTATCTTAGGGTTTATTTTATAGGTAAGTATTTAGATTTAAATAGGAATATTTTAGTTTATAAATTAATTAGATTAATTTAATATAAATATAGTTAGGGGTGTTAGTGTTAGATAGAGTTAATATAGTTAATATAAATACTATAGTAACTATATTAACCCTAATATAATTAGGGTTAATATAGTTAATATATATCTGTAATAACTATATTAACTATAATATACTTAGGGTTAATATAGATAATATAGCTGGCGGCGGGGTAGGTAGATTAAATTAGGGGTTAATCATTTTAATAGAGATGGCGGCGGTGTAAGGGGCTTACATTAGGGGTTAATAATTTTAATATAGATGGCGGCGGTGTTAGGGGCTCACTTTAGGGGGTTATAGATATAATATAGCTGGCGGCGGGGTACGGGAGCGGCGGTTTAGGGGTTAATAGCTTTTTTATTGTTAGGCTAGTGAGGGGGGATAGCGGATAGAGGGTTAGACAGTGCGGGCTATGTTAGGGAGGCGTGTTAGACAGTGCGGGCTATGTTAGGGAGGCGTGTTAGACAGTGCGGGTGTTTTAGACTTTAGTCAGGTTTTATAGGCGCCGGCAGATTCTAACGTGGCGCAAGTCACTGGCGACGCCAGAAATTTGTACTTACGCAGATTTCTGGACATCGCTGGTTTGTGAGACTTACGGCACGTTAGCATCTGACGGCGACCTATATGGGATGGCTCGAGTTGCGAGCTGAAACTGCGGGCGACGCCGGTTCCCTCGCTTGCGCCGCAAACTGCGATCGATATCGGATCGCGCCCCAGAAAGTTAAATGCCAGTTGCAGGAGTTAAGTTAGGTCTGTGTTGATTTTTTTTCTGTGTTCTGAGATAGACTGTAGAAAGTTAAATGGCAGTTGCAGGAGTTAAGTGAGAAGGTCTGTGTTGATTTTTTTTCTGTGTTCTGAGATAGACTGTAGAAAGTTAAATGGCAGTTGCAGGAGTTAAGTGAGAAGGTCTGTGTTGATTTTTTTCTGTGTTCTGAGATAGACTGTAGAAAGTTAAAGGGCCACTGTAAGTTAATATTTTCTATGCCTGTTACTAACTAACTACCCCAAATACACTTTTTATCAATAGCATTTCATTAACATATCTCTACCGTATATCAGAAATCTTGTCTGCAAATGTAATTGTTTTCCAAACCCACTCCGTGGGTATCCTTTTCTCTGTACCAATCCGTTTACAATATCTAGGTTTCAAAATGGCGCTTTAAACACAAAGTTATTGGTTTAAGTATTTTGAACATGCAGTGCTGAAAATAGTGGGCAGGATAACGTGACATCATCGGCGAATAAAAGATATAACTTTTAGAATGTTATGAAACTTCGTTTTGGAGAAAATATAGGTCAGTAGGTTTTAATTAATGTTTATTAACTTTAATATGTTAGTTGTTTAGCTTAAAAATTATAACATAAAGTAATCCTTTAAATGGCAGTTGCAGGAGTTAAGTGAGAAGGTCTGTGTTGATTTTTTTCTGTGTTCTGAGATAGACTGTAGAAAGTTAAATGGCAGTTGCAGGAGTTAAGTGAGAAGGTCTGTGTTGATTTTTTTTCTGTGTTCTGAGATAGACTGTAGAAAGTTAAATGGCAGTTGCAGGAGTTAAGTGAGAAGGTCTGTGTTGATTTTTTTCTGTGTTCTGAGATAGACTGTAGAAAGTTAAATGGCAGTTGCAGGAGTTAAGTGAGAAGGTCTGTGTTGATTTTTTTTCTGTGTTCTGAGATAGACTGTAGAAAGTTAAATGGCAGTTGCAGGAGTTAAGTGAGAAGGTATGTGTTGATTTTTTTCTGTGTTCTGAGATAGACTGTAGAAAGTTAAATGCCAGTTGCAGGAGTTAAGTTAGGTCTGTGTTGATTTTTTTTCTGTGTTCTGAGATAGACTGTAGAAAGTTAAATGGCAGTTGCAGGAGTTAAGTGAGAAGGTCTGTGTTGATTTTTTTTCTGTGTTCTGAGATAGACTGTAGAAAGTTAAATGGCAGTTGCAGGAGTTAAGTGAGAAGGTCTGTGTTGATTTTTTTTCTGTGTTCTGAGATAGACTGTAGAAAGTTAAATGACAGTTGCAGGAGTTAAGTGAGAAGGTCTGTGTTGATTTTTGTTTCTGTGTTCTGAGATAGACTGAAGAAAGTTAAATGGCAGTTGCAGGAGTTAAGTTAGAAGGTCTTTGATGATTTTTTTTCTGTGTTCTGAGATAGACTGTAGAAAGTTAAATGGCAGTTGCAGGAGTTAAGTGAGAAGTTCTGTGTTGATTTTTTTTCTGTGTTCTGAGATAGACTGTATAAAGTTAAATGGCAGTTGCAGGAGTTAAGTGAGAAGGTCTGTGTTGATTTTTTTTCTGTGTTCTGAGATAGACTGTAGAAAGTTAAATGGCAGTTGCAGGAGTTAAGTGAGAAGGTCTGTGTTGATTTTTTTCTGTGTTCTGAGATAGACTGTAGAAAGTTAAAGGGCCACTGTAAGTTAATATTTTCTATGCCTGTTACTAACTAACTACCCCAAATACACTTTTTATCAATAGCATTTCATTAACATATCTCTACCGTATATCAGAAATCTTGTCTGCAAATTTAATTGTTTTCCAAACCCACTCCGTGGGTATCCTTTTCTCTGTACCAATCCGTTTACAATACCTAGGTTTCAAAATGGCGCTTTAAACACAAAGTTATTGGTTTAAGTATTTTGAACATGCAGTGCTGAAAATAGTGGGCAGGATAACGTGACATCATCGGCGAATAAAAGATATAACTTTTAGAATGTTATGAAACTTCGTTTTGGAGAAAATATAGGTCAGTAGGTTTTAATTAATGTTTATTAACTTTAATATGTTAGTTGTTTAGCTTAAAAATTATAACATAAAGTAATCCTTTAAATGGCAGTTGCAGGAGTTAAGTGAGAAGGTCTGTGTTGATTTTTTTCTGTGTTCTGAGATAGACTGTAGAAAGTTAAATGGCAGTTGCAGGAGTTAAGTGAGAAGGTCTGTGTTGATTTTTTTTCTGTGTTCTGAGATAGACTGTAGAAAGTTAAATGGCAGTTGCAGGAGTTAAGTGAGAAGGTCTGTGTTGATTTTTTTTCTGTGTTCTGAGATAGACTGTAGAAAGTTAAATGGCAGTTGCAGGAGTTAAGTGAGAAGGTATGTATTGATTTTTTTCTGTGTTCTGAGATAGACTGTAGAAAGTTAAATGCCAGTTGCAGGAGTTAAGTTAGGTCTGTGTTGATTTTTTTTCTGTGTTCTGAGATAGACTGTAGAAAGTTAAATGGCAGTTGCAGGAGTTAAGTGAGAAGGTCTGTGTTGATTTTTTTTCTGTGTTCTGAGATAGACTGTAGAAAGTTAAATGGCAGTTGCAGGAGTTAAGTGAGAAGGTGTGTGTTGATTTTTTTCTGTGTTCTGAGATAGACTGTAGAAAGTTAAATGGCAGTTGCAGGAGTTAAGTGAGAAGGTCTGTGTTGATTTTTTTTCTGTGTTCTGAGATAGACTGTAGAAAGTTAAATGGCAGTTGCAGGAGTTAAGTGAGAAGGTATGTGTTGATTTTTTTCTGTGTTCTGAGATAGACTGTAGAAAGTTAAATGGCAGTTGCAGGAGTTAAGTGAGAAGGTCTGTGTTGATTTTTTTTCTGTGTTCTGAGATAGACTGTAGAAAGTTAAATGGCAGTTGCAGGAGTTAAGTGAGAAGGTCTGTGTTGATTTTTTTCTGTGTTCTGAGATAGACTGTAGAAAGTTAAAGGGCCACTGTAAGTTAATATTTTCTATGCCTGTTACTAACTAACTACCCCAAATACACTTTTTATCAATAGCATTTCATTAACATATCACTACCGTATATATCAGAAATCTTGTCTGCAAATTTAATTGTTTTCCAAACCCACTCCGTGGGTATCCTTTTCTCTGTACCAATCCGTTTACAATACCTAGGTTTCAAAATGGCGCTTTAAACACAAAGTTATTGGTTTAAGTATTTTGAACATGCAGTGCTGAAAATAGTGGGCAGGATAACGTGACATCATCGGCGAATAAAAGATATAACTTTTAGAATGTTATGAAACTTCGTTTTGGAGAAAATATAGGTCAGTAGGTTTTAATTAATGTTTATTAACTTTAATATGTTAGTTGTTTAGCTTAAAAATTATAACATAAAGTAATCCTTTAAATGGCAGTTGCAGGAGTTAAGTGAGAAGGTCTGTGTTGATTTTTTTCTGTGTTCTGAGATAGACTGTAGAAAGTTAAATGGCAGTTGCAGGAGTTAAGTGAGAAGGTCTGTGTTGATTTTTTTTCTGTGTTCTGAGATAGACTGTAGAAAGTTAAATGGCAGTTGCAGGAGTTAAGTGAGAAGGTGTGTGTTGATTTTTTTCTGTGTTCTGAGATAGACTGTAGAAAGTTAAATGGCAGTTGCAGGAGTTAAGTGAGAAGGTCTGTGTTGATTTTTTTTCTGTGTTCTGAGATAGACTGTAGAAAGTTAAATGGCAGTTGCAGGAGTTAAGTGAGAAGGTATGTATTGATTTTTTTCTGTGTTCTGAGATAGACTGTAGAAAGTTAAATGCCAGTTGCAGGAGTTAAGTTAGGTCTGTGTTGATTTTTTTTCTGTGTTCTGAGATAGACTGTAGAAAGTTAAATGGCAGTTGCAGGAGTTAAGTGAGAAGGTCTGTGTTGATTTTTTTTCTGTGTTCTGAGATAGACTGTAGAAAGTTAAATGGCAGTTGCAGGAGTTAAGTGAGAAGGTGTGTGTTGATTTTTTTCTGTGTTCTGAGATAGACTGTAGAAAGTTAAATGGCAGTTGCAGGAGTTAAGTGAGAAGGTCTGTGTTGATTTTTTTTCTGTGTTCTGAGATAGACTGTAGAAAGTTAAATGGCAGTTGCAGGAGTTAAGTGAGAAGGTCTGTGTTGATTTTTTTTTCTGTGTTCTGAGATAGACTGTAGAAAGTTAAATGGCAGTTGCAGGAGTTAAGTGAGAAGGTCTGTGTTGATTTTTTTTCTGTGTTCTGAGATAGACTGTGTAAAGGGAGAGATATACATTGGTTAATGATGGTCCAGAGAAATGCTTATTGATTTGCTTTATCAAATATTGCTTATTATTTCTAATAATTATTTTAATAAACTAAGTTTACTTATTGATATGGTCTCAGTTTAATTAATAGACAAATCAGAACTAAAATGATTCAGGTTATATATATATATATATATATATATATATATATATATATATATATATAATTATCCTTTGCAAATGATATAGTTCAGAGTGTTATTAAATTGCACAGATTGCCCCTGCAAAGTTGGTATTGCTATTATATATATATAATGAGTTACATTATCAGAATGATATAGAGGTTCCATAATATTTATTGTGTCTAAACACATAATACCCTTTGCAGGTACACTACTGAAATAGAAATAAAAATAAAAATAATAATGTTAATATTCATAACAGGTCTGTGTGGGAGATAAGTTGAAACTGCTAAAGTCTACCTATTCTGTCTTTTGCGCTCCTCGCTGCCTGTCACTGTTGCCATTAAGCTGTTTCAGTGTAGCTGCGTATCGCAAGGGAGCTGAAGTAAATAAGAAGATACCAGTTATAACACTCAAGTTAATCCCTTCAGTGTGGAAATCTCAACCTTCCTAATTAAAGTCTAAAAAAGTTTATTTATATTTTACAGTGATACTTGGCTTGAACTTTCTCTACTCATTATTTTCAATTGCAACATTGTACACTCAGTGACTGCAATTCCTGTTCCACATATCTAACAAACTATTTCACTCTAGTAGTACCGGATCAATTCATTAGTTGATTCATTCTGCTTACGTGATACATATAACCATTTAAAGGTAGTCTGCAGTTGAGTCTCCAAAATTATCAGTTTCATTGTTACTTTTCTTACACACACACACATATATATAGATATATATATATATATATATATATATATATATACATACACACAGATATATATATATATATATATATATATATATACAGTATGTATATATATATATATATATACATATATATACATATATATAAAATGTAAAAACAGTTCACTGTATTATCTGCGCTCCTCCCGCAGTCCAGTTTAGTAATAGAAGCCCGGCACAATGGAGAGTGGGTGGGGGACACATCCCCTGAAGATATCCAATCAAAAGGCTGCCACTTCAGGCGTGTCTGCCACACACGCCCCAAACAGAGATAGAATGCAAATACTGAAGTAGCGCTCTGATAGGTGGGATAGCTGCTTTGAAAGTGCTGTTAGCAACGAAGTAAAGCAGAGATAGAATTCAAGGCAGCAAAATATGTAAAAAAAACTAACTTTTATTCCATAAGTTAAAAAAAGGACAAAACCAGGATGTCCTATACAGAACAAAACAAGGATGTCCTATACAGAGCCAGCAGTGACTCTAGCAATCAGCCTGATTGCTAGAGTCACTGCTGGCTCTGTATAGGACATCCTGGTTTTGTCCTTTTTTAACTTATGGAATAAAAGTTAGTTTTTTTTACATATTTTGCTGCCTGGAATTCTATCTCTGCTTTACTTCTTTGCTAACAGCACTTTCAAAGCAACTATCCCACCTATCAGAGCGCTACATCAGTATTTGCATTCTATATATATATATATATATATATATATATATATATATATATATATCTAAATATATTAGACAGCATGGTTTAGGCTCTAAGTATTTTTCATGTATTGGTATTGACATAATAAGAAAGCATCCCAGAGGGGGGATAGGGAAAAAAACCACAGTAGAAAGGAAATATTTTGGATTGTTAAATTACACACTAGGACCCCTGAAGGTATTAATAAAAGAATGGTTGTAGACCTATTCACTGAATACTCAAATTATATATTATATGAATAAATATAGGTAATAATACACCCATTCCTTTATTAAGTTTTTTCCACGTTATATTATTGTTATTTGTTATTTATTATTTAATTTTCTCCTTATCGTTATCAAAAATTATTTTACCATATATTTTTTATTCATTACATTGAGATCTCTATTAATATTTGAGGACCCATCTTTACTTTTTAATATGGGCCTCTAGTTTGTTACTTTCTTAGAAATCTCTATTGATATGTAAAGTATGTATTTGATTCCCTTTATTATTTTTCATTTTCCACTTTTATTCTCATTTGATACATATGTTTATTATTGTAGGTACCAATTTTTAATTTTTTTTCATATATATATGTATTTTGTATGCCACTTTTTGACACTTACTCTTGTGGCTGGGGTTATATACTTGGTATAAGCTTCAAGCTATGAGCTAATATGAAACATGCATTTTTAATATTTTTTACATTATTATTATTTTTTATAAAAAATTTTTTTTTTAGGGTTTACATATTTTGTATAGGCTTTATGAGTTCATTTTCTTTTTCTTTCGCAGTTGCTTCTTATATATTTGTAACTCTATCGCCTAGATTTAGAGTTCTGCGTTAGCCATCAAAACCAGCGTTAGGGTGTCCTAACGCTGGTTTTGGCCGCCCGCTGGTATTTAGAGTCAGTCAGGAAAGGGTCTAACGCTCACTTTCCAGCCGCGACTTATCCATACCGCAGATCCTCCTACGCCATTTGCGTATCCTATCTTTCAATGGGATCTTTCTAACGCCAGTATTTAGAGTCATGGCTGAAGTGAGCGTTAGAAATCTAACGACAAGACTCCAGCCGCAGAGAAAAGCCAGGAGTTAAGAGCTTTCTGGGCTAACGCCGGTTCATAAAGCTCTTAACTACTGTGCTCTAAAGTACACTAACACCCATAAACTACCTATGCACCCCTAAACCGAGGCCCCCCACATCGCCGCCACTCTATTACATTTTTTAACCCCTAATCTGCCGACCGCACACCAACGCAACCTACATTATCCCTATGTACCCCTAATCTGCTGCCCCTAACACCGCCGACACCTACATAATACTTATTAACCCCTAATCTGCCCCCCCCATGTCGCTGCTACCTTACCTACAATTATTAACCCCTAATCTGCCGAACGGACCTCACCGCTACTCTAATAAATGTATTAACCCCTAGAGCTAAGTCTAACCCTAACACCCCCCTAAGTTAAATATAATTTTTATCTAACGAAATAAAATAAATCTTATTAAATAAATTAATCCTATTTAAAGCTAAATACTTACCTGTGAAATAAACCCTAATATAGCTACAATATAAATAGTAATTATATTGTAGCTATTTTAGGATTAATATTTATTTTACAGGCAACTTTGTATTTATTTTAACCAGGTGCAATAGCTATTAAATAGTTATTTACTATTTAATAGCTACCTAGTTAAAATAATTACAAAAGTACCTGTAAAATAAATCCTAACCTAAGTTACAATTAAACCTAACACACCACTATCAATAAATTAATTAAATAAACTACCTACAATTATTTACAATTAAACCTAACACTACACTATCAATAAATAAATTAAATACAAATACCTACAAATAAATACAAATAAATACACTAACTAAAGTACAAAAAATAAAAAAGTACTAAGTTACAAAAAATAAAAAAGAACTAAGTTACAAAAAATAAAAAAATAATTTACAAACATTATAAAAATATTACAACAATTTTAAGCTAATTACACCTACTCTAAGCCCCCAAATAAAATAACAAAGCCCCCCAAAATAAAAAATGCCCTATTCTAAAATAAAAATTGAAAAGCTCTTTTACCTTACCAGCCCTTAAAAGGGACTTTTACGGGGCATGCCCCAAAGAATTCTGCTCTTTTGCCTGTAAAAAAAACCATACAATACCCCCCCATCATTACAACCCACCACCCACATACCCCTAATCTAACCCAAACCCCCCTTAAATAAACCTAACACTAAGCCCCTAAAGATACAATCAGCCAATCAGATTGAGCTTGCATTCTATTGGCTGTTCAGATCAGCCAATAGAATGCGAGCTCAATCTGATTGGCTGATCCAATCAGCCAATCGGATTGAACTTGAATCTGATTGGCTGATTCCATCATCCAATCAGAATTTTCCTACCTTTAATTCCGATTGGCTGATAGAATCCTATCAGCCAATTGGAATTCAAGGGACGCCATCTTGGATGACGTCCCTTAAAGGAACCTTCATTCATCGGGAGTTCGTCGTGGAGGAAGGCTGTTCCGCGTCGGCGGGATGAAGATGGAGCCAGAAGATTGAAGATGCCGCTTGATAGAAGACTCAGCTGGATGATTGACCTCTTCAGCCCCCGCTTGGATGAAGACTTCAGCCGGATGATGGACCTCTTCAGCCCCCCCTTGGATGAAGACATCGCCCGGATAGGAGGAAGACTTCGGACCCTCTTCTGGACGGATCGGTGATACCCGGCGTGGTGAAGACAAGGTAGGAAGATCTTCAGGGGCTTAGTGTTAGGTTTATTTAAGGGGGGTTTGGGTTAGATTAGGGGTATGTGGGTGGTGGGTTGTAATGTTGGGGGGGTATTGTATGGTTTTTTTACAGGCAAAAGAGCAGAATTCTTTGGGGCATGCCACGCAAAAGGCCCTTTTAAGGGCTGGTAAGGTAAAAGAGCTTTTCAATTTTTATTTTAGAATAGGGTAGGACATTTTTTTATTTTGGGGGACTTTGTTATTTTTTAGGGGCTTAGAGTAGGAGTAATTAGCTTAAAATTGTTGTAATATTTTTATAATGTTTGTAAATTATTTTTTTATTTTTTGTAACTTAGTTCTTTTTTTATTTTTTGTAACTTAGTTCTTTTTTATTTTTTGTACTTTAGATAGTGTATTTATTTGTAGGTATTTGTATTTATTTATTGATAGTGTAATGTTAGGTTTAATTGTAGATAATTGTAGGTAGTTTATTTAATTAATTTATTGATAGTGTAGTGTTAGGTTTAATTGTAACTTAGGTTAGGATTTATTTTACAGGTAGTTATTAACTATTTAATAGCTATTGTACCTGGTTAAAATAAATGCAAAGTTGCCTATAAAATAAATATTAATCCTAAAATAGCTACAATATAATTATTACTATTTATATTGTAGGTATATTAGGGTTTATTTTACAGGTAAGTATTTAGCTTTAAATAGGATTAATTTATTTAATAAGATTTATTTTATTTCGTTAGATAAAAATTATATTTAACTTAGGGGGGTGTTAGGGTTAGACTTAGCTTTAGGGGTTAATACATTTATTAGAGTAGCGGTGAGGTCCGGTCGGCAGATTAGGGGTTAATAATTGTAGGTAGGTAGCGGCGACGTTGGGGGGGGCAGATTAGGGGGTAATACATATAATATAGGGGTCGGTGGGGGTTAGGGGCAGCAGATTAGGAGTACATAGCTATAATGTAGGTTGCAGCGGTGTACGGAGCAGCAGATTAGGGGTTAATAATAAAATGCAGGGGTCAGCGATAGCGGGGGCGGCAGATTAGGGGTTAATAAGTGTAAGGTTAGGGGTGTTTAGACTCGGGGTACATGTTAGGGTGTTAGGTGCAGACTTAGGAAGTGTTTCCCCATAGGAAACAATGGGGCTGCTTTAGGAGTTGTATGCTGCTTTTTTGCAGGTGTTAGGTTTTTTTTCAGCTCATTGTTTCCTATGGGGGAATCGTGCACGAGCATGTTTTTGAAGCTGGCCGCGTCCGTAAGTACCGGTACTGGTATTGAGAGTTGCAGTGGCGGTAAATTGTGCTATATGCTCCCTTTTTGGAGCCTAACGCAGCCCTTCTGTGAACTCTAAATACCAGCGGTATTTAAAAGGTGCGGGGGGGGGAAAAAGCATGCATATCTAACGCACCCCTTTGGCCGCAGAACTCTAAATCTAGCCATATGTGTTTTAAGTTTAGAAGCACATTTTTATTAATATGAATTTAAATATATGGTGTATTTACTTTTATACATACCCACTGCTCTTTTTTCATTTTTATTTCTATACTTTTGGCACTATGATTCCTTTGTGGCCTCGATTTGATCATCTTTTAACATTTGATTGGCTGTGCGTCAGTATAAAAGTTATTGCTGTACTTTGAGTTTTCAGGCTCTGATAAAGTGCATGTGTGCATGGGCGAAACACGTCAGGTGTCTTTTGGGTTACTCACCTTGTACCTGGCAACCTTGCTGAATAAATACCGCATTACAAAGTCTTGAGCCTCCTGTCTCTGCTTCCTCCTCCCTGGGATATTGTGTGTATATATATATATATATATATATATATATATATATTTCAGAAGATTGGTGTAAGTGCACTCTCACCAACTCTTGCAACTTGTCAGGGTGCTGTGAAGGTAATTGTAGAAATATAGCAAAGAAGAACTCACTGAACTTACTCCAACTGTGACAAAAGTTTAATGCAATATAGTGACGTTTCAGGACAGCAACAGTCCCTTCCTCTGACCAATTAACAATGTGTGAAAACAGCCCTTAAATAGGCTCCAAATTACCCTCCCCACATGATTGACCAATCACGGCCAAAAAGATTCAACACACCCCTCATAGTGACCAATAGCAATCAACAATAGATAGCCAAATATACATATCGTGAAAAATGTGTATAACAAACAATCATAAGTACAGTTTAAAATAGGACCCTGAATCGTCAATGCAAAGGGGCAATCTCACTCCAATCAGGTGCAGAGATAGGCAAGTAAAACATAAAAGTAAAAGTAGGGTTTGATGGATATCTTTCCCCTCTGTTTGGCAATATGATCTGGTTTTTAACATTGTTTTGTTATGGAATTATATTTTGAGGTTATATGATTTAATTTTTATAAATTTTACAACACACATCTTGGGTGGCTCGCCACAGCTACTATAGTAATGGCTGGGGATGTCATTAGTTATGCAAATGCTGAAAGATAGGGAGCGTTGATTTTCTCTGGTTTTTTTATTTTGATTTTTTTTTACCTTGATTTTTTTACCTTGGTTATTTTTTCGGAGTAACACTTATAAATAGGAGCATATATTTTATCTTTTATGTTGAGGATTTATTTAATATTCTGGATATGTTATTGTTTGTGAGTTTGGTCAATATTGACTGCTCATCTAAGAAGTTTTTTTATGTGGATCGTGTTTTGAGGTGATTATGCACGGTTTCTGTTTGTTATGTTTTTGGGGCAACACACGTCTATTTCTGATGAGCTACCTATGAAGACTGGATGTGGATAAACCTTTAATAATCGGAGTCTTTGTTTGGTGAAATAAGACTGATATACATATAATATAGCTAAGGATGGAATTATGGCTGGTTGTGGGAGTGTCTATTATCTCTATTGAGATGCCGATAACCTATTAAAACATTGCGGCACTACGACACGCCTAGATGTGGGCGGACTTGTCCCCGATTGGATGATCCTCGCCACTTTGTTTACCTTAGTGATGTGTGATAATGCCTCCATAGGGTGATAGTGTGCGGCACAAGTTGTGTTAGCTAATCGAGATTA
The DNA here is from genome assembly GCF_027579735.1 of Bombina bombina. Lineage (NCBI taxonomy): Eukaryota > Metazoa > Chordata > Amphibia > Anura > Bombinatoridae > Bombina > Bombina bombina. Next base: position 883,795,121 of record NC_069503.1, on the reverse strand, counting down.
GATGATTTATGATTTTTATGGGATTCTGGGATTCTTTTGGGTCACTGCAATATATATCAGATTTGATATATTTATAGATCCTCTTTAGTTTTTTGTGATACATTATGTTTTGACGGCCTGTGCCGACAGAGATGAAGACCGATCATTGAATTGGTTATTATGCTTTAACACAGTTCAAGAAGACTTGTCTGTGCAGCGCTCGGAGTGAGTGTTTGATGCGGCTCAGTGTTAATACTTTAGTTCAACTTTGGAGATGCGTGCCTCCCTAGTGACAGGGGGGCGTTTGTTATGGTTACACAGCGATGAAGTGTTGGGCTATGAGTGTTAGGTCGTTTCTGATTGGTGGAATTACGATCTCCAATTTTGTTGTTTTACTCGTACTTTTACTTTTATGTTTTACTTGCCTATCTCTGCACTTGATTGGAGTGAGATTGCCCCTTTGCATTGACGATTCAGGGTCCTATTTTAAACTGTACTTATGATTGTTTGTTATACACATTTTACACGATATGTATATTTGGCTATCTATTGTTGATTGCTATTGGTCACTATGAGGGGTGTGTTGAATCTTTTTGGCCATGATTGCTCAATCATGTGGGGAGGGTAATTTGGAGCCTATTTAAGGGCTGTTTTCACACATTGTTAATTGGTCAGAGAAAGGGACTGTTGCTGTCCCGAAACGTCACTATATTGCACTAAACTTTTGTCACAGTTGGAGTAAGTTCAGTGAGTGCTTCTTTGCTATATATATATATATATATATATAGATATATATATATATATATATATATATATATATATACATATATATATATATATATACATATATATATATATACATATATATATATATATACATATATATATATATATATATATATATACATATATATATATATATATATATATATATATACATATATATATATATATACATATATATATATATATATATATACACACACACATATATATATATATATATATATATATATATATATATATATACAGTATATATTCATACACACACACATAAATATATATATATATATATATATATATATACACACACACACAGACACACACACATATATATATATATATAAAAATAAATAAAAACAATAAACATTCAGATATTCATGCTAAATTCTTAAAACATAAAAAACCTGAAGAAAATTGTTGTAAATGCTTAAACAATCTCTGAACTTGCACTACTTACAGAAAAATAAAAAAATAAAAGCGGCTTTCATACAGTCAAACTCATCCAAAATAGAAGTCACTAAATGATAGTCACGCTCAATATTGCTTTATTTTGCAGCATGGGCTACAGGTTTAAACTGTGTCTTAAGTATCATTTTGTAATAGCAAAATTAATGTTAATACTTGAAAAAAAATATTATTTACATTTTTATTCTTTGGAAACAAAATATTTATTTACTGAAATGCCCATTTAGCTCATGAACTTCCAATTAAATGATGTAAAAAAAATAATAATAAATAAACAAACAAAACAAATAAGAAGGTTGCTCCATCCATAACATCTCAAAATACCTCAGATTTTCTGGTAACAGTCTGTTCAATGGGAAATCTGAATTTAAAGGGACACTGAACCCAATTTTTTTCTTTTGTGATTCAGATAGAGCATGCAATTTTAAGCAACTTTTTAATTTACTCCTTTTAGCAAATGTTCTTCATTCCTTTGGTATCTTTATTTGAAAAGCAGGAATGTAAGTTTAGTTGCCGGCCCATTTTTGGTGAACAACCTGGGTTGTTCTTGCTGATTGGTGGATAAATTCATCCACCAATAAATAAGTGCTGTCCAGGGTACTGGACTTTCTTTTTCAAATAAAGATAGCAAGAGAACAAATAAAAATTGATAATTGGAGTAAATTATAAATTTGCTTAAAATTGCATGCTCTATCTGAATAATAAAAGAAAAAATTTGGGTTCCGTATCTTATTCAAAAGTAAAACACATTTGGTAACAACATAGGTGCTTAAGCAACAGTTGAACATAAAATGTACAATGTTTGAACCCAACAAAGCCATGGAATAAGTAGTATAACTACAGTATTTTTTGGCTTATGATTCACTGTTTTGTCTACTAAAATATCATGTGCCATATATCCCAAAATGATTATGCTTATTTTGTTTCCCAGCATTATCCTCTTACATTTATTTGCCAAAAAATACTCTAGCTGCAATGCTTGCTTTTTACATGGATAATTATATTTGGAATCAAAATATTTTTTAATTTACACACATTAAATAGCTTTCTGTTTGTATAAAAAAATAACTGAGGACATTCTTACATACAGTGCATACTTTTTTTTTCTAAAAATATATAAACGTACAAGCCTATTATAAATTAAAAGAGAATGGAAGTGATGTAATAGATTAGGCTGACCATATTGCCGCTTTAAGAAGGAACACATATTAAAAATACATATGTGAGGGTTTTTATACAAAACCATTTCTTTAAACAGCCCTGAAAAAAGCCCTGACATAGGTATTTTTCATATGTGTCCCTATTTAAAGCGGCAATATGGTCAGCCTAAATAGATACCATTAAAAAAGGGATTCATTTTCTAAATATTAACATTTTAAAAACTGATGCATTTTTTTCAGGTAGAAAAAAACTTAATTTTATGATATTTAAACAATGTTCCCAAAGATACTGTGACAGATTGTATGGCCCAAGGGAGGAAGTTATAGCTGGCTACTATGTTAATCTCAGGTTAAAGGGCCATGAAACCCAATTTGTTTCTTTCATTGTTTTGAAACAGCATGCAATTTTTAACAACTTTCTAATATACTTCTATTATCTAATTTGCTTCATTCTGTTTACATCCTTTGCTGAAAAACATATCTAGATAGGCTTAGTAGCTTCTGATTGGTGACTGCACATAGGTGCCTTGTGTTTTTGGCTCGCCCATGTACATTGCTATTTCTTCAACAAAGGATATCTAAAGAATAAGATCAAAGAATAAGATCATAGAAGTCAATTGGAATGTTGTTTAAAATTGTATTCTCTATCTGAATCATGAAAGACATTTTTGGGTTTAATGTCCCTTTAAGGCAGGCAGTAAGGTATACGTGGGGTTTATTAGGCTACTTAGGGAAGGTTGTGGTCAGCCACCTTAAAATGCTGCTCACAAAACAGTGCAGAGAGAGAAGGGAGAGAAACTGAGCTGCAGACTGGTTGAAATCCTCTCTCTCTTTACAAGCATGGAAAATGTACAGGTACTACTGAATTGTGAAAATATATTTTGGTGAAGTGTTTTGAGGGCTAATTTATCACCTGGCATTAGTGAGGGAACTAGGCAGGTTTGTTGTGAACCTAGACAAGTTTAGTTAGTTCTCCAATAAGGAGATAGGTTTTTGTTTGTCAGTGCTGTGTTATTTAAAGTGTACTGCCAGTGGTGAACAATAAAAATTAACCCTGCAAGGTCATAGGAGCCCTGTCTAGAAAAGCAATTTTATTGTTTGCTCAATATTTAAAGGGTACACGCACAATAACACATTATTAATCCAGTAAATGGCCACATTGTTACATTATGGTAGTGGTATGATTATGAAGCATTTACTAAGAACCCTAGTACAATTGAATGCAGTGCAGCAGGAAACAGGATGTTGGAGCAGGCCACAGAGGACAGGACCACTCAGAAGGAATCTATGAGTGTGCAAAGAGAAACAAACCAATTATTTATCAAATGCTCCAGACCCAGAACACATTACATGAAGTGTTTTTTTATATATCTCCTGGACCTATATCTACACCAGTAACTGAAGCCCTGGATATTAGGGCTAACCAGTATTTGCAAAAAATGACTCTTGACAATGATGTGGAGGCCTATTTACTCACATTTGAGTGTGTCGCAGAAAGAGAGGCATTGCCACAAAGCCAATGGGTGGGTCTTCATTCTATTTTTGGTTGGAGATTCACAGAAATCATACTTTGACCATTTACCAAATGATGCAGTTAACTATGCTTGCCTGAAGGCAAAAATTCTTGCTTGCACTGGAATGACACCAATAGATAGAGCGCAGAGATATCATGGATGAAAGTTATATGAAAATAAACCACCAAGGTTTAAAATGTTTGATTTGATCCGACAAAAAAATGTTTAAAGCCAGAGACCAATAGTTCTGCACATATAATGGAGATAATTGTATTTCATCATTATCTCCATGGACTATCAACTTTTTTACGTGAATGGGTGAGGCAGACTATGTCATGTAAGAACATAATCGTTCTAGTTGAAAAAGATATTGCAACTAAAAAAACTGTCGCTTAGGAAACCACCTGAGACCTCAAGGTTGTCCAGCCATAAGCCTGTTGATAATTTGCACAACCCAGAGGAACGTCTAAACAAGAAAGAAAACTCGAGTACTCTTGGTACAGAGATGGAGACAGAAGGAACAAGAGGGCAACTAAATAAAACAATAAAAAATAATTATTTAATGCTACTCTTGTGGATATTTGGGACATATATCAGCACAATGTCTGGGTTCATATGAACCTATGCAAGTGAACTGGTTAGACTACTGTGATAGTTCTAACTGTTACCAATTTAATGTAGTAGGATGTGTTAAAAGTTCCAATCAATATGTTTTGAAAGTTAGCATAAATGGTAGGGAAACTGATGTGCCAGTGGACTCAGGAAGTGGAGTCACACTAGTATCAGGTCAGCTGGTAAAGACTATCCCTACACAACCAGTAGGAAAGACAGGTATTTCTTGTGTACATGGAAATGTGCTCTATCATCCTAATATTTTGCTCCCTATAGCACTAAAGGGGGGAAAACTTAACTGTTCCGGCCACTGTTATACCCCAACTTTCATTCCCTGTCTTTCTGGGGAAAACATTTCCAGGTTCTTTGGGCCTACTGAAGGGCTTGGTCCAGATAGGTGAACCCAAGGGGGCAGAACGTTTTCAAGGCTGTTTTGGAAACATTTTTCCCTTCTCCTTTGACCTATATGCAGAGGCTGGCAACACTCAGAAAAAGTGGGAAAGAAGGTTAGACAAACTTAAGAGAGCAAGGGAACAGAATAAAGAACTTCCTGTAGTAATGGTGGAGGTAGAAGCAAATTGAGATTTGCAGAGCTCTATTTCTTAACCTATACAGCAGGAAGATCCTGGAGTTACAGGTAGGTAAAAAAACGTCCCCTGAGTTAGATGAATTGGTTTAGTCAGGAAAAAATATTGGGCACAGTCAGGCCAATGACCCCTCTTGTATATGCATGAACATAGGTCACAGAAATAAATTAAGTAAAACTACCAGGGGAAAAAAACAGATGCAGCACCTTATTTTTTACTTAAAGGGACACTGAACCCAATTTTTTTTTCTTTTGTGATTCAGATAGAGCATGACATTTTAAGCAACTTTCTAATTTACTCCTATTATCAAATTTTCTTAATTCTCTTGGTATCTTTATTTGAAATGCAAGAATGTAAGTTTAGATGCTGGCCATTTTTGGTGAACAACCTGCGTTGTTCTTGCTGATTGGTGGATAAATTGATCCACCAATAAAAAGTTCTGTCCAGAGTTCTGAACCCAAAAAAAGCTTAGATGCATTCTTTTTCAAATAAAGATAGCAAGAGAATGAAGAAAAAATGATAATAGGAGTAAATTAGAAAGTTGCTTAAAATTAAATGCTCTATCTGAATCATGAAAGAAAACATTTGGGTTCAGTTCCCCTTTAAAGATGATCTCTTATACAAAGTAACACAGCATGCCGGAAAGCTGGTAGAAAAAACGTCTTGTTCCAAAAAGCCACAGAAATGTTATTCTGGAATAAGGTTACTCACACCTCTTTGGGTGACACCTTGTTGCAGAGAAAACTACAGACATAATTTTAGAGCAATTTTTCTGGCATGGAATCTATGAAGAAGTATAGAGATATTGCTCATCCTGCCCAGAGTGTCGGCTTTCAGCTCCACGGCATTTTGCAAGAGATCCATTGCTTTCCCTTCCTATCATAGATAAAGCCATTCAGAAGAATTGGTATGGACATAGTAGGACATGTAGAGAAGTCAACTAAGGGCAATCAGTATATATAAGTGATTGTTGACTATACAATTAGGTATCTGGAGGCAATAACTTTAAGGAATATTACCACAAAAACTATAGTAAGGGAAATGGTACCATTTTATTCCTGGGTTTGGCTTCCAGAAGAGATTTAACTGATCAGGCAACGCTTTTTGTCTCAATACTTATGAGGGAAGTTTATTAGTTCCTAAAAATCAAGGCTATTTGTATCTCTGTCTATCACCCACAAACAGAGGGGTTGGTTATAAGGTTTAACAAGATTAAAAAGGGTGGTAAGAAAGGATGGAAAAGACTGGCATTTACTTTTGCCATATTTAATGTTCTCAATTAGGGAAGTGCCTAGTTCTTCAAGCAAGTTTAAAGATATATTTTAAGAAATGCCAGGACGTACTAAAGCCATTAAGCATAACATAATAACCAAACATGTGGTAAAGGTAAAGTTAAGGCCCTATAGAATAATCGAGGCAAAACAGAAGGAAATTAAGACTGAAATTACTAAAATGTTGCAGTTGGTCATGATTGAGGAATCAACTAGTGAATAGTCTAGTCCTATTGCACTGGTACCCAAGCTAGATGGTTCAATCAGGTTTTGTAATGATTTCAGAAAAGTCACTGAAGTTTTATCTTTTGATGCTTATCCAAAGTGGATGAACTCATTGATAGACTAGGCAAGGCCATTTTATAACATTAGATTTAACAAAAATGTATTGGCAAATAACGTTAGCAGAATCTGCCAAAGAAAAGACAGCCTTTTCCACTGTTGAGGGGCTGTTTCAATATACAGTACTCCCGTTTGGCTTACATGGTGCCCCTGCCACCTTGTAATGTCTAATGTATAAACTGTTAAGGCCACACTACCAATACTAAGCAGTGTATCTAAATAATGTAGTAATATTGTCTCAAGATTGGAAAACTCATCTTGGAAAGGTAGAAGCTGTACTAAAGACTTTGAGAATGTCGTGTTAACAGCTAACTCTAGTAAGTGTGACATTGAGTTGGCAGAACCTAAGTATCTTGGATATGTAGTAGGAAAAGGTCTATTAAAACCCCAGTTGAAAAACATAGAGCCATTCAAAACTATCCAAAGAGAAAAAAAACAGATAAGGGCATTTTTGGGGCTATTGGGGTACTACAGACTCTTTAGCCCCAACTTTGCAACCATTTTTGCATATAACTTAGCTCACAAAGGGACCTGCCCCAGATATAATTAAATGGACACAGGAAGCTAAAGCATCATTTTAGGAATTAAAAAATGCTCTTTGTACTAGTCCTGTTTTAATTGCTCCAAATTTTGGAGAAACATTCTTGTTTCAAACTGATGTCTCTTATGTAGGTTTAGGGGCTGTATTGGCTCAAACAGTAGAAGGTGAGGAACATCCAATCTTTTACTTGAGTAGAAAGCTATGCCCCAGAAAACGAAAGTATGCAGTAATTGCAAAGGAATGTTTAGCAGTAAAGTGGGTAATGAAAAGCTTGAGGTATTATTTGCTGGGGAGGAAGTTTGTGTTGATTACAAACCACAAGCCCCTAAACTGGATGAGCCTAAATAAAGAAAAGAATCCCGGAATTACCAGATGGTTCTTGTCCTACAGCCTTTTTGTTTCAAAATCAAGCATAGGGCCAAACGATACCACAGTAATGCAGATGGCTGTCCAGAACACACAGTTTTGTTGCATCTGTCACTCCACTCTATCAGATTGATCTGGGGGAGGGGACGTGTGACAGATTGTTCTGTCCATATCTGGCTACTATGCTAGTCTCAGGTTAAGTCTGGTAGTAAGGTATACATGGGGTTAATTAGGCCACTTAGGGAAGGTTGTGGTCAGCCTTCTTAAAAGGCAGCTCACAAAACAGTGCAGAGAGAAAGAAGGAAGAGAAACCCTGAGCTGAAGACTGGTTGAAATCATGACTCTCCTTACAAGCATGGAAAATGTGCAGGTACTAGTGAACTTTAAAAATATATTTTTATAAAGTGGTTTGAGAGCTAATTTATCTTGGCATGTTTAGTTAGTTCTCTAATAAGGAGATACAGATTTTTGTTTGTTCATTGCTATTGTTTTGTTTTGAAATGAAAGGGACAGGGTTAACTGAGTGCAACAACCCAGTGCTGTGTTATTTAAAGTGTATCACCAGTGGTGAACAATAACAATTAACCCTGCAAAGTCATAGGTCCCCAGTCTGTGGAAGTAATCATTTTGTATTGTTTGCCCAGTATTAAAAGGGACCATGCACAATAACACATGAATCCAGTAAAGGGCCACATTTTTACAGATACCCATTCATCAAGAAAATATGTTGCAATGTAATTAGAAGAGTATATTGAGAGATAAGCCGAGTACTTGCACCAACAACGGACTCATTCATGCCCACACAGACATACTTAAAATCCATTATGTCCAGCTAAAGAGGCTAATCGTTTCACAAGCCTGGTTTACATTTTCAAATTAATTAACAAATAAGAAAATATTAAGAAACAAAAATAACAAAAAACAAACACTCAATACATTTGAGGTTTGATTTGCTCACTTTAATAGAGCATGTTACTTGTAGAGCATGCTTACATATACCTCATACACTTGCAACTTGTGAGTGCTTAGCATGCACACCAGTGATACGTGTTGTGAAGGCAGAGATACAATATATGCCACTGCTAGCTGTCTTTGTAGACACAAACTGTAAATGCAAGTAAAAGGGTGAGAATGCTCCCCAAGTCACATGCACAGTGCTAAAACATGTATAGTGGTTTCTAGAAGCATTTAATAAATTATATTGCTAATCAAAACTGAAATGAACTGGTTTGTTTTTAAATTTTGTCTGCAATGTCCTAAACAGTACTGAAATTATTAGCTTAATACTTTGTATATATGATTTTAATAAAGAAATGTATATACTTATCACTACTGTTTATTTTATTGCATTACAAGTGGTATCTCCTGCTTCACAAGAACCAGCATCTAAACTGATTGTTCCATGAGCTCAGGCATCCTGTGGGAGTGGCTTTGACTGATCTTGTTGTGGGAGGTGAGTCTGCTGAGCGACTCTGAGGTCCTGGCCTGCTGTTATAGCACCTGGGGGTCGATCCGATAAAAATCGTCGCCCGCAAAAGCTGGCGACGCCAATATTTGCGCAGGTTTGGTATCCTATATACGGCGTAACCTAGAAGTTAAGCGCGTATATTTCTGCCGTTGCCCGTAGTTTTTTGGAACATAGGCAGGTATACCAAACCCGCGCAGTTTGGTATCCAATATACAGCGTAAGGACTTACGTGGCGAAAATGGAGAAATCTTACTCCATTTTCACCTCGCAACAAAAAGCAGCCGTAAGAAGCCTTAAGCTGACTATTGGAGCCCTGTAACTCCCTAAATTGGCTGCAAAATAAACCTAACACCTATCTCCCTGTCAACCGCGATCTGCTAAATAAAACCTAACACCTAACGCATGCGCAATGTCTATCTCCCTGTCAACCGCAATCCCCCGCCGCAATCCCTAATAAAGTATTTAACCCCTAAACCGCCGCCATCTACATAAACTAACCCCCTACTGTGAGCCCCTAAAACCGCCACCATCTAACTGATCTATCCCCTAATGTAAACCCCTTACACCGCCGCCATCTATATTAACATTATTAACCCCTAATTTGATCTACCTACCCCGCCACCAGCTATATTATCTATATTAACCCTAAGTATATTATAGTTAATATAGTTATTACATTATATATATTAACTATATTAACCCTAATTATATTAAGGTTAATATAGTTAATATAGTTACTATAGTATTTATATAAACTATATTAACTCTATCTAACCCTAACACCCCTAACTAAATTCTTATTAAATAAATCTAATATTAATATTATTAATTAAAATATTCCTATTTAAATCTAAATACTTATCTATAAAATAAACCCTAAGATAGCTACAATATAATTAATAATTACATTATAGCTATGTTAGGGTTTATATTTATTTTACAGGTAAATTGTTAATTATTTTAACTAGGTATAATAGCTATTAAATAGTTATTAACTATTTAATAGCTACCTAGTTAAAATAATTACCTGTAAAATAAATCCTAATCTAAGTTACAAATACACCTACACTATCAATAAATTAAATAAACTACAAATATCTATCTAAAAATACAATTAAATAAACTAAACTACAAAAAAACCCCACTAAATTACAAAAAATAAAAAAAAAAGATTACAAGATTTTTAAGCTAATTACACCTATTCTAAGCCCCCTAATAAAATAATAAAGCCCCCCCAAAAAAAAATTCCCTACCCTATTCTAAATTAAAAAAAGTTCAAAGCTCTTTTACCTTACCAGCCCTTAAAAGGGCCTTTTGTGGGGGCATGCCCCAAAGAAAACTGCTCTTTTGCCTGAAAAAAAAAAACACAATACCACCCCCCAACATTACAACCCACCACCCACATACCCCTAATCTAACCCAAACCCACCTTAAATAAACCTAACACTACCCCCCTGAAGATCTCCCTACCTTATCTTCACCACTCCGAACTCCTCATCCGATCCGGGCGATGTCTTCCAGCAAGCGGCAGTGAAGTCTTCTTCCATCCGGGCGATGTCTTCAAGCAAGCGGCAGAGAGTCTTCTTCCATCGGTGATAGAATCCTATCAGCCTATCGGAATTCAACGGACGCCATCTTGGATGACGTCATTTAAAGGAACCTCATTCGTCGGGAAGTCGTCGTGCCGGATGGATGCTCCGCAGCGGAGGAGTGAAGAAAGAAGATTGAAGATGCCGATTTTCTTGAAGACATCGCCCGGATCGGATGAGGAGTTCGGCATGGTGAAGATAAGGTAGGGAGATCTTCAGGGGGGTAGTGTTAGGTTTATTTAAGGGTGGTTTGGGTTAGATTAGGGGTATGTGGGAGGTGGGTTGTAATGTTGGGGGGGGTATTGTGTTTTTTTTTTCAGGCAAAAGAGCAGTTTTCTTTGGGGCATTCCCCCACAAAAGGCCCTTTTAAGGGCTGGTAAAGTAAAAGAGCTTTGTACTTTTTTTAATTTAGAATAGGGTAGGGAATTTTTTTTATTTTGGGGGGCTTTATTATTTTATTAGGGGGCTTAGAATAGGTGTAATTAGCTTAAAAATCTTGTAATCTTTTTTTTATTTTTTGTAATTTAGTGTTTGTTTTTTTTGTAGTTTAGTTTATTTAATTGTATTTTTAGATAGATATTTGTAGTTTCTTTAATTTATTGATAGTTGATAGGTGTATTTGTAACTTAGGTTAGGATTTATTTTACAGGTAGTTGGGTAATTATTTTAACTAGGTTAGGATTTATTTTACAGGTAATTGGGTAATTATTTTAACTAGGTAGCTATTAAATAGTTAATAACTGTTTAATAGCTATTATACCTAGTTAAAATAATTAACAATTTACCTGTAAAATAAATATAAACCCTAACATAGCTATAATGTAATTATTAATTATATTGTATCTATCTTAGGGTTTATTTTATAGGTAAGTATTTAGATTTAAATAGGAATATTTTAATTAATAATATTAATATTAGATTTATTTTAATAAGAGTTTAGTTAGGGATGTTAGAGTTAGATAGGGTTGTTATACATATATATATATATATATATATATATATATATATATATATATATATATATATATATATTATAATAACGATATTAACTATATTAACCCTAATATAATTAGGGTTAATATAGTTAATATATATAATATAATAATTATATTAACTATATTAACCCTAATATAATTAGGGTTAATATAGCTGGCGGTTGTGTAGGGGGATTAGATTAGGGGTTAATAATTTTAAAATAGATAGCGGCGGGGTAGGGGCTCAATTTAGGGGGTAGGTAAGGTAGATGGCGGCGGTGTTAGGGGCTCACTTTAGGGGGTTATAGATTTAATATAGCTGGCGGCGGTTTAGGGGTTAATAACTTTATTAGGTTGCGGCGGGGTTTGTGAGCGGCAGTTTAGGGGTTAATACATATTTTATTGTTAGGATAGTGAGGGGGATAGCGGATAGAGGGTTAGACATGTCGGGCTATGTTAGGGAGGCGTGTTAGACAGTGCGGTTGATTTAGACTTTAGTCAGGTTTTGTAGGCGCCGGCAGTTTCTAACGTGCTGTAAGTCACTGGCGACGCCAGAAATTTGTACTTGCGCAGATTTCTGGACATCGCTGGTTTATCCGACTTACGGCACGTTAGCATCTGACGGCGCAGTATATGGGATAGCTCGAGTTGCGAGCTGAAACTGCGGGTGACGCGGGTTCCCTCGCTTGCGCCGCAAACTACGGTGTTTATCAGATCGCGCCCCTGATGGTGCTTGCCCCAATGTGAGTGATTCCAATATCATATCCACTATGGAGATGTTTACTGGTTATGCTGAGGCACCTTCTTTGATTTACTTTTTAGGATCTGGTGGATGGCCTGACACTTCAGAAGAGCAGCCTGTGGATTGTTATCTTGGACATTTAGGAGATTGATCTCCACATCTGCATTTGTCATATGAAAGACTATTGCCATTTGATATCTGGTGATATTAATTTATATAATTTTTGACATGTATTAGCGATATATTTTTATATAATTTTTTGCTTGTTTTTTTTAGGTTTTATTGTGGCGCCCCTGTTAATTCATTATTGTAGAGACTTATATAAATAATTAGGAGTTTAGTTTTGTGTGAGTGACCACAGAATTCTAATTTGCATATATTAAAATCACTTTTTTTTCTACCTAATAAATGCAGCCAGTTTAAAAAAAAATAAAAAGGGATCAATTCATGAGCTGTAAATGCATTATGATGTTTTTCTCAGTTCCATGTCTCTTTATGAATAAGCTTAAAATCTAAAGATCTTTAATTGTCAATATGGCTTAGATATACAAAGTGTGAACTATGTATAAAAAGGTCAAACAAAAATCAGAAATAATATATAGCCTGACTGTAGAAAATAGGACAAGATAGGGCTAAATTACAAGTGGAGCGCAAAATATTGCTTTTGCAAGGGCGACACTTAGAAATACCAGCGCTCGCAAATGTGCACTGGTATTACAAGTTAGCCGCATGGAAGTTTTGTATTCACGAGAGTGCGCTTCCATAGGCTCTAACTGAGCCTCATTTTCATGCCATGAGACATGGCACGGAACCTAGCTCAGCAAAGGGCGGTAAGTTGCGCAGCGTTTGGCAGCAAATTAAAAATATATATGTATATGAATATATACATATATATTTATGTGTTTATATGTGTGTATATATATATTCATATATTTACAGGGAACACCCATAGACTGCAACGTAAAGGCACTTTTCAGTGTCATTTTTTGTCTAACAGCCCACATACAACCGCTTTGTGCAGTTTTTTTTAATAAAAAAAAGCTACATTTTTTTTAATAAGAAACCTAAAATATATTTTATTTTGGGGCCAATTGGGAAATTTTTGGAAAATTAACCAGAGATCTGATCTCTGGTATTTTCGGAGCACTAATCGCTACTGTGAGCTAATGGTAGCAATAACTTGTAATAGCTGGTTATTTATCATGCACCTGTAAAAGGGTGAATTTGCCAGTTTGCTGGGACACAATAAATTATCGCTCAACTTGTAATCTAGCCCATAATGTTTAAAGATTTTGATATGTAAAAAAGAGTTATTTATTGTAGGAAATGACTTGCTACTATAACATTATGGTCAGTAAGTTATGAAGTATCATTGCAAGTCTCATGGGTTTAAGGTGCTGTTACCAGTGTACATGTGGAAATAAAATTGCTAAAAAGTCTGCATGAGTTATACTGTATCTTTCTTGCCAATTTAATTTTTTTATATCATATAAAATTCTTCCAAGCATTTTTCAAATTAGCAAAATATGTTGTATCTACACAAACATAAAGAACAATCTTCATTTTGGCACTTTATAATTTTATAAAATAAGTGCTATTTTTTTTATTGTATTTTTCTTTTTTTACATATTTATATATATATTGTATTTCTTGAGCACTAACATTAAAACACAGACCATATTAAAAAGGTGCCCATCTTCCTCTGGGTTCATAGCTACAGTCATGAAATGATGAGTTCAGAATATACAATAGGTGATTTCATAAACTCATGAAACTTTTTTCCTGCTTTAAAACAGCTGAAACATATCAAGTCTCATTCATCATCTGGATTCTTATTCCATAATTCCAAAAATGCCTGAAGTCAATAAATACATCTTCACAGTATCTATATTCCCGGCTATCTGTGTGCAGTATCCGAGACTTATCAAGCAGAGTATTTCATTTTACAAACACCCATGGTGGCACAAGAAGAAGTTGTGACTGTAGCTGATGCAGCTCCCTGACTGTCGACAAAAAGAGGGTCCAAGCAAGCTACCTTAGCAGCAAAGAATGAATGAATGCAGTGAAGTACAGCAAACAGATTGGAGAACTCCAGCTCCTGAAAACAAACAGAAAAAGAATGTTAATACTTTAATAATGTTTTTACCAGATAACACTAATGATTACTATTGAGGCTTTTAAAGGGACATGAGAGAGTCAAAATTAGACTTTCATGATTCAGGTAGAGCTTGCAATAAAAAAAAATACACACAAACTGTCAAATTTATTTCTCTTATCAAATGTACTTATTTCTCTTGATTTAAGCTTGATAGGATACTGAAGTGGCCTAAGGAACAAGCATGGGACTTGAGCAATATATGTATAATATTGTTATAAATATTGGACAAGGTTCCCAACTAGGGAAGCTCTGTGTTTGAGATTGTGGTGAGTGTGCAGCATTGGGCTGTGCAAATTTATCTTTGAATGAGTAGCTGCTTGCACAGTGCTGCCCCCTACTCTTGGGCAACCAATTGCATGAGAGCAGGGGTTGTCAATTACTACAATCAGATTTGTACTTTGTAATTTTAAAGCAGAAGCACTGAGGTGGCAGAAAGCTGCTGATGTGTCCATCTAAGTATACACTACAGGGGCTACAAAGCTAGAAACACAGCTTAAATTTTAATGAATGAGTGCCTGGTTTTTAAAAACACTATTAGAATAGAGGCACTTTCAATCATTAAACTTTAGATTGCAGCATTTTAAAAAAATACCTTTTTCTTTAGGAAACCCAGACCGGCGATTCCTGCCCGCAGCTCCTTTGTACTTACCTCAGATGAAACCGGCTTCCTCCAATCATTGTGTGGCCTCAAGAGATGGCCACTCCAGGGTGCACGCCATGATTGGAGGAAGTAGGTTTTGTCATTTCTGTGCTAAGTACAGAAGAGCCGCGGGCAGAGCATCACCGATCTGGTTTTCCTAAAAAAAAGTATTAAAAAAAACCTGCAATGTAAAGTTTAATGAATGAAAGTGCCCCTGTTTTTAATAGTATTTTTAAAAACTGGGCACACATTCAATCAACTTTACATTCACTTTAATATAAAGGAGCCCATAAATGCAAACGTTGCTGCCATATGGACAGTGATTATAATTTAAAAAAAATATATTACTATTTGCATCTTTAAAATGGGACAGTTTGGAGAGGGGATGTAACTTATTGTAAACAACAATATCATGTGATATTAGGCAATATTTATATGTCATTATACAGTTTATATGTGCACCCTAAAGGTCGTTACTTTTGTATAAATAGTACCATTAGAAAGAAAGTACAGTGCTGTAATCAGAAAGGTAATATTTGTTGTTTTAAAAAAATATAGACTATTATTTGTATTTTAAAACACAAAAATCAAACCAAAGCTACAAGCAGAGAAGATTGTGACTTAGAGGGGGGGGGGCTAAAGCAAGTTTTTGATAATTTTATTAAAAAAAAATAATAATAATTTATTAAATAGTTTGGGTTTCAGAATGTTTGGATTTTAGAAATCCAGATTTGGTGAATGTATTATGTACATACAATATTAATCTTGATAACATGGCTGATTAAACAAACCTATGTTAAAATCACATCTGTCTGTGTTTAGTTAATACTTCAACTGCTGCACATTTTTAGATTGTTTGCATTATTTACATGTAAGCAATAAGCACTAGCTTCAGTGTTTTCTGACTATGTAACCCACACAAATCATATTTAACTTCAGCAAAATATGCTCATAAAGCAATCTGGGTTGTAGAAATAACAAATAAACAGATTCCAAAAATAGCTTTTTTATGATTTTTTTTTTTTAAATAATTTATTTATACTGGGTTCACATTATTATTTTTATTTCAGATGGCTGACAGCAGTTAATCTAGCTGTTGGAAAAATAGGAAAACACAATCCTTCATTTCTGAAAGCTGTCAGATTTTCATTTTTCATTTACCAAACTACAGCTATCAAAGATTCTTTTTGGCTCCTATTTAAATCAAAAGAAGCCAAAAATCATTTGCACAAAGTTCACGTTAAACCTATCAATGACTTTCAGCTTGTTGTATGTATCGGTTAATGGGCTCAAAATGTTGACAGCTGCTCGCAGTTGTAAAAAATTTTTTCTATGATGGGTATTGAAAGATTTGAAACACATTGAAAGCATGTAATCACACACAATAGATTTGTTTAATTTCTAATTAATAATAATAATAATAATAATAATAATAATAATAATGACTAATAATTGTATTTTTAAAATATATATAACGTGAAATACTGATATTTTATATGAAAGTAATAATTCATAATTTCTAATTAAATACATTGTTTAAAATCATCAATAAAACTATCGGCCAGATTACGAGTTTTGCGTTATGAGTGGCTCGGTACTAATTTGCAAGTTATTTCTACCGCTCACCTTTAATAACGCTGCTATTACAGGTTTACAAAAACACGGCATTAGCAGGCGATATGGCAGCATTGAGCTCCATACTGCACACAAATACCAGTGCTGCTTTGAGCTGGTTTTACGTGCACGTGCACGATTTCCCCATAGACATCAATGGGGAGAGCCGGCTAAAAAAAAGCCTAACACCTGCAATTAAGAAGTGTAAAGCTCCATAACGCAGCCCCATTGATTCCTATGGGGAAAGAAAATTTATGTTTAAACCTAACACCCTAACATAAACTCTGAGTCTAAACAGCCCTAATCTGCCACCACCGACATCGCCGACACCTACATTACACTTATTAACTCATAATCTGCTGCCTCCGACATAGCCGCCACCTACCTACACTTATTAACCCCTAATCTGCCGCCCCCAACATCGCCACCACCTACCTACACTTATTAACCCCTAATCTGCCGCCCCCAATGTTGCCACCGCCACTATACTAAAGTTATTAACCCCTAAACCTCTGGCCTCCCACATCACTAAAACTAAATAAATATATTAACCCTTAAACCTAATCCCTAAATCTAACCCTAACCCTAACACCCCTAACTTTAATATAATTAAAATAAATCTAAATAAAACCTACTATCATTAGCTAAATAATTCCTATTTAAAACTAAATACTTACCTGTAAAATAAACCCTAAGCTAGCTACAATATAACTAATAGTTACATTGTAGCTAGCTTAGGTTTTATTTTTATTTCACAGCTACGTTTGTATTTATTTTAACTAGGTAGACTAGTTATTAAATAGTTATTAACTATTTACTAACTACCTAGTTAAAATATATACAAATTTAACTGTAAAATAAAACCTAACCTGTCTTACACTAACACCTAACATTAAACTACAATTAAATAAATTACATTAATTAAATACAATTAACTAAATTACAAAAAACACCCACTAAATTACACAAAATATAAAAGAAATGATCAAATATTTAAACTAATTACACCTAACTAACCTAACTAATAAAACCTAACACTAACCCCCGAAGATCCACTTACAGTTTTTGAAGACCGGACCTCCATCCTCATCAAGTCAGGTGAAGTCTTCATCCAAGTGGCAAAAAGTCGTCCTGATTGGAACAGCCAATAGAATGCAAGCTCAATCCTATTGGCTGATTAGATCAGCCAATAGGATTGAAGCTCAATCCTATTGGCTGATTTACCCTTTAATTCCGATTGGCTGATAGAATTATATCAGCCAATCGGAATTCAAGGGATGCCATCTTGGATGACGTCATTTAAAGGAAGCTTCATTCTTCAAGAACCATCGAAAGAAGAGGATGCTCCACGCCGGATGTCTTGAAAATGGAGCTACTCCACGTCGGAAGGATGAAGATAGAAGATGCCGGCTGGATGAAGGCTTCTCCCGGCTTCATTGAGACTTCTTTCTACTTGGATGAAGACTTTCTCCCGGCTTGATGAGGATGGGTGTCCGGTCTTCAAAACTGTAAGTGGATATTCGGGCGTTAGTGTTAGGTTTTATTAAGGGTTTATTGGGTGGGTTTTATTTTTAGATTAGAGTTTGGGCACAGAAAATAGCTAAATGCCCTTTTAAGGGCAATGCCCATCCAAATGCCCATTTTAGGGCAATGGGGAGCTTTTAGATAGGATTTTATTTGGGGGGGTTGGTTGTGTAGGTGGTGGCTTTTACTGTTAGGGGGTTGTTTGTATTTTTTTTTACAAGTAAAAGAGCTGATTTCTTTGGGGCAATGCCCTGCAAAAGGCCCTTATAAAGGGCTATTATCAGTTTAGTTTAGGCTAGGTTTTTTTTTATTTTCGGGGGGCTTTTTTATTTTGATAGGGCTCTTAGATTAGGTGTAATTAATTTAAATATTTGCTAATTTCTTTTTTATTTTGTGTAATTTAGTGTTTATTTTTTGTGATTTAGTTAATTGTATTTAACTAATGTAATGTATTTAATTGTAGTGTAATGTTAGGTGTTAGTGTAAGACAGGTTAGGTTTTATTTTACAGGTAAATTTGTATTTATTTTAACTATGTAGTTAGTAAATAGTTAATAACTATTTAATAACTAATCTACCTAGTTAAAATAAATACAAACTTAGCTGTGAAATAAAAATAAACCCTAAGCTAGCTACAATGTAACTATTAGTTATATTGTAGCTAGCTTAGGGTTTATTTCACAGGTAAATTTTTTAGTATTAAAAAGGAATTATTTAGTTAATGATAATACATTTTATTTAGATTTATTTTAATTATATTAAAGTTAGGGGTGTTAGGGTTAGACTTAGGGTTAGGTTTAGGGGTTAATAGCTTTAGTATAGTGGCGGCAGTGATGTTTAGGTGTTAATAGGTTTATGGGTGTTAGTGTACTTTGTAAAACTTTAGTTATGAGTTTTATGCTACAGATTTGTAACGTAAAACTCATAACTACTGGCTTTAGATGGTGGTACAAATCTTGACGGTATAGGGTGTACCGCTCACTTTATGGCCTCCCAGGCAAAACTCGTAATACCGGCGCTATGGAAATCCCATTGAAAATTACTTTTTGAAAAGTGCGGTAGTTAATTTGCATTACGGCCAAAAAGATTGTGCGGTGCACCTATACCTGCAAGACTCGTAATAGCAGCGGTAGTGAAAAAGCAGCATTAAGAGGCTTTTTCACTCATAACACAAAACTTGTAATCTAGCCATTTATTAGCTATACATAGGAGTTAGACTGAGTAAGCTAAGTAAGTAAGATTCGATTTAAAAAACTAATATTAGGGAGGGCACCTGAGAGCCAAAGATTTCACCACTAGTTATTATATATCAAATATTTATTAAAAAAATACCAAAAATAAGTATATAATGATGGTTTAAAAAATAAAAGATAGTTTAAGTTGTATATAAAGGGACGTCTCCCTATAACAACAATATAAAAGAAATGATGTAAATATATAAAATACTGTGTAGCAATCAATTCTAAACTAACATAGTATTCTTAAAACAGATCAAAAAGGTACATATTATTACTAAAAACAATGTGGATGTTGCAGATGTATACCTCAAGTTGCAGACAAATAAATGGAGAAACAATGTCTCTGGATGTTTATTACTTATTACCCATATTGATACAATTTTGTTATAGGTGTAAGTTTCTGCTCAGATAGAGCCGCTTGTCTCAAATGGACATGTTGAGTGTTTTATTTCCAATGGGAGAGGTGGTACCTATATAATGTTAGAGTTCCAGCCAGCAAACACCACTTCTTATTGAGCTTAATATAAGAAAGAGATTGTACATTCCCCTTGCATATAGCGGGTACGTTACCCTGTCTTGTAGCGATGGTGCTTGCTCTCTCCTACTCGGTATTTTTCCTCGAGCGGGTAGCGCTGTTTAACTTTCGGCGTCTGACGTCACCTGTGGTGTTCCGTTTCATAGGAGAAGGTAGATGGTGATTCCAAACAGATGATCAGCTGCTCTCAGCTGCTATAGTAGTATCCACAAACGTAGAATCCTGTACTTAGTGCTGTGCATGCAGGAGTGGGGTATGTAGTGAGTATATGATAGCCCTTCCAACTACAACTCCAAATTAGATCTTATATATGAAATGATAACGCAGAGAACAATGAGAACAATAGATAACCCGGGTTATATTGAAAATTCAATAAATGATGATATATGTATAGGAACAATATGTCACAATGCCACACAACAACGCATTTCAGCCCTCAATCCTATTGGTTGATTGGATCAGCCAATAGGATAAACGCTCAATCCTATTGGCTGATTGGTTCAGCCAATAGGATTTTTCCCCTTTAATTCCTATTGTCTGATAGAATTCTATCAGCCAATCTGAATGTAAGGAACACCATCTTGGATGACATAACTTAAAGGGGAACTTCACTTTACAGCGGCAACCATAAGAAGAGGATGATCTGCGCCGGATGTCTTGAAGATGGACCCGCTTGCACCGGATAGATGAAGATGGAAGATGCCGTCTGGATGAAGACTTCTGCCCACTTTGATGAGGACTTCTGCCCTCTTGGATGAAGACTTCTGCCTGCTTAGATGAAGACTTCTGCCCGCTTGGATGAGAACTTCGCCGGCTGGATGGATGTCTGGACTTTGAAAACTGTAAGTGGATCTTCTGGGGTTACTGTTAGGTTTTTTTAAAGTTTTTTTTGGGTGTGTTTTATTTTTAGCTTAGGGTTTGGGCACTTCGTAAAAGAGCTGATTGCCCTTTTCATGGCATGGCAAAAGAGCTAAATGCCCTTTTAAGGGCAATGCCCATCCAAATACCTTTTTATGGCAATGGTTAGCTTAGGTTTATTTAGATAGAATTTTATTTGGGGGGTCTGGTTGTGTGGGTGGTGGGTTTTACTGTGGGGGGATGTATTTTTAATTGCTATGTAAAAGAGCTGTTATCTTTGGGGCAATGCCCCGCAAAAGGCCCTTTTATGGGCTATTGGCAGTTTAGTGTAGGTTAAGGTTTTTTAATTTTGTGGGGGCTTTTTTATTTTGATAGGGCTATTAGTTTTTATTTTTGATAATTTAGTTTTTTATTTTGTGTAATTTAGTGTTTATTTTTTTGTTATTTAGTACATAGTATTTTATTAATTTAATTTATTTTATTTTATTCTAATGTTAGGTGTTAGTGTAAGGCAGCTTAGGGTTAGATGGCAGCGGCAATGTTATGGCCAGCAGATTAGGGGTTAATAAAAATATGTAGGTGGCGGCGATGTTGGGGGCGGAAGATTAGGGGTTAACTGTAATGTAGGTGGCGTCAATGTTAGGGCCAGCAGATTAGGGGTTAATAAATATATGTACTGTAGGTGGCGGTGATGTTGGGGGCAGCAGATTAGGGGGTTAATAACTGTAATCTAGGTGGCGGCAATGTTAGGGCCAGCAGATTAGGGGTTAATAAATATATGTAGGTGGCAGCGATGTGGGGGGTGGCAGATTAGGGGTTAATAACATTATGTAAGGTGGCGGCGATGTCGGGCGGCAAATTAGGAGTGTTTAGACGTGTTTTTTAGGTTAGGGTGTTAAGTTTAAATTTAACTTTTTCTTATCCCATAGACATCAATGGGGATTCGTTACAGAGCTTTTGTTACCGTGCGCAGGTGTTAGGCTTTTTTTTGCTGGCTCTCCCCATTGATGCCTATGGGGAAATCGTGCACAAGCACACTCAAATCAGTGCTTGTATTTGGGTGAGGTATGGAGCTCAACGCCACCATATATGCCCGCGCAAGCCGTTTTTTTAAAACCTGTAAAATGAAATAACATCGCTTTTGTGGCAGTTGTTAATTTCCCTATAGCGCTCAAAACTCGTAATCTAGCTGTAATTTTGCTTTAAAATTGACCAAGTTGGGGGGCGGAGCGCTGAACGAGCTCTAGCATGGCTGCTTAGTTAAGGAGCTCCCGAGCAGAATTTGAGCTATTTTAGGCAAAACATGCTTTAACGGCCAACAATCACACAAATATGTAGAAGAGACACATCTGGCACAGCACAGCTCATCTGGCTTGCATGCTTTTTTTTTTTTTACTGGGACACACACGGAGGTGCTGCAGACCCGACCCTGAAGCCAAACGGCGGCCATAGATATCGCATGGGCAAATACAAGACTAGTAAGCAGCGCTTCCGACCAGAAACCTATCTCCGATCTGTCAGCAGTCTCAGATACGCCATGCGATGATGGAAACAGAGAAACTGACATGCGGTGAGACAGTAGCAGAGATATGCATTGACCCGGGAGGTAAGCCATGTGTGACGCAGCAAAGTTCTGGAACCCATGACAGTGGATATGATAAAGCCACACTAACACCATTACAAAAGTTTACGCATTCAAGCTGAATTAACACAAACAGCGATCAGCATTCTAGTCCTCACTCACAGATACTGATTACAAAGCTGAGGTGGAGGGGGCCATATTACATGGCATAACGGACATTAAACAATAAGACCCATACTGAGGAGGAGCTATATAACATCTATCACTAGCATAATAAATCCTACACTCCGGAGGTAGATTCGACAAAAAGCACACAGAATTGACAGCAAACAGAATTGCACAGCTGAAAGATATCTGAGAGATTATTTTATCATTGAGGTGCAGACACCATTTTTTGGGACAAGGCCTAACACTTTTTTCTTACTGGCCTGAAAGCATATCGTGGCCCACGTGGAGCCCAGGATTCTTTTAATTTTGAGATGACAGCCAGAAAGAATACCAAATTAGATAAAAACCTCAAATCTACCGCTATGGACAACTTTTTAAAGCAATCCAAAGGTCTCAGCGTGACAGAGGCATTGGAAAAGGAGGGTGAGGAAGTACACAATTTAGCTGGGAAGCAGCAGGATGCAATGGAGACTCTTGCAGCAGTCACAAAAGCTGATCTTCAAATATTAGTCTCCAAGGCTGATATGACCTCCAGCTTTGAGAAATTAATGAACAAAATAGATAACCTCCATACCTCAGTAACAAACAGCTTAGCCGAACTCAAGCAAGATATATCTGAACTGGGAGACAGAGTGGAAACGATAGAGAATGATCATGAAACCCTGACAGAAGATATGGCTACAGCTACTGAATCCATCTCACACCACCAACAACAAATTCTAGACCTCCAAGACAAGATGGAGGATCTTAAAAATAGGAATAGAAGAAATAACATTAGATTGAAGGGGATTCCAGAGAGTATGGAAATCACTGATTTGCTTTCCTATCTTGCCCAACTGTTCAAGGCCATCACTGGAGATGAGGGGGATTTGTATTTCCTAATAGAAAGGGCCCACAGGGCCTTGAAACCTAAGCCAAAAGAAAGCCTCCCACCTAGAGATGTCATTGTCAAGATGTTGAGATTTACTGATAGAGAAACCATCATGTCAGCATCCAGAAAACATCAAACCTTTAAATTCAAAGGAACTGTCATTCAATTCTTCCAAGATTTGTGCATACGCACTCTCCAGCAGAGGTATGCATTACGCCCTCTCACATCTTTGCTGAGGAAACAGAAAATCCCTTACAGATGGGGTTACCCCTTCGCCCTCCATATCTCTCATAATAACAGGCTGATCACTCTCAAGTCAGACAAAGATATCCCAGAGATCTGCAGCTATTTGAACCTTGATCCACCGGAGATGCAACAGGACTCCTCTCCTCCACCACTTCATGGGTCACAGAAACCACAAACATCAGCTCGGAAATCTAGATGGACCAGAGTAGAGAATAAGAAAAAATTCAAAACCTGAACGGCCACTCTGAGGATTATTGTGTGAAATCTCACAGAAAGCCAGGAGGTCCATTAGAGGCCGAGGTTTGGTTTTTCATATTGACTCAATTTTGCTAGTATCTTTAATATCAGTAGGCTGTTTCACATGTTTTATTTAAATGTTCTGCTCTTACCTGCACTAAACTGAATTACATGTCTAGGCAGCTTAATGCCTGGATTCATGATGTAGTTTCATGTGTATATATGTTTTCCTTTTTTTAAAATTTTTTATTGTATAGCTGTTGGTCACTGTGGGAATGATACCCTTCCCTTTGATTTCTTATTTAGTCCTATGAATAACCTAGTTTTTACCCCTAAGTATGTGTTGCATTATTGTCAGGGTCAATGTATGAACATACGTCGCTTGCAGGGGTCAGGTACTGAACATTTGTGGAGTTATTATATACATATATGGCTTTACCAACAATTAGTCTAGTCTCACACAATGTGAGAGGGTTGAATACAGATTGCAAAAGACGCACAGCGTTTGATCATTATAGGAAATTACAAGCAAATGTGATCTTCTTACAAGAACTCACCTCACTAGGCCGCACATTCCCAAATACTGGTACAGAAACTTCCAGCAGAACTACCACTCCACGGCAGACACTAAAAAAAGGGGGGTCTCAATATTGCTGCACTCTTCACTACATTTTAAACATTCTAAAACAATTGCAGACAGGGAGGGTAGATACTTAATAGTACAAGGTCAAATACAGGGAGAGAAGTTCTATTTTGCAATGTCTATGCCCCAAATGAAAGGCAAGACACTTTCTTCAGAGAAATTTCACATCTGCTAACAGACTGGTCACAGATGCGGATAGTTTTAGCTGGAGACTTCAATATTGACATACAGGCACTCAAATACAGGACAAATGAACACTTTTCTAAAAAACAAACCCGGCTGAGAACAACAGCTAATACTATTCTATGTCTTCTCTCCCCACATACTTTAATCGATACATGGAAATACCTATATGGTAACACAACTGACACCACATACTTTTCAGCTGCCCACAATAGCTATTCCAAATTAGACTACATTCTGATCAGCCAGCTTCTATGCCCGCTATTAGTGTCAGCTGACATTCACGTTTGCACTTGGTCAGACCACTCCATCACACAGATACTACTTAAAAGCATAAAAGACAGAGGTAGGACCCAGACCTGGACTTATGACCCGGCGTGCCTTCGGGACCCGCAAACAAAAGCTAACACAATTCAAGCCATGGGGGAATATTGGAATATTAACCTGGGTACCACTATATGTCCAATGTCGGTATGGGCGGCTCATAAGACGGTGCTTAGAGGTATCTTAATAAAAGAGAAATCGACACTTATTAAAAAAAGAAACTCCACATTCAATACCCTCACTAAAGATATTGAGACATTAGAGAAGCAACACAAACTGACACTAGCAACATCCATTTTAAAGCAGATACAACAAAAAAGACAACAACTAGATATGATTCTCAAAGATCAATCGGTGAAGTATGCTCATAGAATGAAAACTCATTACTTCTTGTATGCTAACAAACCAGATAAATTTTTAGCCAAAAAGATTAGAGATGGTTATATGGCTACATCCATCCCTGCACTATATAAGGGCAGACGGGGGTGGAAACTTCTCATCCACAGGAAATTGTTAACGCTTTTGCTTCATACTATGGGGAGCTTTATGATGGTAGGAAGGTTAACCACACTCACTCTACTCAAGACTTACTCACAGACTTTCTAACTAAGGCAAATTTAAGGAAAATTACAGACTCAGAGAGAGACCAGTTAAATGCCACGATCACCTCAAAGGAAGTTTCTCAAGCTATAAAAGACCTAAAACCAGGGAAAGCACCAGGTCCTGAGGGCCTACCGGGGGAGTATTATAAACTGTTTGAGGACATACTTGTTCCACATCTCACTAAATTTGCGAACCATATATTAGAGGGTAGGCCATTGCCCAAAGACTTACTCCAAGCCAAAATAGTGGTTATTCCAAAGCCGGGGAAAAATACAAAACATTGCTCAAGTTACAGACCGATCTCCCTCATAAACCAAGACATTAAAATCGTAACAAAAATTCTAGCAAACAGACTAAAAACAGATTCTTCCTACTATTATTACACCCCGACCAAGTGGGTTTTATTAAAGATAGGGAAGCCCCAGATAATATAAGAAGGATGGTGTCGGTGCTGGATTATCTTAGGGCACATGGAGTGCCTTCTCTGCTCCTCTCGTTGGACACGGAGAAGGCATTTGACCGGGTTGATTGGAACTATATGCTGACGGTGCTAAGGGTGGTGGGATTTGAGGGACCCTTTGTATCTGCAATTACAACGCTGTACTCCTCCCCCACGGCATTTGTCAGGGCGATAGGACATCAGTCGCACACTTTCAATATTCTCAACGGCACCAGGCAGGGGTGCCCTTTGTCGCCCTTGCTCTTTGCCTTATGCATAGAACCGCTAGCTGAGACTATCCGCAAAGAAGTAGACATTAAAGGCTTAGAACTGGGAGGGAAATCCTATAAAATAACACTATTTGCAGATGACGTACTGTTAACTCTGACCAAGCCATTGATTTCCCTACCTGTAGTATATAACATTCTACACAAGTTCTCAGTTATCTCGGGATACAAGATCAATGCAGACAAATGCGAGGCCCTCCCCATTAATATACCTAATCACACAGTTAAACTTATTGAAGCCAATTTTGACTTTCGGTGGGCGAAAAATCATATACAATATTTGGGGGTGAAACTAACGCAAGATTATGATAAACTCTACCAAGCCAATTATTTAGCACTCTTTAAAACCATGAAAAATGAGATTGCCAAATGGCAACATTATAACTTTT